>NC_091458.1:7745759-8073259 GCF_027789765.1 Dendropsophus ebraccatus | reverse complement strand
ATATACAGTGCCAGACTGGATACACACACACACATATATATATATATATATATATATATATATATATATATATATATACATATATATAGTGCCAGACTGGATACACACACACACATATACAGTGCCAGACTGGATACACACACACATATATACATATACAGTGCCAGACTGGATACACACACATATATACATATACAGTGCCAGACTGGATACACACACACACACATATATATACATATACAGTGCCAGACTGGATACACACACACATATACATATACAGTGCCAGACTGGATACACACACACATATATACATATACAGTGCCAGACTGGATACACACACACATATATACATATACAGTGCCAGACTGGATACACACATATATATACATATACAGTGCCAGACTGGATACACACATATATATACATATACAGTGCCAGACTGGACACACACACATATATATGCATATACAGTGCCAGACTGGATACACACACACATACCTCCCAACTTTTGCAAAGAGCAAAGAGGGACATGTGAGCCGCGGTCCCCATAGCCACGCCCCCATAGCGACCCTCCATAGCCACGCCCCACATAGTATCCAATCCCCCACATAGTATCCAATGCCCCATATAGTGCCCCACATAGTAGCCAATGCCCCCATATAGAGCCCCACATAGTAGCCAATCCCCCCATATAGTGCCCCACATAGTAGCCAATCCCCCCATATAGTGCCCCACATAGTAGCCAATGCCCCATATAGTGCCCACATAGTAGCCAATCCCCATATAGTGCCCACATAGTAGCCAATCCCCATATAGTGCCCCACATAGTAGCCAATGCCCCCATATAGTGCCCCACATAGTAGCCAATCCCCCCATATAGTAGCCAATCCCCCCATATAGTACCCCACATAGTAGCCAATCCCTCCATATAGTGCCCCACATAGTAGCCAATCCCCATATAGTATCCCACATAGTAGCCAATGCCCTATATAGTGCCCACATAGTAGCCTATGCCCCACATAGTAGCCAATCCCCCATATAGTGCCCACATAGTAGCCAATGCCCCCAAATATGCCCCACATAGTAGCCAATTCCCCCATATAGTGCCCACATAGTAGCCAATGCCCCCAAATATGCCCCACATAGTAGCCAATGCCCCCATATAGTGCCCACATAGTAGCCAATGCCCCCCATAGTAGCCAATCCCCCATATAGTGCCCCACATAGTAGCCAATGCCCCCATATAGTGCCCCACATAGTAGCCAATCCCCCCATATAGTAGCCAATCCCCCCATATAGTACCCCACATAGTAGCCAATCCCTCCATATAGTGCCCCACATAGTAGCCAATCCCCATATAGTATCCCACATAGTAGCCAATGCCCTATATAGTGCCCACATAGTAGCCTATGCCCCACATAGTAGCCAATCCCCCATATAGTGCCCACATAGTAGCCAATGCCCCCAAATATGCCCCACATAGTAGCCAATGCCCCCATATAGTGCCCACATAGTAGCCAATGCCCCCAAATATGCCCCACATAGTAGCCAATGCCCCCATATAGTGCCCACATAGTAGCCAATGCCCCCCATAGTAGCCAATCCCCCATATAGTGCCCCACATAGTAGCCAATGCCCCGTATATGCCCCACATAGTAGCCAATGCCCCCCATAGTAGCCAATCCCCCATATTGTGCCCACATAGTAGCCAATGCCCCCATATAGTGCCCCACATAGTAGCCAATGCCCCCATATAGTGCCCCACATAGTAGCCAATGCCCCCATATAGTGCCCACATAGTATCCAATGCCCCCAAATATGCCCCACATAGTAGCCAATGCCCCCATATAGTGCCCACATAGTAGCCAATGCCCCCAATAGTAGCCAATCCCCCATATAGTGCCCCACATAGTAGCCAATGCCCCCATATATGCCCCACATAGTAGCCAATGCCCCCCATATAGTGCCCCACATAGTAGCCAATGCCCCCATATAGTGCCCACATAGTAGCCAATGCCCCCAAATATGCCCCACATAGTAGCCAATGCCCCCATATAGTGCCCACATAGTAGCCAATGCCCCCCATAGTAGCCAATCCCCCATATAGTGCCCCACATAGTAGCCAATGCCCCGTATATGCCCCACATAGTAGCCAATGCCCCCCATAGTAGCCAATCCCCCATATTGTGCCCACATAGTAGCCAATGCCCCCATATAGTGCCCCACATAGTAGCCAATGCCCCCATATAGTGCCCCACATAGTAGCCAATGCCCCCATATAGTGCCCACATAGTATCCAATGCCCCCAAATATGCCCCACATAGTAGCCAATGCCCCCATATAGTGCCCACATAGTAGCCAATGCCCCCAATAGTAGCCAATCCCCCATATAGTGCCCCACATAGTAGCCAATGCCCCCATATATGCCCCACATAGTAGCCAATGCCCCCCATAGTAGCCAATCCCCCATATTGTGCCCACATAGTAGCCAATGCCCCTCATATAGTGCCCCACATATTATCTAATCCCCCATATAGCGCCCCACATAGTAGCCAATCCCCCCATTAGTGTGGCCCCTGCGAAAAAAACAATAAACCAGTAACTCACCTGTCCGCCGGTCCCAGCAGCTCCTCTCCCGGAAGAGCGCGCACTCCCATCATCCTCCGGGGCGGGCAGCGGGGTATACAGACACTGACTGTGCCGGAAGTGACTCATGATGGAGGCTGCAGGTCACTTCCGGCAGTGGCACGCAGGTCTGGTATGGCGGTGTTATACAGTCACAGTATTGGTCAGGTCTGGTGTGGCGGTGTTATCCAGTCACTGTATGGCGATATTGCTTAGGCCTGGTATGGCTGTATGCTTTAAATGTGCATTGTCTGAAGCTGTTGCCTACCAATCCTGTGACGAGGATTGCTACAGACAATATGCTGATCGTGTAAGCAGTTAAAAACCATGTAAAAAAAAATACAGACACTGCATGTGGCCGAAACCACGCGGCCATTTTCCCCCCATTATCCGGGAGGGGGGGGGGGCCACATTGGAAAGTTTGCTATGGGGCCCAGCCATCTCTAGTTACGCCCTTGTATTTGACCTTTCTCTTCCTATTCTCTACAGATGTCCAGAACCTTCACAAGAAACATTTATATGAAAAGACTGAAAAACTTATAGAGAACAAACCTCCAAGATGTAACCAGGAAGAGGAAAGCTTCTCATTATATACACGCTATGTGAACCTCATTGTTGTCTCCACTGATCAGTTTAGGAACCGCTCTGGGAATGAGCTCATAGAGACCGGGGTAAAACATGAGAGATATTTAAAGAAAATCAAAAATAAATTACAGCACATTTCCCCCAACAAGATGTTCCGCTGGTGTCACCAATCCAGACTTGTGCCCCATATAGTGATGGTGAGCGGAGTGCCGGGTGTAGGGAAGACCACGCTGATGCAGAAGTTTGTCTATGACTGGGTGAGGGGCGATCTCTATCAAAGATTCTCTTTTGTCTTCTTCTTCAAATTCCGGGAGCTGAACAGACTGGATGAGGTTAGTCTGGAGACCATGATCCTCCAACAATACCCGTATCTGGAGCCCCAGATTGAGAACATCTTACAAGATCCAGAGAAACTTCTCTTCATATTTGATGGATTAGATGAAAGCAATCATACAATGGATTTCACATTCGGTCACTTGTTCTCTAATCCTAGAGAGCGCGGACATTGTGGTCAGATTGTGATTAGTTTGATGACCAAGTCTCTTCTTAATGGTTGTTCTATCCTGATGACCAGTCGTCCCACCAGACTGGCATCAATTGATTGTGATGTTTTCCAGCAAATAGTAGAAATCATTGGGTTTTTTCCAGAAGAACGACAGACGTACTTTGAGAATTTCTTCTCCGACCCTGACCTGGCAGAAAAGGCTTTTACTTATGTGAAGCAGAATGACACATTGTACACGTTCTGTTACCTCCCGTCCTACTGCTGGATCATCTGTACAGTGTTATCCAGGAGCTTCCAGACAACAAGTAGTGATCAGCTGCCATCATTATTACCCAAAACAGTCACCCAGCTCTTTGCCATATTTGTCGCCAACATCCTGACCAATCACAGCCTGGAGAAAAGTGACGCTCAGAAGGTCCTGCAGTCCATCGGATGGATGGCAGAATATGGGGTCATGAATCACATGATTATTTTTGATGATCGAGATCTGAGATCTTTCCATGTGGACAATAAGTCAAAGCTCTTATCAAGTTTTCTGATGGAATCGGGGGAACCTGTGACCTATTCCTTCTTACATCTCACTGTTCAGGAATTCTTCTCTGCCTTGGTGCATTATGCTGATTATTCTCCTGAGAAGTTACAGCAATCACTGCATAGAGCCCAATCCTATTGTGATGGACGTGGTGAGATGTTCCTCCGTTTCCTGTGTGGTCTATCAGATGGATCCACCAGGTCACTACTAACTGGATACCTGGACACACAAGCGGCTCAGGCCTCCAGAGATGTCATCACTTGGCTGAGGAACTTAATTCCAGAAGAACACAGTCTGGGGGAAAGTGACAACAAGAAGCAACATCTTCTCAGGACATTCTACTATCTGTATGAATCCCGGAATAAACCTCTAGTGCAGGAATCATTACAATCATACAGAAGATTAGACCTTTCTGATGTTCACATGTCGGCTCTAGACTGCACAGTGTTATCATTCATCATGGAAACCTGCAGAAATATAGAAGAACTTGATCTATCTTCTTGTTCATTAGACCCAGAAGGATTAGAGAGACTTGCACCAGCTTTACATAACCTGCAGGAACTGAGGTAAGTGACTAATTCTATGTTATATTTCTGTGATATTAATGTTCTGACAAATATCTGATACATCTATTGTCCTTATACTCCATGCCTGTTAGTATGGCTCCTATAATGGAGTAGATGGGGTCAGATTCACATGGTAATGTTAGTGAGGAGAGGGCTGAAGAGTGGACTGGGGATATATACATATATATATATGCATAAGCATCTGTGATTTATCATGTGTAATAATGTTTGCTGAGCCATATATCTAATCCTATCATGTGTGATACTGTATGCTGCAATATGTATCTAACCCTATCATGTGTGATACTGTATGCTGCGATATGTATCTAACCCTATCATGTGTGATACTGTATGCTGCAATATGTATCTAACTCTATCATGTGTGATACTGTATGCTGCGATATGTATCTAACCCTATCATGTGTGATACTGTCTGCTGCGATATGTATCTAACCCTATCATGTGTGATACTGTATGCTGCAATATGTATCTAACCCTATCATGTGTGATACTGTATGCTGCAATATGTATCTAACCCTATCATGTGTGATACTGTATGCTGCAATATGTATCTAACCCTATCATGTGTGATACTGTATGCTGCAATATGTATCTAACCCTATCATGTGTGATACTGTATGCTGCAATATGTATCTAACCCTATCATGTGTGATACTGTATGCTGCGATATGTATCTAACCCTATCATGTGTGATACTGTATGCTGCAATATGTATCTAACCCTATCATGTGTGATACTGTCTGCTGCGATATGTATCTAACCCTATCATGTGTGATACTGTATGCTGCAATATGTATCTAACCCTATCATGTGTGATACTGTCTGCTGCGATATGTATCTAACCCTATCATGTGTGATACTGTCTGCTGCGATATGTATCTAACCCTATCATGTGTGATACTGTATGCTGCGATATGTATCTAACTAGGGCTGGGTGATAATGGCCTAAATCAATATCGAGGTTTATCATACATGTCGTTGCGGTAACGATAAATTGAACGATAATTATGACACGCCCCCTTTAAAGCCACACCTCTTTTGAAAACCCTATTTTCCAATGGTTACACAAATTTGAATTTATTCCATATAACAATGTGCAGCAAACTTCACAAGTAATACACAATGTTTTGGCATCTCCTACGTCATTTTTAAGTGGCACTTGAAAATGGCATAGAAGACGCCAAAATGTCATATTACTTGTGAAGTTTGCTGCACATTGTTATATGGAAAAAATTCACGTTTTTACGTTTGTATTGCCATCGGAGTGCTGCAGAGTATTTTTTACTAGCTGACTTGGTCAAAAGGTCAGGGATTTGTCTGCTGGCACCCACAGTTCGTTTAGTGTGCGGCCTATATTGTTAGCTATATCTATCTATCTATACAGCATGTGTATATATTATATATCTATATCATAAAAATCAAAGTCTGTCTGTCTGTCCTTCTGTCTGTCCGTCTGTCCTCTATAGACTTCCAAACGCCTGAACCGTTTGACCCCAAATTTGGCCCACAGATACATTGGGTGCCCGGGAAGGTTATTGCGAAGGTCCCGTCCCCGCCAGATGTACAGGAGGGGAGGGGGAGGGGAAAGAGCGGCGACCCATAGAGATGAATTGGAAAATCTCCTCACTGCAAACACAGGTGATATAATTAGCTGCAGCAGACACGGCAGTTGGAGCCTTAGCAACCAATAGGATTACTGCTTTCATTTTCACAGGGAGCAAAGGTTGCTGGGGAAGCTGCCTCACAACATCCACAGTAATAACTGGTAGACCCCCTACTCCATCTATACAGTACATGTATATACAGGGCCCCCTACTCCATCTATACAGTACATGTATATACAGGGCCCCCTACTCCATCTATACAGTACATGTATATACAGGGCCCCCTACTCCATCTATACAGTACATGTATACAGGACCCCCTACTCCATCTATACAGTACATGTATATACAGGACCCCCTACTCCATCTATACAGTACATGTATATACAGGACCCCCTACTCCATCTATACAGTACATGTATATACAGGACCCCCTACTCCATCTATACAGTACATGTATATACAGGACCTCCTACTCCATCTATACATGTATATACAGGACCCCCTACTCCATCTATACAGTACATGTATACAGGACCCCCAACTCCATCTATACAGTACATGTATACAGGAGCCCCTACTCCATCTATACAGTACATGTATACAGGACCTCCTACTCCATCTATACAGTACATGTATACAGGAGCCCCTACTCCATCTATACAGTACATGTATATACAGGACCTCCTACTCCATCTATACAGTACATGTATATACCCAGGAGCCCCTACTCCATCTATACAGTACATGTATATACACAGGAGCCCCTACTCCATCTATACAGTACATGTATATACACAGGAGCCCCTACTCCATCTATACAGTACATGTATATACACAGGAGCCCCTACTCCATCTATACAGTACATGTATATACAGGAGCCCCTACTCCATCTATACAGTACATGTATATACACAGGAGCCCCTACTCCATCTATACAGTACATGTATATACAGGACCCCCTACTCCATCCATACAGTACATGTATATACAGGACCCCCTACTCCAACTATACAGTACATGTATATACAGGACCCCCTACTCCATCTATACAGTACATGTATATACACAGGAGCCCCTACTCCATCTATACAGTACATGTATATACACAGGAGCCCCTACTCCATCTATACAGTACATGTATATACAGGACCCCCTACTCCATCCATACAGTACATGTATATACAGGACCCCCTACTCCATCCATACAGTACATGTATATAAAGGAGCCCCTACTCCATCTATACAGTACATGTATATACAGGAGCCCCTACTACATCTTTACAGTACATGTATATACAGGGCCCCATACTCATCTATACAGTACATGTATATACAGGACCCCCTACTCCATCTATACAGTACATGTATATACAGGAGCCCCTACTCCATCTATACAGTACATGTATATACAGGACCCCCTACTCCATCTATACAGTACATGTATATACAGGACCCCCTACTCCATCTATACAGTACATGTTGTGGGGATCTTTAGTAGGGGGTAGCGAGAATAATGCAGTCCTTATGCCAATTTAACATAAAAAGTCCAACTTTGTTTTATTGTGGCATAAAAATAAACATAGTAGCACTGTGCAAAAGCAGGATACAAAATAAACACCTGCCCGGCTGGGCTCTAACTAAACAGAGGTCTCATCTGACTCAACCAAACAGAAACAAACAGCAGCAGTATCTGACACAGGTCAGTGGCTTCCAGGCTCTCAGCAACATTCAGCCCTCTGAGCTGCCTTTTATGAGCTGGAGCGATTAGCACCTGCTTACACCTGTGCGCAAGGTGTGGACTGGAGTGGGGAGGGAATGGCAGGTCCCACTACCAAACCTACCCGCCATTCCAGTAAAACCCAGGCCCGGAAATAATAAACAACAGCTCAGCAGAATATCTCTGCTGAACCACATCTTTCCCGGAGTTTACCATCTCATCCCAGCTAGCAGTCTGGGTGAGATGTACACCCCCTCCAGTATCCTACCATTCACCCTTCTACATATCCCCCCCCTCTTCTCCAGACCGGAGGGCTGGGCATTTTCAGACCACAGGCAATGAACCCTTGACAGTGGTCCGCATTTCCCTTTAATTTCCCTGGTCTGTGTTCCACCGAGAAATTAAAATTTTGGAGGGACAGGAACCACGTGGTCACCCTGGCATTTCTTTCCTTGTTTTGCTTCATCCAGGTGAGAGGGGCATGGTCTGTCACTAGCCTAAATTTTCTGCCAAGCAGGTAATATTTTAGGGATTCTAGTGCCCACTTGACTGCTAGACACTCCCTTTCTACAATGGCATAGTTTTTCTCAGCCGGAGTTAACTTTCTACTCAAATACATGACAGGATGTTCCTCCCCATTTACTATTTGTGACAACACAGCCCCCAACCCTGAATCAGAAGCGTCTGTCTGTACCAGAAACTCTCTTTTAAAATTAGGGGTAACCAACACAGGCTGTTGGCACAGAGCTGACTTAAGGCTTTGGAACGCCTTTTCTGCCTCTGGGGTCCATGTTACCATTACCGACTTCCCCCCTTTTGTTAAGTCGGATAAAGGAGCCGCTATTGAGGCAAAGTTAGGCACAAATCTACGATAGTACCCTGTAATACCAAGAAAGGCTCTTACCTGCTTCTTTGTTAGGGGTCTAGGCCAATTCTGTATTGCCTCAATTTTATTCACTTGAGGCTTGATTAACCCTCTGCCAATTATGTAGCCAAGGTTTTTGGCCTCCTCTAACCCCAACGCACATTTCTCTGCGTTTATGGTGAGACCCGCATCACTGATGGCATCCAAGACAGCCTGGACCTTACAGAGGTGACTTTCCCAATCTGCGCTAAAGATGACCACGTCATCAAGGTAGGCGGCTGCGTAGTCACGATGTGGCCGCAGAATTAGGTCCATCAACCTCTGGAAAGTCGCAGGAGCCCCATGCAACCCAAATGGCATGACTACATACTGAAATAACCCCTCTGGGGTTGAGAAGGCAGTTTTCGCTTTGGCTTTCTCAGTTAGTGGTATCTGCCAGTAACCCTTTGTAAGATCAAGGGTAGTTATGTACCGGGCATTACCCAACCTCTCAATTAGTTCGTCTACTCTGGGCATAGGATACGCATCAAACTTGGAGACCTCATTCAGTTTTCTGAAGTCGTTACAAAATCTCCAAGTACCGTTGGGCTTTGGGATTAGAACTATTGGGCTGGACCACTCACTCTGGGACACTTCAATTACCCCTAGATCGAGCATCCTTTTTACCTCAGCTGACACCGCCTCCCTCCTGGCCTCTGGTATCCTGTATGGCTTGAGGTTTACTTTACTTTTGGGCTCAGTCTCTATTTGGTGTTTGATGAGGTGTGTGCGCCCTGGTAGGTCAGAAAACTTACTTCTGTTTACCTGCAAGAACTCTTTGGCTTCCTGTTTCTGCGACCCTGAAAGAGTTTCCCCTATTTTTACTGGAGGAACTGGTTGAGGAAAATCTTTATTTCTTCTTGTAGATGCTATCAGGGACTCCCTGTCTTTCCAGGGCTTTATCAAATTTATGTGATAAATCTGAAAAGGTTTCCTCCTACCGGGCTGGTGTACCTTATAGTTTACGTCCCCCACTTTTTCCACAACCTCATAAGGGCCCTGCCATTTTGCCAAGAATTTACTCTCTACTGTTGGGACTAAAATAAGGACTCTATCACCTGGGTTGAAACTTCTAACCCTGGCAGAACGATTATAAATTCTACTCTGAGCCTCTTGCGCCCTCTGCAGGTGTTCTTTCACTACAGGCATTACCGTGGCTATACGGTCCTGCATTTGCGCCACATGCTCGATCACACTCTTATATGGGGTTGACTCTGTTTCCCATGTTTCCTTGGCAATATCTAATAAGCCCCGAGGGTGGCGGCCATACACCAACTCAAAGGGTGAAAACCCGGTGGAAGCTTGGGGTACCTCCCGAATGGAAAACATAAGGTATGGTAACAAGTGATCCCAATCCCGGCCATCCTTTTCCACTACCTTTTTTAGCATGTGTTTCAGGGTCTTGTTAAATCTTTCCACTAACCCGTCAGTTTGGGGATGGTACACAGATGTACGTATATGGGTGATCTGGAATAGTTTACAGAGCTCTTTCATTACCTTGGACATAAAAGGGGTGCCCTGGTCAGTGAGGATTTATTTTGGAATTCCCGTCCTGGAGAACATATGAAATAACTCTCTTGCTATGGTTTTGGATGCTGTATTTCTTAAAGGCACAGCCTCAGGGTATCGTGTTGCGTAATCCAAAACCACTAGAATGTACTGATGTCCCCTGGCAGACTTTACAATGGGTCCCACTAAGTCCATGGCAATCCTCTCAAGGGGCACCTCTAAGATGGGAAGTGAGACTAAAGGACTGCGGAAGTGAGACACTGGTGCACTAAGCTGGCATGTGGGGCAGGACTCACAGTAGTTTTTGACCTCCCGATATACCCCTGGCCAGTAAAACCGCTGGAGGATTCTCTCTTGTGTCTTGTTAGTCCCCAAGTGTCCCCCAAGTACATGATTATGTGCCATATCAAGCACCATACGTCTGTACGGTTTAGGAACCAGAAGTTGCTCTACCACTTCACCATTAATTGTAGTGACTCGATAGAAGAGATCACTATGCATTGAAAAATGTGGAAACTGTTTGTCAGCCTCTGGTTCCTGCGGTACACCGTTTAACACAGTAACACTTTCTCTAGCACCTATGAGAGTCTGGTCCTGCAACTGTGCAGTCCCAAAGTTGTCTCGGGACACTGCAAGGTCAGGCACATTATGATCGGCAGAAGACTCCTCCTCCTCTCCAGCCAGGACCTGCAAAGGAAAGTTATCAACACCATGCACATATGTTAACTCATTGTTGTTATTCCCAGGGGGTGACTGGTTGTCACCAAAGGGTTCCTCACATGTTTTTGAGGACTTTTGTTTTTCCCACAAGTTCCAAAACAGAGGAAAGTCACGCCCCACAATAACACTGTGCATTAGGTTTTTCACTACTCCAACCTCATAGTTCACAGTTCCTAACACAGTCTCAAATTTAACAAGTGCCACTGGGTAGATTTTGGTATCTCCATGGATACACACTACACTCATGTTTTTACCTGGCACAAAGTCCCCACCCACAAGGCTGGCATGCACCAAGGTGACCAGGCTACCCGAGTCCAGCAAGGCCTTGATTGGATAGTCATTTAATTTAAGGCTGCAGACCTGAGGTTCAGTCTCTAGTCCAGGTGCCGCAACACACACAGGTTCTGCAAACAGCGACTGGTGGCGGCTAGCGTCACACTCCATGGGCTCAGAGGTAAGAGGGCAACAGGCAGCCATGTGTCCCAGTTCGTGGCATCTCCAGCACTGGATTGGCCCTGGTCTCCTTGGCAAGGAGTCCTTTTTGGGGCTAGTTAACCACTTGGGACCATCGCCAGTAGGTTGCCTGCCAGAGACCTCAGGAGCCCTTTTCCCTTTTTCTGCACTCCTCCACACTCCCCCAACAGATGGAAGTCTCTTACCAGCTGATGGCGCAGGTCTGGCACTCCGGGGAGGTGAAGACACAGCAGGGACATCACAGAGGTAGTCCTCAGTCGCTTGGAACCTTTCCACAAGGCTGATGAGGTGGTTAGCATCTCTGGGGTCGCCTTGCCCGACCCAGCGCTGCAAGTCTGGAGGAAGAGCCCTGATGTAGCGATCCACAACAACCTTCTCCAGGATCTGAGCAGGAGTAGAGGTGTCTGGCTCCAGCCATTTTCTTGCCAGGTGAATGAGGTCGTACATTTGGGACCTGGCTGGCTTGTCTGGACTGTAGCTCCAGTTGTGGACCCTCCGGGCCCTAACAGCAGCTGTGACTCTCAACCGAGCAATGATCTCCGCTTTCAGCTGTGTATAGTCCCTGACCTCTTGTGCACTGAGGTCATAGTAGGCCTTTTGAGGTTCGCCAGTCAGATACGGAGCAATGACCTCTGCCCACTCAGCAGCTGGTAGCCTCTCTCGCTCAGCCACCCGCTCAAAGACAGTTAGGAACGCCTCCACATCATCATCAGGAGTCATCTTTTGTAAGGTCTCTCTCACTGTCTTCCGCACACTGACACTGGCAGCTTGGCTTGGCAAGATTACAGTTTCTTTAGCTGTGACAGTCTCTGTCAATGCGGCAATCTGCTTCATAAGGAGTTGATTTGTCTCCTGCTGGGCCTGCATGGCCTCCTGGTGCGCTTTCTGCTGCTGCACAGTAGCTTGCTGTTGCTGCAGGTTTGTTTGAACCAATTGCTTTATCAGCTCCTCCATGCTTGGAGACTCTGCTTGCAACTCTGATGCTGCTTTTACCCAGGACATCAGCAAACCAGTCAACTTTTCTTCCACCGTTGCCCCTAGCAACCACTGTTGCCCGCATCCGAAACACCAATTGTGGGGATCTTTAGTAGGGGGTAGCGAGAATAATGCAGTCCTTATGCCAATTTAACATAAAAAGTCCAACTTTGTTTTATTGTGGCATAAAAATAAACATAGTAGCACTGTGCAAAAGCAGGATACAAAATAAACACCTGCCCGGCTGGGCTCTAACTAAACAGAGGTCTCACCTGACTCAACCAAACACAAACAAACAGCAGCAGTATCTGACACAGGTCAGTGGCTTCCAGGCTCTCAGCAACATTCAGCCCTCTGAGCTGCCTTTTATGAGCTGGAGCGATTAGCACCTGCTTACACCTGTGCGCAAGGTGTGGACTGGAGTGGGGAGGGAATGGCAGGTCCCACTACCAAACCTACCTGCCATTCCAGTAAAATCCAGGCCCGGAAATAATAAACAACAGCTCAGCAGAATATCTCTGCTGAACCACATCTTTCCCGGAGTTTACCATCTCATCCCAGCTAGCAGTCTGGGTGAGATGTACACCCCCTCCAGTATCCTACCATTCACCCTTCTACAATATATACACAGGGCCCCCTACTCCATCTATACAGTACATGTATATACAGGACCCCCTACTCCATCTATACAGTACATGTATATACAAGAGCCCCTACTCCATCTATACAGTACATGTATACAGGACCCCCTACTCCATCTATACAGTACATGTATATACAGGGCCCCCTACTCCAACTATACATTACATGTATATACAGGGCACTACAGGTATACCAAACTGTGACTGGGTAGCACTGCCACACCAGACCTGACCAATACCGCCATACTGTGACTGGATAACACTGCCACACCAGACCTGACCAATACCGCCATACTCTGACTGGATAACACCGCCATACCAGACCTGACCAATACCACCATACTGTGACAGGATAACACTGCTATACCAGACCTGACCAATACCGCCATACTGTGACTGGATAACACTGCCATACCAGACCTGACCAATACCGCCATACTGTGACTGGATAACACTGTCACACCAGACCTGACCAATACCGCCATACTGTGACTGGATAACACCGCTATACCAGACCTGACCAATACCGACATATTGTGACTGAACAACACTGTCATACCAGACCTGACCAATACCGCCATACTGTGACTGGATAACACTGTCATATCAGACCTGACCAATACCGCCATACTGTGAATGGATAACACCGCCACACCAGACCTGACCAATACCACCATACTGTGCTGGATAACACTGTCATACCAGACCTGACCAATACCACCATACTGTGACTGGATAACACTGCCATACCAGACCAATACCGCCATACTGTGACTGGGTATCACCGCCACACCAGACCTGACCAATACCGGCAAACTGTGACTGGATAACACCGCCACACCAGACCTGACCAATACCGCCATATTGTGACTGGATAACACCGCCATACCAGACATGACCAATACCGACACACTGTGACTAAATAACACTGCCATACGGGTAAATACAACCCTGAAGGTATACAGGACACTACAGGTATACAGGACCCCAAAACTATACACTACAGGTGCACGGGACCTCCACAAAACTATATACTACAGATATTCAGGACCCCAAACTTTACACTACAGGTATAAAGGACCCCAAAACTATACACTACAGGTATACAGGACCTCCACTAACTATATACTTCAGGTATACAGGACCTCCACCAACTATATACTACAGGTATACAGGACCCCAAACTATACACTACAGGTATACAGGACCCCAAAACTATACACTACAGGTATACAGGAACTCCACCAACTATATACTACAGGTATATAGGACCCCAAACTATACACTACAGGTATACAGGACCTCAAAACTATACACTACAGGTATAGAGGACCTACACCAACTCTATAATACAGGTGTACAGCACCTTCACCAACTCTATACTACAAGTATACAGGACCCCAAATATACTACAGGTATACAGGAACTCCACCAGCTATATACTACAGGTATATAGGACTATACAAACTATACACTACAGGTATACAGGACCTCCACCAACTCTATACTATAGTTATACAGGACCCTCAAACTATTCACTACAGGTATACAGGACCCCCGAACTATATACTACAGGTATACAAGACCTCTATCAATTATACACTACAGGTATCCAGGACCCTCAAACTATAAACTACAGGTATACAAGACCTCCACCAACTATACATTACAGGTATACAGCACCAATTATATACTACAGGTATACAGGACCCCCGAACTATACAGTACAGGTATACAGGACCTTCACCAACTGTACACTGCAGGTATACAGGACCTCCCTCAACTATACACTACAGGTGTACAGCCCCCCCCCCCCAACTACACACTACAGGTATACAGGACCCCCCCCAACTATACACTATAGTTATACAGCCCCCCCCAACTATGCACTACAGATATGCGAGACCCCTAAAAAACTATACATTGTGGGTATACAGAACCCCTCCAGCTATGCACTACAGGTATACGCTAATTCCACTGATTAACTCAGATGAAACAATACCTTTAGCTTGGCCTCCTGGGCACCTTAGAACAAATCTAATTAACACACTGACACTTTATACCCGGGCAGCGCCGGGTACATTTTCTATATATATATATATATATACACAGACAGGAGATAGATCGATAGATAAATCAGAAGAATACCGCAGCACTCGTGGGATAGAATTCAACACAACGTGTTTATTTCCCCCAAAAACTGCGATGTTTCGCTCTCCACACAGAGCTTTTTCAAGCTTTTCCACACTAGGCTTTAAAGAAATAAATCACAGATTTCTTTCTCCGCTTACTCAAGAGTGCTGTGGATTCTCTATAATATATCTATCTACTTGTCTCCTATCTATCTACTATTTATTATCTATCTATCTCCTGTCGGTCCTGTCTGTCTGTCTATATATATAGACAGTGTATGTATGTGTATATATTAGCAAAAAATCCACAGCACTCGTGAAAAATAGTGTATGGTTGGTGCACACCGCGTACACCGATCCAGGTGTACTCCAATATAAGTTCAAAAATGCGGCAGCACTCCGGCAACTCCAAGTCAAAGTGAATTTATTGACACTCCATGCAAATACAGCGACGTTTCTGACTGCACACCGCAGTCTTTTTTCAAGCATAAGTGAACACACAACCATTGCTGGTTTAAATACGTGATACAAATCATGTGACCACACTTAATTAATTGTGAACAGGTGATATGATTGACATATTGGCATATATGTCAAAATAATCTAGGAAGGGTATTCTCCTGAAACGAGTAACATCAAATACTAACATATAATAAAAGTGTAATGAGTGCATACATGTGTAACATTAAAATCATTATAATCATCATTGAGCTTTACATACATAAAGAAATCAGGATTGCTCGCTCACCATTACTGGACAGCAGCCATGTGTTGATAGGAGATGTGGAACGCACGCCTAGATGGAACGCAACCATAGTGCGTGTACGTGTAGGCTGCGCATGCGCAATAAGCATTGTATTGCACCCACCCCTATTACGACAGAAACCGGTAGATGGGACCGCCCCTTAAAGAATGAATACAAATTGCCTTATTGTAATGACAGGTATAACCATGAGCGTACGGTACGGTATGTACAGTGTATCTACCCGAAGCAAAAGTGGTTAATTCCCAAATTCACGGGGGGTGAGATAACAAGGCAAAGAAACCTTCGACTCAATCACTCCACTATCTTCCGCCAACCACCCGACTGAATTCACCGCAGCCATAAACTTCAATGTCGTTCGTCCGGTGGGGCATCGGACAAACCCGTGGGGACCACTTCTCTGGATTCACTGCACACACCCTTTGTGGTCACCTGAACCTATAGCGAAACCCCGAGAAAATGTGCAAATCTCCGGTCTGTCAATTACCAATAAAGTAAAGTTGAAATTCTGTTGGCTGTCTTTATACCGCGCCGGCGAGCGTGCATCCTTGATTTCCACTTGTAGCTTGACATAAGATCTAAAATAAAGAAAAAAGAAAAAAAAAACCACCAGAAGACGGGGCAGTCGGAGGAGAAGGAACACCAAAGGCATCTACAATAACAAAGACCTCCAGAACACGCACTCAGAACAAAGTGACACAGAAGCGGAAGGACGACCCGAAGGGGAACTAGGCGATTCCAACACAACAGTGGTAAATATCTCCTCACTTGTATTATCAGATGTTCAAATGACTGTGTTAAGTAAAGGACTATCTTTTTGCCCTGAGGCGCAAGTTAATTGGTTTGGTTTGGAGCTGGACTTATTCCAATTTTTTAGGCGGTTAAAATTGTGAGTGTGGAGTGAAACTGTTATTGACAATCCAGTGATGTCTAGTGAATCAGAAATGTCATTAAATATGTTTGATTTATTTAACAGGAGTGATTTTACCCCTACACAAACTGTGCATGCTATTAAGACATATTCCCATTTGGTTAAATCGGATATTGAGCAATTACGTAAGAATACCCCAGAGGGCTTCCTTAGACACCCTAATCTTAGGTGGGAAGAAGTACAGGCATTGACAGAGCTGGCCCATGATGACAATACTACTATTAGACCGGCCGACAAGGGCGGGGCGATTGTCATCATGGACACAGTAATGTATGACAACGAGATTAACAGACAGTTAAGTGACACTTCTGTATACAGACGACTGACCCAGGACCCGACTCCACTAATTAAAGACCGACTAAAGACCGTGCTAGATGAGGCTTACACCAATCATATCATTGACAAGAAATTGAGGACCTTTTTGTGGATGGATCATCCAAAGATCCCTAGGCTGTATACCTTGCCAAAAATTCATAAGAATCTCCAGTGCCCACCAGGCAGACCTATTGTGTCGTGACTCATTGATGAGTCGGTCTTCTATTTTTCTGGACAAGGTATTGCAACCTAGTGTACTTATAATGCGGTCGTACATCAGAGATACGACTGATTTCATTAACAGGATCGATAGACTGGTGATACCAGAAGGGGCAATTTTGGCCTCCCTGGATATCACCAGCTTGTATACATCCATCAGGCACGAGAAGGGGATGGATGCTGTAAAAGGGATCCTAGCTAGATCTGAGTGGTCAGCGCAATGTCAGAAATTCATTTTGGATTTACTGTGGCTGTTACTTACCTGTTATTTCTTCACTGTCAAGAATGAGTTTTTTCTTCAGTTAATGGGATCGGCGATGGGGTCGAATGTGGCCCCATCGTATGCAAATTTGTTTGTGCAGCAATTGGAGGAGACATTCGTCTATGGGTCCCACCACTCCCGACATCTTTTGGGGTGGTGGCGATTCATAGACGACGTCTTCCTCGTGTGGACGGGGACTGAGAATGAACGGTTTGACTTTTTGCATTTCCTCAATCAGGCGGACGTGGACATTACATTTTCCATGACACATTCACGGACATCAGTATCATTTCTGGATACGACAGTATATATACATGATGGTAGATTACTGACAGACATCTTCTCCAAACCCACCGATCGCAATACATTACTCAGGTATGAGTCTAGCCATCCTCCAAGTATATAGCGTAATTTGCCTAAGAGCCAGTTCTTACGCGCTAAACGCATCATCTCGGATGAGACCAAACTCGATCGGGCATGTAATACCATGATTAACAACTTCATTGAATGGGGATATCCACGTCATCTGGTTAATGAACATTGCAGAACAGTAAATTCATTGGATAGGGGCAGATTGTTAGCACCTATGGCTAAAACCACACGACCATCACGAATACCATTTGTCACTACATTTAACACTTGCAGTAAGGAAATCGCACAGATAATTCACAGACATTGGACAGTAATTAGGAACAGCTTTCCTGAGATTCCAGAATTTCAGTTGAGACCTTTACTTTCATACAGAAGACCGAGAAATTTGAGAGACCATTTAGTAAAAACTGACGGTGACAGAACCAGATGTCCTGACAATCACAGAACGGGCTCCTACCCGTGCTGGAGGTGCGTGAATTGTAAGTACATGTTTAAATGCGACAAATTCACGCATCCCGGAACAGGTAAAATATATGGTATAAAGAAATTTTTCACATGTGATTCTGACTGGGTTGTATACCTTCTTATGTGCCCCTGCCAACTATTGTATGTCGGTGAAACAACGTATGATGTCCGAACAAGAATTACACAACACAGGTATACAATTAGGAAGGGTAAAATGGACCTCCCAGTATATAAGCATTTTGTGGAGGCTGGCCACACGGAAAGGGATTTGAGATTTTTGGTTTTGGACCAAGTAGCACCTCTCCCACAAGGTGGTGACATACATTCGAAACTTAAACGTAAAGAATTGGAGTGGATCTTTAGGTTGGATACATTGAGACCTAACGGACTCAATGCTGACTATAAGATCCTACCGAAATATTGCTATTAAATGGGGCAACTGGATTTACAAGGGAGAATATGTGTATGTCCACTCGGACAGTCCAATGATGTGGTGGCCTTGATATCTATGACACAGGAGGTGAACACATGTAAAATATATCATAACATTTGATTTCAGATACATTTAGGTACATTTATCCTCTATATTTTTCTCATTTTTTTTTTTCATTTTTTCTTTATTTTAGATCTTATGTCAAGCTACAAGTGGAAATCAAGGATGCACGCTCGCCGGCGCGGTATAAAGACAGCCAACAGAATTATATTTCATCTTTACTTTATTGCTAATTGACAGACCGGAGATTTGCACATTTTCTCGGGGTTTCGCTATAGGTTCAGGTGACCACAAAGGGTGTGTGCAGTGAATCCAGAGAAGTGGTCCCCACGGGTTTGTCCGATGCCCCACCGGACGAACGACATTGAAGTTTATGGCTGCGGTGAATTTAGTCGGGTGGTTGGCGGAAGATAGTGGAGTGATTGAGTCGAAGGTTTCTTTGCCTTGTTATCTCACCCCCCGTGAATTTGGGAATTAACCACTTTTGCTTCGGGTAGATACACTGTACATACCGTACCTTACGCTCATGGTTATACCTGTCATTACAATAAGGCAATTTGTATTCATTCTTTAAGGGGCGGTCCCATCTACCGGTTTCTGTCATAATAGGGGTGGGTGCAATACAATGCTTATTGCGCATGCGCAGCCTACACGTACACGCACTATGGTTACGTTCCATCTAGGCGTGCGTTCCACATCTCCTATCAACACATGGCTGCTGTCCAGTAATGGTGAGCGAGCAATCCTGATTTCTTTATGTATGTAAAGCTCAATGATGATTATAATGATTTTAATGTTACACATGTATGCACTCATTACACTTTTATTATATGTTAGTATTTGATGTTACTCGTTTCAGGAGAATATCCTTCCTAGATTATTTTGACATATATGCCGATATGTCAATCATATCACCTGTTCACAATTAATTAAGTGTGGTCACATGATTTGTATCACGTATTTAAACCAGCAATGGTTGTGTGTTCACTTATGCTTGAAAAAAGACTGCGGTGTGCAGTCAGAAACGTTGCTGTATTTGCATGGAGTGTCAATAAATTCACTTTGACTTGGAGTTGCCGGAGTGCTGCCGCATTTTTGAAGAGAGGAGATAGAGAGGAGATAGAGAGGAGTCCTATCTATCTATCTCCTATCTATCCATCTCTCTCTCTATCTCTCTCTCTCTCTCTGCCCCCAGTCACTGTCACATGCTGCCCTGCCCCCCCCTCTCCCGCACATACAGTTGGGGTCAGGTATAGGTCGGCACCTCCTTGCTCCCCCGGGCACCGCTCTCTCTCTCGCACAGGAATCCTCGGCCCCTGTCACTCAGTGTTGGTGTAGCACATATATTTGTGTTCTGGGCTGAGCGTCACACCTGGCTGCTTCCAGCACAAGATCAAAAGATAACGGGGCGCCGAGGATTCCTGTGCGGGAGAGAGAGCGGTGCCCATGGGAGCGAGGATGTGCCGACCTATAGCTGACCCCCTGCAGCCACTGTATGTGTGTGTGTGTGGGGGGGGGGGGGGGGGGGGGGCAGAGCTCACTGTGCAGCTTCCAGAGAAGCTAGGAGAAGTGAGCCGCCCGGCAGCAGCAGCATCAGCAGCGCTGAGCACACAGCACGCCTGTGCGCAGCCGGTCAGAGTCTTCCTCTTCAGCCCCCGCAGCAGGATCTTCCATACCTTGCATATTTGCTCCCTGGCTGGGATTGGGAGGTGAATCGGAGGATCAGCGAGGGAGATCTGAGGGGAGCAGAGCATGTGGCCAGCGGGTGAGGGGGAATACCGCAGATACCGTCCTGGCAGAGTTGAGGTCGGTTAACCGACGCCAGTGACGGTATCTGTATTTTGACGGTATACCGCCCAGCCAGGGGCGTAGCTAAAGGCTGATGGGCCCTGGTGCAAGGTTTTAGCTTGGCCCCCCCCCCTCATCCCCTATCCCATCCAATCAGAATCTGCCAGACAAACATTTTAGGCTTCTCACTCATACAGTACAGGTGTCCTCTGTGCCCCCATATAACAGACCCCCTCTGTGCATTCATATAGTGGTTAGACCCTCTCAGTGTCCTCATACAGTAATAAGGTGCCCCGCTGTGCATCCATACAGTAATAAGGTAACCCGCTGTGCATCCATACAGTAATAAGGTGCCCCGCTGTGCATCCATACAGTAATAAGGTGCCCCGCTGTGCATCCATACAGTAATAAGGTACCCCGCTGTGCATCCATACAGTAATAAGGTACCCCGCTGTGCATCCATACAGTAATAAGGTACCCCGCTGTGCATCCATACAGTAATAAGGTGCCCCGCTGTGCATCCATACAGTAATAAGGTGCCCCGCTGTGCATCCATACAGTAATAAGGTGCCCCGCTGTGCATCCATACAGTAATAAGGTGCCCCGCTGTGCATCCATACAGTAATAAGGTACCCCGCTGTGCATCCATACAGTAATAAGGTACCCTGCTGTGCATCCATACAGTAATAAGGTACCCCGCTGTGCATCCATACAGTAATAAGGTGCCCCGCTGTGCATCCATACAGTAATAAGGTGCCCCGCTGTGCATCCATACAGTAATAAGGTGCCCCGCTGTGCATCCATACAGTAATAAGGTGCCCCGCTGTGCATCCATACAGTAATAAGGTGCCCCGCTGTGCATCCATACAGTAATAAGGTACCCCGCTGTGCATCCATACAGTAATAAGGTGCCCCGCTGTGCATCCATACAGTAATAAGGTACCCCGCTGTGCATCCATACAGTAATAAGGTGCCCCGCTGTGCATCCATACAGTAATAAGGTGCCCCGCTGTGCATCCATATAGTAATAAGGTGCCCCGCTGTGCATCCATACAGTAATA
This sequence comes from Dendropsophus ebraccatus, assembly GCF_027789765.1. Taxonomy (NCBI): domain Eukaryota; kingdom Metazoa; phylum Chordata; class Amphibia; order Anura; family Hylidae; genus Dendropsophus; species Dendropsophus ebraccatus. The sequence goes on along the minus strand of NC_091458.1, from coordinate 8,051,076 downwards.
AGGTACCCCGCTGTGCATCCATACAGTAATAAGGTGCCCCGCTGTGCATCCATATAGTAATAAGGTACCCCGCTGTGCATCCATACAGTAATAAGGTGCCCCGCTGTGCATCCATACAGTAATAAGGTGCCCCGCTGTGCATCTATACAGTAATAAGGTACCCTGCTGTGCATCTATACAGTAATAAGGTGCCCCGCTGTGCATCCATACAGTAATAAGGCTCCTTATACTGGCACCATCCTCATCTCTCTACACACTGCACATCTGTACTGTCCCCTTTACACCCTCATTTAGTAGCTAGCCCTGACACTATGTGACCCCCCTTACAGTACATGCCCCCCTCTGTGCATGCTCTATTGTATACACCCACCATGTAGTCCACCTTACAGATGGCCCCCCAATGTTATCCCCCATATAGATGCCCCCCATGTTGTCCCCTCCTCCTGCCCCTTCATCACCATACTACTACCCCTTTCATCCTCCTGCCGCTCCATCATCATACCACAACACCCCTCATCATCCTCTTGTTCCATCATCATCATCATACCACTACACCCCTCATCATCCTCTTGTTCCATCATCATCATACCACTACACCCCCTATCATCCTCTTGTTCCATCATCATACCACTACACCCCTCATCATCCTCTTGTTCCTTCATCATCATCATACCACTACAACCCCTATCAGACTCTTGTTCCATCATCATCATCATACCACTACACCCCTCATCATCCTCTTGTTCCTTCATCATCATACCACTACACCCCCCATCATCCCCTTGTTCCTTCATCATCATCATACCACTACACCCCTCATCATCCTCTTGTTCCTTCATCATCATACCACTACACCCCCCACCATCCTCTTGTTCCTTCACCATCATCATACCACTACACCCCCACCATCCTCTTGTTCCATCATCATACCACTACACCCCCATCATCCTCTTGTTCCTTCATCATACCACTACATCCCCATCATCCTCTTGTTCCTTCATCATCATCATACCACTACATCCCCATCATCCTCTTGTTCCTTCATCATCATACCACTACACCCCTCATCATCCTCTTGTTCCATCATCATCATCATCATCCCACTACATCCCCATCATCTCCTTGCTCCTTCATCATCATACCACTACACCCCCCATCATCCTCTTGTTCCTTCATCATCATACCACTACACCCCCATCATCCTCTTGTTCTATCATCATACCACTACACCCCTCATCATCCTCTTATTCCTTCATCATCATAGCACTACTCCCCTCATCATACTCTTGTTCCATCATCATACCACTACACCCCCCATCATCCTCTTGTTCCATCATCATACCACTACAACCCCTATCATACTCTTGTTCCATCATCATACCACTACACCCCCATCATCCTCTTGTTCCATCATCATACCACTACAACCCCTATCATACTCTTGTTCCATCATCATACCACTACACCCCTCATCATCCTCTTGTTCCTTCATCATCATACCACTACACCCCTCATCATCCTCTTGTTCCATCATTATCATACCACTACACCCCCCATCATCCCCTTGTTCCTTCATCATCATACCACTACACCCCCATCATCTTCTTGTTCCTTCATCATACAACTACACCCCCCATCATGCCCTTTAAAACAAAAACATCTATACTCACCTGAATGGTTTCTCCAGTCTTCCAGTCACGCGTGCTGGCTGGCTTCTCGCGACAGGGGGCGGGCTTCCCGCTGAGGGGGCGGAGCTTCGCGGGACCTGTTTTTTTTTGCCCACGAGATGCTCCCAGCCTCGCAAGTCAGCCGGGGCCGTCCCAGCCTCCCTCTTGTGATCGCAGGCAAAACATTGCTTGCGGTCACAAGAGGGAGTGGAGCAGTACAGAGGCAAGGGAGGGCATCGCGGGCCCCCCCTTGGTAGCGGCCCGGTCGCGGCGGCGACCGCTGCGACCGTGGTAGCTACGCCACTGACCTGCACATATGTCATAACTTATATCTCCAAGCGGGATGACATTACTGCCTGATCTCCTGCACATATGTCATAACTTATATCTCCAAGCGGGATGACATTACTGCCCGATCCCCTGCACATATGTCATAACTTATATCTCCAAGCGGGATGACATTACTGACTGATCTCCTGCACATATGTCATAACTTATATCTCCAAGCGGGATGACATTACTGACTGATCTCCTGCACATATGTCATAACTTATATCTCCAAGCGGGATGACATTACTGACTGATCTCCTGCACATATGTCATAACTTATATCTCCAAGCGGGATGACATTACTGACTGATCTCCTGCACATATGTCATATAACTTATATCTCCAAGCGGGATGACATTACTGCCCGATCTCCTGCACATATGTCATATAACTTATATCTCCAAGCGGGATGACATTACTGCCTGATCACCGGAACATATGTCATAACTTATATCTCCAAGCGGGATGACATTACTGCCAGATCTCCTGCACATATGTCATATAACTTATATCTCCAAGCGGGATGACATTACTGCCCGATCTCCTGCACATATGTCATAACTTATATCTCCAAGCGGGATGACATTACTGCCAGATCTAATGCACATATGTCATATAACTTATATCTCCAAGCGGGATGACATTACTGACTGATCTCCTGCACATATGTCATATAACTTATATCTCCAAGAGGGATGACATTACTGACTGATCTCCTGCACATATGTCATAACTTATATCTCCAAGCGGGATGACATTACTGCCCGATCCCCTGCACATATGTCATAACTTATATCTCCAAGCGGGATGACATTACTGACTGATCTCCTGCACATATGTCATAACTTATATCTCCAAGCGGGATGACATTACTGACTGATCTCCTGCACATATGTCATAACTTATATCTCCAAGCGGGATGACATTACTGACTGATCTCCTGCACATATGTCATAACTTATATCTCCAAGCGGGATGACATTACTGCCTGATCACCGGAACATATGTCATAACTTATATCTCCAAGCGGGATGACATTACTGCCAGATCTCCTGCACATATGTCATATAACTTATATCTCCAAGCGGGATGACATTACTGCCCGATCTCCTGCACATATGTCATAACTTATATCTCCAAGCGGGATGACATTACTGCCAGATCTCCTGCACATATGTCATATAACTTATATCTCCAAGCGGGATGACATTACTGACTGATCTCCTGCACATATGTCATATAACTTATATCTCCAAGAGGGATGACATTACTGACTGATCTCCTGCACATATGTCATAACTTATATCTCCAAGCGGGATGACATTACTGCCCGATCCCCTGCACATATGTCATAACTTATATCTCCAAGCGGGATGACATTACTGACTGATCTCCTGCACATATGTCATAACTTATATCTCCAAGTGGGATGACATTACTGACTGATCTCCTGCACATATGTCATAACTTATATCTCCAAGCGGGATGACATTACTGACTGATCTCCTGCACATATGTCATATAACTTATATCTCCAAGCGGGATGACATTACTGCCCGATCTCCTGCACATATGTCATATAACTTATATCTCCAAGCGGGATGACATTACTGCCTGATCACCGGAACATATGTCATAACTTATATCTCCAAGCGGGATGACATTACTGACTGATCTCCTGCACATATGTCATATAACTTATATCTCCAAGCGGGATGACATTACTGCCCGATCCCCTGCACATATGTCATATAACTTATATCTCCAAGCGGGATAACATTACTGCCCGATCCCCTGCACATATGTCATATAACTTATATCTCCAAGCGGGATGACATTACTGCCCGTTCTCCTGCACATATGTCATATAACTTATATCTCCAAGCGGGATGACATTACTGCCCGTTCTCCTGCACATATGTCATACAGGTCCTCGATTTCCCGCTCCCCAACCTTGTAATGCACTACCCTTCCATACCCTGCCACCAATGCTGCCCCAATCCTAAAGAAAAGAGTGACAACTTGCAACCCCCCTTTATATGATACCCAAGCACCTCCACAATACATTCACCAGCTTTACTTGCAATAATTGAGCTACCAACTTCGCCCATTCATTTCTTTACCAATTCTTAGAATGGGGTCACCACCTGCTGGATATAATCAGGGCAATGTTCTCCAAGCATCCTCCCTTGGGCATCAATGCTAATAATTCATCTGTTTCCCCCTTGGACAAAGCAGCCGCTATCCCATTATTGACCCCAGGTACAGGTAGGTGTATGCCGCTTACTATTCTATGATTACTGACCCCAGGTACAGGTAGGTGTATGCCGCTTACTATTCTATGATTACTGACCCCAGGTACAGGTAGGTGTATGCCGCTTACTATTCTATGATTACTGACCCCAGGTACAGGTAGGTGTATGCCGCTTACTATTCTATGATTACTGACCCCAGGTACAGGTAGGTGTATGCCGCTTACTATTCTATGATTACTGACCCCAGGTACAGGTAGGTGTATGCCGCTTACTATTCTATGATTACTGACCCCAGGTACAGGTAGGTGTATGCCGCTTACTATTCTATGATTACTGACCCCAGGTACAGGTAGGTGTATGCCGCTTACTATTCTATGATTACTGACCCCAGGTACAGGTAGGTGTATGCCGCTTACTATTCTATGATTACTGACCCCTGGTACATGTTAGGTGTATGCCGCTTACTATTCCACAATTACTGACCCCAGGTACATGTTAGGTGTATACCGCTTACTATTCCATAGTTACTGACCCCAGGTACATGTTAGGTGTATGCCGCTTACTATTCCATGATTACTGACCCCAGGTACATGTTAGGTGTATGCCGCTTACTATTCCATGATTACTGACCCCAGGTACAGGTAGGTGTATGCCGCTTACTATTCCACAATTACTGACCCCAGGTACATGTTAGGTGTATGCCGCTTACTATTCCACAATTACTGAGGCCTGGTACATGTTAGGTGTATACCGCTTACTATTCCATAGTTACTGACCCCAGGTACATGTTAGGTGTATGCCGCTTACTATTCCATGATTACTGACCCCAGGTACATGTTAGGTGTATGCCGCTTACTATTCCATGATTACTGACCCCAGGTACAGGTAGGTGTATGCCGCTTACTATTCCACAATTACTGACCCCAGGTACATGTTAGGTGTATGCCGCTTACTATTCCACAATTACTGAGGCCTGGTACATGTTAGGTGTATACCGCTTACTATTCCATAGTTACTGACCCCAGGTACATGTTAGGTGTATGCCGCTTACTATTCCATGATTACTGACCCCAGGTACAGGTAGGTGTATGCCGCTTACTATTCCACAATTACTGAGGCCTGGTACATGTTAGGTGTATGCCGCTTACTATTCCACAATTACTGACCCCAGGTACATGTTAGGTGTATGCCCCTTACTATCCCATTACTGACCCCAGGTACATGGTAGGTGTATGCCACTTACTATTCCATAATTACTGACCCCAGGTACAGGTAGGTGTATGCCGCTTACTATTCCATAATTACTGAGGCCAGGTACATGGTAGGTGTATGCCGCTTACTATTCCACAATTACTGAGGCCTGGTACATGTTAGGTGTATGCCGCTTACTATTCCACAATTACTGACCCCAGGTACATGTTAGGTGTATACCGCTTACTATTCCACAATTACTGACCCCAGGTACATGTTAGGTGTATACCGCTTACTATTCCACAATTACTGAGGCCTGGTACATGTTAGGTGTATGCCGCTTACTATTCCACAATTACTGACCCCAGGTACAGGTAGGTGTATACCGCTTACTATTCCACAATTACTGACCCCAGGTACATGTTAGGTGTATGCCCCTTACTATCCCATTACTGACCCCAGGTACATGGTAGGTGTATGCCGCTTACTATTCCACAATTACTGACCCCAGGTACATGATAGGTGTATACCGCTTACTATTCCATAATTACTGACCCCAGGTACAGGTAGGTGTATGCCGCTTACTATTCCATAATTACTGAGGCCAGGTACATGGTAGGTGTATGCCGCTTACTATTCCACAATTACTGAGGCCTGGTACATGTTAGGTGTATGCCGCTTACTATTCCACAATTACTGACCCCAGGTACATGTTAGGTGTATACCGCTTACTATTCCACAATTACTGAGGCCTGGTACATGTTAGGTGTATGCCGCTGACTATTCCATAATTACTGACCCCAGGTACATGTTAGGTGTATGCCGCTTACTATTCCACAATTACTGAAGCCTGGTACATGTTAGGTGTATGCCGCTTACTATTCCACAATTACTGACCCCAGGTACATGTTACGTGTATGCCGCTTACTATCCCATAATTACTGAGGCCTGGTACATGTTAGGTGTATGCCGCTTACTATTCCACAATTACTGACCCCAGGTACATGTTAGGTGTATGCCGCTTACTATTCCATAAATACTGAGGCCTGGTACATGTTAGGTGTATACCGCTTACTATCCCATAATTACTGAGGCCTGGTACATGTTAGGTGTATGCCGCTTACTATTCCACAATTACTGACCCCAGGTACATGTTAGGTGTATGCCCCTTACTATCCCATTACTGACCCCAGGTACATGTTAGGTGTATGCCGCTTACTATTCCACAATTACTGAGGCCAGGTACATGTAGGTGTATGCCGCTTACTATTCCATAATTACTGAGGCCTGGTACATGTTAGGTGTATGCCGCTTACTATTCCACAATTACTGACCCCAGGTACATGTTAGGTGTATGCCGCTTACTATTCCACAATTACTGACCCCAGGTACATGTTAGGTGTATGCCGCTTACTATTCCATAATTACTGATCCCAGGTACATGTTAGGTGTATGCCGCTTACTATTCCACAATTACTGAGGCCTGGTACATGTTAGGTGTATGCCGCTTACTATTCCACAATTACTGACCCCAGGTACATGTTAGGTGTATGCCGCTTACCATTCCATAGTTACTGACCCCAGGTACATGTTAGGTGTATGCCGCTTACTATTCTATGATTACTGACCCCAGGTACAGGTAGGTGTATGCCGCTTACTATTCCACAATTACTGAGGCCTGGTACATGTTAGGTGTATGCCGCTTACTATTCCACAATTACTGACCCCAGGTACATGTTAGGTGTATGCCGCTTACTATTCCACAATTACTGACCCCAGGTACATGTTAGGTGTATGCCGCTTACTATTCCACAATTACTGAGGCCTGGTACATGTTAGGTGTATGCCGCTTACTATTCCACAATTACTGACCCCAGGTACAGGTAGGTGTATGCCGCTTACCATTCCACAATTACTGACCCCAGGTACATGTTAGGTGTATGCCGCTTACTATTCCACAATTACTGAGGCCTGGTACATGTTAGGTGTATGCCGCTTACTATTCCACAATTACTGAGGCCTGGTACATGTTAGGTGTATGCCGCTTACCATTCCACAATTACTGACCCCAGGTACATGTTAGGTGTATGCCGCTTACTATTCCACAATTACTAACCCCAGGTACAGGTAGGTGTATGCCGCTTACTATTCCACAATTACTGACCCCAGGTACATGTTAGGTGTATGCTGCTTACTATCCCATTACTGACCCCAGGTACAGGTAGGTGTATGCCACTTACTATTCCACAATTACTGACCCCAGGTACATGTTAGGTGTATGCCCCTTACTATCCCATTACTGACCCCAGGTACATGGTAGGTGTATGCCCCTTACTATCCCATTACTGACCCCAGGTACATGGTAGGTGTATGCCACTTACTATTCCATAATTACTGAGGCATGGTACATGTTAGGTGTATGCCGCTTACTATTCCATAATTACTGACCCTGGGTACATGTTAGGTGTATGCCGCTTACTATTCCATAGTTACTGACCCCAGGTACATGTTAGGTGTATGCCACTACTATTCCATAATTACTGACCCCAGGTACGTGTGTATGCCACTTATTATTCTATTCAGGACCAAATGACTAAATGTCCCCACAACCCAACCACCAAATCTACACCACTGGATAGACTGTCTATACTTATGTTGTTGGACCAGAAGACCAATCCTTCCACACACCTGTCCTTCCACTCTCCATACAGGTCCGCTGCTATCGGGAATAACCACCAACAGTCAGCTTGAAACCCTTGTTCCTCCCGCTGGTCAGGCATTTTCTAGTACATCATCTCCTTCAGGATACGGACAAACTATAAGAGCTGTCGGATCTGTAAACAACCAGCTCCCCGACCCAAATCATACCCCATTAAATCCCCCTAAAAATAAACATCCCACAGTACCATATCCTCACTTAACTTCCTCTATTACCCTAATTTTATGAAATTTCTTCCACACCATACCTTGCTCTCCTCTTGTCATCTGCAGAATATTCCACCCATAGGGATTACCCAACATGCAAAAATTTCGCTCAGTAAAACCGAGTAAAAACTCCCCCTCCATTGCCTCATACTTAGACCCCCACCTACACATTTGGATAGTACAAATGCTGGTTTGTCTGACATTTAACATTCTCTGGTTGTAAATCCAGTTCCCAAAAGAAGAATAGGGCAAATGAACCAACCATTCTACCCTATCCCAGATTTCGAGACCAAAACCCCATGCTGCCAGCCTTTTGGTTATACACCCAACACATCAATTTAGCTTACTAGCTCCAAACACCCATTGGTCTCTCCCTTACGATTAATCTAAACCACAGATACGCGTCTTTTTTACCTACAACACCTTATTCTCCACCATCTACTTCCTGACTGCTTCATCGAGATCAGACCACCCTACCCCTTCCTAGAAGAAGGATTCATCAACAATAAAATCCATAGAGCACTATAGTTTCCCATGCTGCTCAGGGGCCGCTCCATCACCCCCTCTTATATTCTCCATCTCTTCCTATTGCCCACAACCATCTTTTCCTCCATTTCATATGGCTTCCCTAACTAATCCAAATATAAATCCACAAACTTTCCGTCCCTACTCCTCCTAACCAGTATCCAGAGCAAGTGAAAATAGGAGGGAGACAACACATACGTGTTCTTGCCCCACTTTGTCCCTGTTCATTATTTACTCTACTTACGTTTTACTTTTCGGTAACCATACCCATTTCCCAAATGCCTCCCCTCTGTTCCTTTCCCCCCCCCCCCCCGTCTACTGACACCTCACCATCCGCTGAACCAGAAGACGACTCACCCGGCTCCATGTCCACCTGGATGTTTATTGCATCTTTTAGTAAGTATAGTGCTTCTTCCTTTGGCAATGTCTGGGATGCGACTCTTCGTATCTTCACTAGGTACTCAGCATCTGAAATTACAAAGAGAGAGCCAGCATCTGCCCGACATACATAGTGTTGTCCCTGCTCTGTCGGTTACACTTTCCTGCTTTCCTGCAAATAGTATCCTAGCCTGCTAATGTAACAGTAGCCCTGTTGGCTGTTTGCCCCCCATAGCCCTGCTGGCTGACTGCCCCCCATAGCTCTGCTGGTTCATGATGACCCACAACCCAGTGTTAGGTTGTGCGACATTTGAGGGGCAAACTGCCATGCCCATGGGGGGGGGGCTTAAATTGATCTCATACAGAAGAGCACAGGATTTATGTTGAAATCTACCCTTTTGAAGGATATATGGTAAGCAGACCTCAATAAACCCCCTCTTTACCCCTCTCAACATCCATAGTGTGATCCCCCCCCCCCTGCTAAAATACAGGCTGAACTACCTGGGGAGGCCCCTGCCCAACTGTACCTCTATCCTGGTTACCCAACTATGCATGCTCTTACCCCACAGTCCCCACCACAGCCCCCATAATAAAAGGCAAGAGTCACCGGGCAGGAGGACATCCTAAAACCTCCTGGGCATCTTCAGCTGCTGTCATGGATCCTTTGCCTGGTGATCTGCCCCCTTGAGAAACTCCATGTGGCTGCTGGGCTCCATGTGGCCAGAGGGCTCCATGTGCTTGGCTCCATTTGGCTGCTGTGCTCAATGTGCTTGCGTCCTTCTGGCTGCTGCCTTCTAGGCTTCCAAGTGGCTGGATGGCTTACAAGCCATGTGCTGCTTATTAGGCTTCCTTGTGGCTTGATGGCTCCCTGGCCATGTGCTCTTGGCTCAGCTTCACACTTCACACCTGCAAAAAAGTGCTTGTCCTAGCTCACACTCCCTCTCCTTTTATTCTCATAACCCCGCCCCCTCTCACACCTATCTCACCTTGAATACCTCCCACAGGTATTCCCACCGCCTAGCTAATTCTCTTTGTCTCTACACAAAGCCCCCCAGCTAAGCCCACCCACTCCACTAGCTCCAGCAGCCATGTTTATCTCCCTCATGATATTGAATATAATATCCCCATTATATTCAAATCCCTCTAGCAACCACCTGGTCGTGGTCGCAGAGACCGCCCTTAAGGTTCCTCGCCGGGAGGCCCCTTACCCCAACTCGTCACTCTTATGCTGCGATATGTATCTATCATTGGCAGGGACAGAAAGACAAATTTTAAGCTAAAGAAATTTTCCTTCACCCCTTTAAATCATGTTGCCTATGACAACTACAGATGGCATAGGCAAGGGGGCAACTCAATCAGCACCCACCGCTAACTGTCATTGTGTGTTATGGTCATGTTTGATATGGTCAGACACTTCCTACACATAAAGGGGTGTGGGTCTCCTGGAAACCATGTAAAAATTTAATTTGAGGCACCTGAGTGAGGTGAGCCCTCCAAAAATACTTGGTGGTATTGACAAATTAATAAAAATACAGTCTTCCTAAGAGGCCCTAGAATTTCAATGTGCACACTTTTAATCCTTGGGGCTACGTTCACACTACGTAAGTTTCCGGCCGTAGCGCGCTCCGTGAATAAGCGGCCGGAGATTTACGTAGTTTGCGTACAATGGAAAGTATCCGATGTACGGCTGCACAGTTCACACTACATACGAACTTACGCCCGGATTGTATGCGGCGCCGTAAAAAATTAACCAGACCATTGTTTCGGGACGGAAATGCTGTAACTTACGGCCATAGCGTAACATGCGGTCCCGTACGGAGTGGTGATTTCTTCATTTTTACACCTTTTTGTGCCGATCCAAAAGGTTCTGTGGGGTGTCCGGGGCTAGCCGAAGATTCCAAGTAAAAGACCGCTGTCAGATCGCTGCGTACGCCGCTCGGGAAGCGTAAGTAGACTATGGGCGTAAGTTCGCGGACCGTACGTAGCCTGCCGCAACTTGCATAAATTCCGGCCGGAGTTTTACACGTATATGTCCGGCCGCACGTATATGCGGCCGGGCATATACGTAGTGTGAACATAGCCTTAAAGAGTATCTATCTAGGAAGAGGGCACGTGTGGCATCCCTGGCAAACCAGAGTACGTTTAAGAAAGTGCTGAACCACCAAGTTAAAAAAAAGTTCCCAGGCATGACGTGTGTCATTATAGGAGATGGAGGATGGTCAGTGCATCAGAATAGGGAGACAGCACTCCAACATATACCCATTATTGAGCCGCTTTTAATTAGAAAATTACATTTAAAATTTTGATTGAATTTTTAAATTGAAGATCAAAAAGCCACCCACTAATACCTCCTCTACTGACCTGATTCATCCTGCCTGCGAAACAGTGACCACTTCCACCTACAGGCGAAAGGCATGAAAATTATCACTCCAGACATGGAGGAGCAGGGAGAAAATACGTTTCCTAAAGTAAAAGAGGAAAGAGCGCTGCATATGCAGGATCAGATGTGATAGGATGGATAAAATCCAGTGACGGAGTAAAACCAGGTCCCCTCTCACCTGCCTGAGTTGTGCAAGATCGAGGCACAACTCTCCATGTGTATACTCAAGAAGGAAACCAGTGTGCAGCCGTCCTGAAAGGATCTGTACCTGTCCTGGGAATTTATTGGAATCTGTTCAATCACTGTAAGGACTAAACTAGACGGGTCACTATCGTGTTTAGGCAGATAATGTCAGGAATGGCTGTGTTTAAAGGGAATGCACCATCAGTACATTTGCTTAAAATTTTGCCCATGAATAGAATGGCGCCATCACAGGCAAGCCGGTGCTGCAGTCCACTTTTTGAACCACGGCCCGTTTCCCGTTTATGGCGCAGTTCTATTCCCGGGCACCGGTCTGGGCTGTAGCAGTGGAGACGGGCCGGCTTGTCCCTAGTGGGAGTAAACCTCTGCCCCTCTATGACGCGGTTCCATTAGAATCAATGGTGGTTTCCTCCCACTGGGGGCAAGCCGGCCCATCTCCAGTGCTGCGGCACTGGCTTGCTGGCAGTGGCATTCTATCCATGGGCAAAACTTAAAGCAAATGTATTGATGGTCCAATCGTTTTGATAAAACCATTTTTAATATTAGTACGATGCTTGTTCATTCTGCAACAAAGTGTCTGACCTGTCCGGCTGACATAGAGGAGACGGCACGGGCAGCTCAGCAGGTGCACCACATAGTCAGAAGAGCTACTGCTTCTATCTTCTATTCTGAATACCTCATTGGTAATAGGAGAAGAGAAACTATTGGTAGGTAAAGGCCAGGGACTGTGGGAGAAACAGGGTCTCAAACCTGCCCATAAACAAGCTGGCAAAGCTGGGCGCAAAGCGAGTCCCCATGGCACATCCCCTGGTCTTCCTGAACACACGACCCTCAAAGGAAAATACATTGTGCTCTAAAATAAATGTAATTGATTCCATCAGGAAGGAGACCTGATCTACATGAAGAGAAGGATCTTGGGATAAAGAATAGAATCCAAACCCAAATTAATATCTATGTTGGAGCAGAGAGCGCTAACATCTAAGGAGATGAAAGAAAAAGTACAAGGAAAAGATAGAGATTGTAAATCAGAGATGAATAGGGTGAAGTCTTTTAGGGTTGGTCTCATATTTGTGCATCTTTGGCAAAAAATAAAAAGTAGCCAAATTCGTATTGTACGCAAATATATGCTGCACTGTACTCCTCTGAGGGATCATACACTTATCGTTCATAATAAGAGGTATCCGACAGAATACGGTATGCTTCTGCAATATCAGGCCTCCTTCACACGTCCGGAAAATCTGCCTGGATTTCTGGACCCATAAGCTCACTTTAGTGACGGACAGCATTAAGGAATTTTCCTGAAGGGTGCCCATTCCGGAAAATAGGTCAGGATTTTTTAGATCCTGTCCTATTTTTGTCCAGAATTCCGGCACGGAAGCCCCTATATAACTCTACTGGAGCACTGGAAATCCAGACACTTTCAGGAAAGTGCCCAGAATTCCCCCCCGGACCTGCTGGACCTCAGCAGTGATGTCACTCACCCGTTGGACCTAGCGCTGCATCCTCCATCCTGCGGCCCCCTTTCCCCCAGCAGCAACACAGTGATCCTCTGATCCCCCCCCCCCCCGTGGATCCTCCAACCCGGCATACACCCCCTCCCCCGGGTAATATGTAGGACTATATCTCCCAGCATGGTGTATAGGGTAGGCTGTAAAGCTACATCTCCCAGCATGGTGTATGGCAATATGGAGGACTACATCTCCCAGCATGGTACATAGGGTAGGGTGTAGAACTACATCTCCCAGCATGTTGTGTGGGGTAATATGCAGGACTACATCTCCCAGCATGGTATATAGGGTAGGCTGTAGAACTACATCTCCCAGCATGATGTGTGGTAATATGCAGGACTACATCTCCCAGCATGGTACATAGGGTAGGCTGTAGAACTACATCTCCCAGCATGATGTGTGGTAATATGCAGGACTACATCACATAGTAGTTTTAGTTCTTCAACAGATTAGAGGATGACACATGGCATAAGGGGGAGACGGTGACACGATACACAAGGGGGGGAAGAGGGCACGGTACACAAGGGGGACACGGTGGCAGGGTACACAAGGGGGGGAAGAGGGCACGGTACACAAGGGGGACACGGTGGCAGGTTACACAAGGGGGACAGGGTGGCAGGTTACACAAGGGGGACACGGTGGCAGGGTACACAAGGGGGACACGGTGGCAGGTTACACAAGGGGGACACGGTGGCAGGTTACACAAGGGGGACACGGTGGCAGGGTACACAAGGGGCTATGGGGGTGCTTGTGATGTATGTTGGCATACTAGACCTTATTGAAAACACAGATTTTTTTTTTCCTGATCAGGAAATCCTGAAGGCTTTTCCTGATGGTTCCCTGAGGGTAAAAACGGATTACTGTCAGGAAATCCTAATTTATTTTGAGCCTCCTGATCAGGATTTCCTGACAGTAAAAACTGACATGTACGTGTGAACGGGGCCTAAGCAGACCTATCCAGGATTACTGTGCAGGCGGCTAATTGGCGGGGCGGATCACAATAGAGATGGTCTCGCTTAAATTCTAAAGGGGCTTCTCTCTCCTCCTGTTAGATTATCGGGGTACCCCTGAATATCTCATTTCATTTAATACCATGGACTGAAAAGTCTCTATATAATTACCCCTTCTGGGTAGAGGATAAAGTAAAGATTTGGGTTTCACATTTACATGTACAATAGCATCAGGATCCCTGTCAATAGGTACAGTCAGCAATACAGAGTCTTCTTGTTCTTTAACCCCTTAGTGACCGCCGTGCTGCCTTTTCACGGCGGCCACTAATGGGCTTTATTCCGATGCGTACCCCTTTTAACGGCGTACGCAACGGAACGAATTGCCGGCCGGCGGCGGCAGCAGAGCGGGGGATCAGCGGTCAGTGTGACCGCTGACTCCCCCCTGAAACTGCCCAGAGCGGAGGATTCTCCGCTCCGGGCAGTTTAATCCGTAAAATGCCGCTGTCAAACCATGACAGCGGCATCTAACGGTTTCCGGTCGGAGCTGTGGGTCACTTATGTGATCGCGATGTCCCCCGGCGCCGTCCGGTCCTCCGATGTCTCCATGGTGATCCCGGGGTCCTAATGAAAGCCCCCGGGGTCACCATGGAGATGCCTCATGCTGACAGGGGTGGCCGTGGCTATTGCCTGTCAGAATGAGGCATGATACAATACATTATCCACCAGAAAAACACATGGGCAATGCATTCCTTTTATAAAATATTAATATCTTTATTAAATACCATTAGAGGAAGCATCATACGCGAAACGCGCGTCGGGGTGATCGCCATCTTCACAGTCTAACATGGGTAAGACCACGCTACAACTTTACTATTTGCACATATGGTAATAATCGGACGTAGTCACCACGATGGTGGGATGGGACTCCTAATATAGGCTATATAAATATACTGTTTAGGGTGTGAAGGACCGGATAGTGTTTAGGTTTACTTCTGTCACACTTTATTATTATTTTTTATACATATTATTTTCAGTACATAGTTGGATATAGTGCAATTGTTACATGTTGTGTCGCATTCCCATGTATACTGTGTAGATGGTTGTTATTTATTGAGTTTTTTGTCTTTGAGCACAATTTATATTCTTATTTTGTTACGTTTTTAATGGTATTTAATAAAGATATTAATATTTTATAAAAGGAATGCATTGCCCATGTGTTTTTCTGGTGGATAATGTTGTTATGGGTTTCCAATAATTGTATATAAGTGACGGACTTATAGGATGCTGACTTTAGCGAGATTGAAATTATTACGGTGTTGCCGTCACACAGAGCTATTTTGTATAATGATACAATACATTGCAGTACATCAGGTACTGCAATGTATTGTATCAGTGATCTAAGTATTTTACATTAGTGACCTACAAATAGTTAATTCCCCCAATAATGACACATCAGTGTCCCACAAATAGTTAATTCCCCTGTAGTTCCCCGCAAACAGTTAAATCCCCCAAATTAGATATGTGAGTTGCCCCCTGTGGGTAAGATCCCCTGCTTTTCCCCATATAGTAATAATGCCCCGACTGTGACCCTCATACAATAATAATGCCTCCTGCTGTGTCCCCATATAGTAATAATGCTCCCTATGCTGTGCCCCATATAGTAATAATGCTTACTGCTGTACCCCCCATATAGTAATAATGTCCAGTACTGTGCCCCCCTACATAGTAATAATGTCCAGTGCTGTGCCCCCCTACATAGTAATAATGCACCTGCTGTATCCACCAGTTAAGTTCCCCCCTCTGCCTGCAATTAACCTGACCCCTCTACACACAAACTACCCCACCTGACCCCCATCCCCACACACACACACACTACCTCACCTGACCCCCCCCCCCCACACACACACACACACATTACCTGGCCTTCATCCCCACCTGACCCTCCCCCTTTCCCCTGTTTTCCATATGTCCCCTCTTTCCTTTTTCCACACACATCCCCCTCTCCTTGTTTTCCCTATGTCCCCCTCTTTCCTTTTTCCACACACATCCCCCTCTCCTTGTTTTCCCTATGTCCCCTCTCCCCTTTTTCCACACACATCCCCCTCTCCTTGTTTTCCCTATGTCCCCCTCTTTCCTTTTTCCACACACATCCCCCTCTCCTTGTTTTCCCTATGTCCCCCTCTTTCCTTTTTCCACACACATCCCCCTCTCCTTGTTTTCCCTATGTCCCCTCTCCCCTTTTTCCACACACATCCCCCTCTCCTTGTTTTCCCTATGTCCCCCTCTTTCCTTTTTCCACACACATCCCCCTCTCCTTGTTTTCCCTATGTCCCCCTCTTTCCTTTTTCCACACACATCCCCCTCACCTTGTTTTCCACACACATGTCCCCTAACCTTCCTCCTGTTTTCCACATGTCCCCTGACCTTCCCCTGGTTTGCACATGTGATGTCCCCCAGCGCCGTTTACCACAAGACTGGCTTGGAGACGGATGTCCGGCTCCCATCCTCCTGTCACTGTGGCTGTCACTCGGAACCCAGGGGGAGAGCTCGGCGCCGGCGATGATGGACAGGTGGGCGGGCCAATCAGGAGCAGCGGTGCGCTGAGGCTGTACGGAGCCTCAGTGCACCAGATTAAAAAGAAATGGCGGTGCCACGAGGGGGCTGAGCAGGCGGCTGGAGGAAGTGCGCGGGGCCTCCCTGTCAGCTGAGCGGCCGTGCGCCACACAGCTTACAGGGAACGCTGGTGACAAATCCTGGAGTCCCTGCTGTGTGCCAATGTCGGCCACAGACAGGGACCCTGCGCCTCACCAGACTGTGAGCTGCGCCTCACAGTTTGAGAAGCGCTGCTATACACTATAAAACATGACATATAAGTGATCAAAAACATAAATCCTATACATATTTGGTATCATTACGTCCGTAACGACCCAATCTATAAAACTATATCAATAATTGTGGGGAGGTGACGGGCAATCTGGGGAGGTGACGGCCAATCTGGAGAGGTTGCGAGCAATCTGGGGTGGTGACAGGCAATTTGGGGTAGCTACTGGCAGTCTGTGGCAATCTGTGGTGGTTACGGGCTGTCTGCAATGGTTACGGGCTGTCTGCGATGGTTACAGGCTGTCTGCGATGGTTACGGGCTGTCTGCGATGGTTACGGGCTGTCTGCGATGGTTACGGGCTGTCTGCGATGGTTACGGGCAGATTGCCCGTAACCCCCCAGATTGCCCGTAACCATCGCAGACAGCATGTAACCATCGCAGACAGTCTTCTGTAACCACCACAGATTGCCACAGACTGCCCGTAGCTACCCCAAATTGCCACCCCAGATTGCTCGCAACCTCCCCAGATTGCCCGTCGCCACCCCCAGATTGCCCGTCGCCACCCCCAGATTGCCCGTCGCCACCCCCAGATAGCCAGGGAACTCCCCCAGATTGCCCGTAACCACCCCAGATTGCCCGTAACCACCCCAGATTGCCCGTAACCACCCCAGATTGGCACAGACTGCTCGTAACCACCCCAGATTGCCCGTAACCACCCCAGATTGCCTGTCGCAACCTCAGATAGCCAGTAAACACCCCGAGATTGTCCATTACCACCCCAGATAGCCAGTAAACACTCACATATTGCCTGTAACTAAAATGACACTCCTTCCCTTCTGAGCCCTGCTGTGTGCCCATACAGTGGCTTATGCCCACATATGGGGGACCATTGTACTCAGGAGAAGCTCCGTTACAAATGTTGGGGTGCTTTTTCTCCCCTGTTCCTAGTGAAATTGAAAAATTTCAATCTAAACAAACATGTTATTGGAAAATTCCAATTTTTTTTTCATTTTTACGGTCTAGTTTTGAATACTTTCCTCCAATACCTGTGGGGTCAAAATGCTCACTGCACCCCAAGATGTATTCTTTGAGGGGTGTACTTTCTAAAATGGGGTGACTTTTGGCGCTCGGAAACTTCAGAAAAATCTGCACTGAAAAAGCTAATTGGCGCTCCTTCCCTTCTGAGCCCGGCTGTGTGCCCATACAGTGGTTTATGCCTACATATGGGGTACCATTGTACTCAGGAGAACCTGCGCTACATATATTGGGGTGAGTTTTCTCCCCTGTTCCTCGTGAAATTGAGAAATTTCAAACTAAACCAACATATTATTGGAAAAATTCTATTTTTTCATTTTTACTGTCTTCATTTGAATACTTTCCTCTAATACCTGTGGGGTCAAAATGGTCACCACACCCCAAGATGTATTCTTTGAGGGGTGTACTTTCCAAAATGGGGTGACTTTTGTTTTTTTTTATTCTGCGGACACTATAGGGGCTCTGCAAACGCACCTGGCGCTCAGAAACTTCTTCAGCAAAATCTGAACTGGAAATGCTAATTGGCGATCCTTCCCTTCTGAGCCCCGCTGTGTGTCCATACAGTGGATTACGCCCACATATGGGGTACCATTGTACTCAGAAGAAACTGCGTTACAAAATTTGGGGTGCATTTTCTCTCATGTTTATTATAAAAATGGGATACTTTAATATTTATAAATACATTATTGGAAAATTTCTATTTTCCATTTTTTTCCGGCCTAATTGTGAATACTTTCCTCCAGCCCCTGTAGGGTTAAAATGCTCATTATACCCCTAGATTAATTCTTTAAGGTGTCTAGTTTCCAAAATGGGGTCACTTATAGGGGTTTCCAGTATACAAGCCTCCTAAATCAACTTAAAAAAAGAACTGGTCCCTAAAAAAAAAAATCAGTTTTGGAAATTTTATAAAAATATGATAATTTGCTGATACATTTCTAAGCCCCGTAACACCCTAAAAATGTGAAATATGTTTACGAAATGAAGCCAGAATAAAGAGGACATATTGGTAATGTGACTTACTAACTAATTTATGAGATACGACTTTCTTTTTTTAGAAGCAAAGAATTTCAAAGTTCGTAAAGTGCAAATTTTTCATGATATTTTGATGTTTTTCACATTTCACAAGTTTTTCACAAAACACACAAAGTAGTGACCAAATTTTGCCACTAACATAAAGTGCCATATGTTAGAAAAAAACAATCTCAGAATCGCTATCATACGTTACAGCATCACTGAGCTATAAGCGCATAAAGTGACACAGGTCAGATTTTGAAAAAGGAGCCTGGTCATTAAGGCCCAAATAGGCTTGGTCCCTAAGGGGTTAATAAGAAAGTGACGTTTAAGTATTAATTTTCTTACAAAATTTTGTACATCTAAAAAAAGATTATAGTTAGATGGTAGAGAGTTAGGACAGAACAAGAGGCACTTGCTGAGTAACTTCATTTCATTCTCCTTCAGTCGATATGGAGGGAAAGCAAGTAGGGGCAGCGCTCATCCAATAATCGAGGAAGAAAATAATGATAATAAACTCACCGGGTGATAGTGGGTGGAAAGATCCCCCCCCCCCCCCCCCCCCATTACCAGAAGCCAAAAAAGAACAAATTAGGCGTCCACCGCATCAGTGATATCCAACAGGGAGAGCCAGCCATATAGTAACCCAGCGGTCCAAATGCAGACAGTGGTAGATTCATATGTAGAACAAAAGGAAAAAATCACGCTCAGGACAGCCAGAAGTATATACACCAGGGAGAAGGAAGGATGATGGGTATATACTCACTCTGAGTGGGGGTATTCAGTGGTAAGCTGGAAAAACACCCCCGCCAGGTTTGCATGTAGTAAATCAGGGAACCAGTTTCCTGGGTGACGACAATTTATTCCAAACAATGTATAGGCGACGTGTTTCAGTGACCTTATCTGTCACCTTTCTCAAGCCATATCAATAACAGGACATTATACACAGGTATATATACAAAAAATACACTTACATTACCTCTACATGATGTACACAGCATTTCCTGGTCCGCAGTCCGCGCCGGGCATGACGTCCCCAGAAGTGACGTCCTCGGAAGTGACGTATTGCTGCTCAAGCGTTCCAGCATCTGAACATGTACGCGTTCTACAATGGGACGCACATCAAAAGGAAGGTGTCCCCTATGTCTGTACGGACAATAGATGGATGGAATACAATAAAAGATGCAATTAAGCATATGGATAAATGGAACACTCCAAAAGGGCTAATATTATAGTTAAAATGGGGGATGGTCTAGCAACAACCAAAAAGGGGAGGGGAAAAGAATAGGAAAGGGAGAAAGAAAGATACATAGCGGGCAATAAATATAAATTACAGTAAAAGGGAATAAAGATATATGTTTAAGTATGCAAAATAGCAGAATATAATAAATTATCTATATAAAATACATGTATACACCCAAGTATAGCTAAATACATACATATACACATGTATATTATCACTGAAAAGTCCAATAGTCACTTAAAATACCAAACACATTACTTCACAGCCGTCACCTTTGCACAATGTGCCACCAGTTCTTTAACCCCTTAAGGTCAAAGCCAATTTTGCTTTTTCCATTTTATGTTTAAAAGTCCATAGCGCTTGCATTTTTTCACCTACAGACGTATATGAGCGCTTATTTTTTGCTAAACCAATTGTACTTTGCAATGACAGGCATTATTTTTCCATAAAATATGCTGCAATACCGGAAAAAAATCATTTGCGCTGTCAAATTGAAAGTAAAAAGGAATTTGTTTTGATTTCGGGGAGTTTTGCATTTACGCCGTTTGCCCTATGGTAAAACTAACTTGTTATGCATGGGGGAGATCCGTCCCACTAGACACCAGGGACGTGAAATTTAAAGCCCTTCAATGCAGCTGTCAGGTTTGACAGCTGCATTGAAGGGCTTAATTAGCCGGTGCGGCAACGGGACCCGCGCCGGCTAATAGAGGCACTGCCCAGCTGCAGATTGCCCGGCGGGACCCCGCTCTGAACACCCCGCGCGGCACCATGACGTACTAGGTACGTCATGGGTCGCTAAGGGGTTAAACAAGAGAGGGTGCTATTCACACTTTATTGCCTTATCATGTGTTTTTTTGTGTTTATGCACATGGTTTTGCACCCTGATCCTCCTCTTGTAACTTGTCACACAGTATAAATGTTCTTAAAACAAAAAAAGTAAAGTTTCTTTATTTGCTGTTCAGACCTTAACCCCTTAAGGACAGAGCCCAAATTGGCCTTAAGGACCGGACCACATTTTATATATATATGACCTGTGTCACTTTATCCATTAATAACTTGGGGTGCTTTTACCTATCTGGATATTGTTTTCTTGTGACATGTTATATTTATATTTCTGGTAAAATTGAGGCGATACTTACAGCCTATCTTTATGAAAAAAACCAAAATAACGTGAAAAATTGCATTTTTCTAACTTTGAAATTTCGTGCTAGTAAGGAAAATGGTTATGCCACATAAATTAGATATGAAATAGCAAAATTAGCAACATGTCTACTTTATGTTGGCGGCATTTATTAAACTTGCCTTCATTTTTTTAAGACAATAGAAAGCTTCAAAGTTTAGCAGCATTTTTCCAAATTTTCACAAGAATTTCAAAATCAGATTTTTCAAGGGACCAGTTCACGTTTGAAGTGTATTTGAGGGGACTGTATGTTATGAAGCCCCACAAAGCACTCCATTTCAGAAACTGCACCCCCCAAACTCTGCAAAAGCACATCCAGAAAGTGTTTTAACCCTTTAGGGGAGTCACAGAAATAAAAGTTAGGTGTGTAAAAAATTGGAAAATTTTAATTTTCTGTGCAGAAATTTTATTGTGATCCAATATCTTTCATAATTATAAACCTATTACCAGAGAAATGCACCCCAATATTGATTGCCCCATTTCTGCAGTTTATAGAAATACCCCATATGTGGCCCTATTGCGCTATTTGACGCAACCACAAGCCTCAGATATATAGGAGCGCCTAGTGAATTTCAACGCCTCCGTTATATTTGGTCATTTGTGACTGTACCCCTTCAGGTTGGCAGAGGCTCTGGGGTGCCAAAACATAAAAAACACCCTTAAAGGGACAACATTTAGAAAACTACACCCCTCGAGGAATGTAACAAGGGGTGCGGTGAGCATTTGGACCCCACAGGTACTTCACAGATTTTCAGAACAATGTGGCGTGAAAAATGGAAAATAAATTTTTTTTCACTAAGACGTTGTTCTAGCCTTGAATATTTCATTTTAACAAGGGGATAAAAGAAAACAAAACCACCAAACGCGTAGCGCAGTTTCTCCCGAGTACGGAAATACCCCACATGTGGACATAAAGTGCCAAGCGGGCGCAGGACGAGCCTCCAAAGGGAAGGAGCGCCAATTGGCTTTTGTAAGCTGAATTTCACTGGAATGGATTTCAAGGGCCATGTCGCATTTACAGAGCCCTCGTGCTGCCAAGACACTGGAAACCCCCCACAAGTGACCCCACTCTGGAAACTACACCCCTCAAGGAATCGAACAAGGGGTGCAGTGACCATATGTACCCCACTGGTGACGGGCACATATGTAGAACATGTGCTGTGAAAATGAAAAATACAATTTTTTTCATTTTCACGACACGTATGTGCGCGTCACCAGGGGGCCATATACCGCCTGCCCCCCTTGTTAGATTCTTTATGGGGTGTAGTTTCCAGAATGGGGTCACTTGTGGGGGGGTTTTACTCTCCTGGCAGCACAGAGGCTTTGTAATTGCATCATGGCAAGTCTCTAATGGGAATGGCGGCCATATCTATTCAGCTGGGGAAAAGGGACAATTATTAATTTATTTGGGGGTATTAGGCCAATTATTAGTTTATAAGGTTGAAAATGACAGGAGTCCATCAAATTCAACCTGTGTTGATCCAGAGGAAGGCAAAAAAAACCCTCATAAGGCAGACGACAGTAGCCTCATCACAGGGGAAAATTCCTTCCCGACTCCATAATGGCAACCAGAATAATCCCTGGATCAACGTGACCCCTGAAATAGGAATAAGGGACAGAATTTAGAAAATGTAGAACTCCTATGACGTGTTGTGCGCCTTGAAGCGATCCAGTATGCAGAGGCCGGGGTGATCAGGACAGGTGTCACACTGGTAAATGGTGTCCTTCCTGATCCCCCTGTTACGCTACACTCTGCACTTCTTCTGGGGTCTCCTGTTTTCCAGTGTGGGGGACGTCACCTTGAAAATGTTGTCCTGGTGCTAATAGGGGTCCTTCATATCCAGAAGCGCTGGGTCCGCTCCATGGCTGCTAAATTTTAGGGCTCTATTACGGCTTCTGATATGTTCGGATCGTGCCACAAGCTACAGTAGCTTGGGACCGGAAGAGGGGGTGGGGATGGGGGGGCCATCTGGGGCTGGATTCGGGTGTCCCTTCCTTCATACACTCTAAGGGTATGTGCACAATGCGGAATGATGACAGATAACCCGTCGCGCATTCCGCAGCTGGCACCCCCTAACGGAGTGGTGCGCGCATGTGAGTCTCCACTCGTGTCACACTCCATTCTATGCACGGACGGATTCCGCCTTCTGTCCAAAGAATGAACATGTTCATTCTTTGGAGGGACGACGGAATCCGCCCGTGCATAGAATGGAGTCTATGACACGGGCGGAGACGCGCGCCTGCATCAGTCCGCTGGCGGGTGTCAGCTGCAAAATGCACAAAGGGTTATGCGTCGCCATTCCGCAGTGTGCACGTACCCTAAGGCTAGGTTCAGACGCTGTAACTGTGCTTCTGTATTTTTTATGCGGCTGTAAATGTGCGGGTGAAACTCCGGCCATGGGAAAAAATAGACATGCGGCTCAAAACATACGGTCATTTACTTGGAAATCTGGTTCAACTAAAAATAACAAATAAAATGTTAAGAAAGTGATGGAAACACCTCTGGATGCATCTGGGAAAGCAGGGAAACAGTTTACATGAATCGCTATTACCGGGGTTTGCGATCCTCTGCACTATAGCCGATGCCTCTCATGGTTAGTATATTTAATTAATAAAACACATTTTCGTTGAAATAAATACAGTTTCTTTGTTCAATAATTTAATTCTAACGAATCCATCATTTTGCAATTAAATATACTGTTAAAATAAATATATATATAAATAAATATATATTTATATATATATTTATTTTTTGACAGTATATTTAATTGCACAATGATGGATTCGTTAGAATTAAATTATTGAACAAAGAAACTGTATTTATTTCAACGAAAATGTGTTTTGTTAATTAAATATTAATTAGTACAGGAAACTCCATAAGCCGTTAATTCATATTCCCGGCAATAGAGCATTCTGTACTAATCATCACTTTACTTTAATTAAAACATCAAATGTTTCTTCTAATTATGTTATGACAATAGCATTATTAGAAGAAACATTTAGAATTATATGTGCGCTCAGCTGATTGGCTGATCGGCTCAGCGCACATATAATGAGCCGGTCCGCAGTACAGTGACTTCATTGTGCTGCGGACCAGTGAAGAGGACACATCGGGGTGAGTATAGAGCTCTCCCCACCCCCTCCCCAGCACTGCACCCCTCCCAGCAAGGAAGGGGGGTCACTTAACCCCTTCCTTGCTGGGATGGGTGCAGTCTGACATCAGTCTGGCCCCCAGGGGGTTAAGGGGAATGCAATACATCCTCCCTTAACCCCTTGGGGGTCAGACTGTAAGCAGCGATCTGTAAAGATGCTGCATACTGTAAGGAGCACAACACCGCTCACAATGATGGGTGTTGTGCTCCTGTTTGTGTGTTTTTTGTGTGTTTCTCCCTTTTTGTTTTTCAGATATCGGTATCCTGGGGATTACGTCGGATTCCATGGACTACGTCGATGACCAGCGGTTGTTGTTTTAATTTTTTTAATAAAATGGTCAATGAGGGGTGTGGGGGTGTTTTTATTTGAATAAAAAAAATTTGAAACTTGTGTCTTGTCTTTATTTCTTTACTGTATAGACTTAGTAGTGGAAGCCGTCTAATAGACGGAATCCATTACTAAGTTGGGGCCTAGTGTAAGCCGGTATAAAATGGCTAACACTAACCCCCTATTATTACCCCAGTACCCAATGCCACCAGGGGTACTGGGAAGAGCTGGGTGCCAGTGGTCCCGGAGCGTCAAAATTGGCGCTCCTGGACCGGGCGGCAGCAGGCTGGTAAGATTTAGGCTGGGGAGGGCCTAAACCAATGGCTCTTCCCACCCTGGTGTTACCAGGCTGCTGTCGTTTGGTTTTTAACCCGGCTGGTTATAAAAATAGGGGGGACCCTATGCGGGTTTTTTTTTTAAATAAATAAATAATTAAAAAAAAACGCATAGGGTCCCCCCTATTTTTATAACCAGCCGGGTTAAAAACCAAACGACAGCAGCCTGGTAACACCAGGGTGGGAAGAGCCATTGGTTTAGGCCCTCCCCAGCCTAAATCTTACCAGCCTGCTGCCGCCCGGTCCAGGAGCGCCAATATTGACGCTCCGGGACCACTGGCACCCGGCTCTTCCCAGTACCCCTGGTGGCATTGGGTACTGGGGTAATAATAGGGGGTTAGTGTTAGCCATTTTATACCGGCTAACACTAGGCCCCAACTTAGTAATGGATTCCGTCTATTAGACTATTCCACTACTAAGTCTATAAAGTAAAGAAATAAAGACAAGACACAAGTTTAAAAATTTTTTTATTCAAATAAAAACACCCCCACACCCCTCATTGACCATTTTATTAAAAAAATTAAAACAACAACCGCTGGTCATCGACGTAGTCCACGTAATCCGACGTAATCCACAGGATACTGATATCTGAAAAACAAAAAGGGAGAAACACACAAAAAACACACAAACAGGAGCACAACACCCATCATTGTGAGCGGTGTTGTGCTCCTTACAGTATGCAGCATCTTTACAGATCGCTGCTTACAGTCTGGCCCCCAAGGGGTTAAGGGAGGATGTATTGCATCCCCCTTAACCCCCGGGGGGCCAGACTGATGTCAGACTGCACCCATCCCAGCAAGGAAGGGGTTAAGTGACCCCCCCCTTCCTTGCTGGGAGGGGTGCAGTGCTGGGGAGCGGGTGGGGAGAGCTCTATACTCACCCCGATGTGTCCTCTTCGCTGGTCCGCAGCACAATGAAGTGACTGTACTGCGGACCGGCTCATTATATGTGCGCTCAGCCGAACAGCCAATCAGATGAGCGCACATATAATTCTAAATGTTTCTTCTAATAATGCTATTGTCATAACATAATTAGAAGAAACATTTGATGTTTTAATTAAAGTAAAGTGATGATTAGTACAGAATGCTCTATTGCCGGGAATATGAATTAACGGCTTATGGAGCTTCCTGTACTAATTAATATTTAATTAATAAAACACATTTTCGTGGAAATAAATTCAGTTTCGGTGTTCAATAATTTAATTCTAACCAATCCATCATTGTGCAATTAAATATACTGTCAAAAAATAAATATATAGATAAATATACATTTATTTATATATCTATTTATTTTAACAGTATATTTAATTGCAAAATGATGGATTCGTTAGAAATAAATTATTGAACAACGAAAGTGTCTTTATTACAAAGAAAATGTGTTTTAGTAATTTAATATATTAACTATTAGAGGCATCGGCATTCGGCATCATTGCCGGCTATTTTTGAAGTACTCCGTACGGACCGCCTGTCAATCCTCGGCCGCATGTCCAGCCGCAAACAATGGTCTTGTTCATTTTTTACGGGTCCGTTTACGATCGGGCCGTAGATTCAGACATAGTGTGCACTGTGCAGCCGCATATCCTATACTTCCAAGCATACACACGAATCACCAAAAATACCGCCGCACAATTACAGCCGCAAATACAGCCGCACAGTTACAGCGTCTGAACCTAGCCTAAATCTGTAAGTGTACCCTGAGGTACTCTCACAGAGTTTGTAGAATTTTGCGCCACACCGTGATCTCCTATTGGGACCCACAGACACGTCACTGAATGATGAGGATGAATGGAGGAAAGAAGGATCCCCCCATTCATCCTCACTGGCTGTTTCAGTGTCGGAGGCAACAATAGTGTATGCGTCCGACACCGAAAACCCCCTGGGGGCCATCTTTATACGGTGATTAGTATATGGGGTATGTAAATGTGTAATGTAGTGTAAAACTTTATTTCGTGTAGTTTAATGTAGTGTTTTTTACGTTTTTTTTATTCAACAGTAAGGAAAAAACCTACGCCAACAAAGGAGTTGCTGATAAATGCGGCACTTATCAGCAGTAAGTGGCGGTAGGATTTAGGGGGGAAAAAAGCACCTATGCCAAAAAGGAGGAGTTGCTGATCAGTGGCGCACTTTCGTGCGATGCTGATCAGCACTCAGCGGCGGTAGGGTGCAGAAAATGGGGAAAAAAAATGGGGGGGGAACTGTCTTCAACCCTATAGTTACTGATAAGTGTATTATATACACTAATCAGCCACTAGGGGGCAGTAGAAGACAAAAAGCCGAAGACATACGACGGGAGCTGAAAAAAGGCGAAGCTGAAGCGCCGGAAAAAGTCGAACACAGCCGCCCGGAAGAAGACGCTGTGGGACTCGGAAGACACCGATCCGGACGTCAGAATCAGGTGAGTATGGGCCAATACCTGCTCTGAACACCTCAGCTACATAGCTGAGGTGATCAGAGCAGGTATTTATACACTTTTTAGACTAATATTGCCGTGATCGGCCGTCCCGTCCCGACTGGCCGATCACGGACACGTCTCGGACAGCACCGACCGCCATTGCTTACGGGGTCATCGGGTTACCCGGAAAGCTAAAGATTACTGTTATTGGCTGATCCGAACGGATCAGCCAATAGCAGTGATCGTCGGCCCGGGGGGAGGGGGGGGTTGTTAACCACCCCCCGTGCCGACACGGAGAGATGGCCTGCTATAACATAGCAGACCATCTCCCCCTATCGGGACCCGGCCGGCCGCGGCGCCCCGTTAAAGGGCCGACGTACCGGTACATCATGGGTCCTCAAGTGACAGGGATCCATGACGTACCGGTACGTCATGGGTCCTTAAGAGGTTAAAGGGGTAGTTCACCAAAAGAAATTTCTTTCAAATCAACAGCTGCCATGAAGTGCCAGAGATTTGTAATTTAATAATAGAAGTGAATTACAAATCTCTGGCACTTTATGGCACCAGTTGATTTGAAATAAAAAATTTTTTGGTGAATTACCCCTTTAATGTTTTTTGTGTTGCGTTTTTGTCTGTCTATGCGTTTTTTGCACCATTACTTTCCTCTTATTGCATATTATAAAGTGTATATAGCAGTTGGTAGTGATTACTGTCCGTGTAGACTCTCCAGCTGGGTTCCCATGTTGCACATATTATTTCATATTGCACTCATATTACGGTCAGTCTTTTCTTATTGCACTTTTTATATATCACGGTTACAGTCACTCATCAATGTCTCAATTTTCTCAAGTGTAAAAAATTCAAACAAATGTTTTTCTGAAGATATATTTCTTCCCTTGTTTTGGGGGGTTCAGTATTCTCTTATTCTGTCCCAACGGGTTTCCGCAGCCTCTCATCAGGGGCCTTGCTGCTGCATTCTTTTGGAGATCTGGGACATTTCTTGTGCTGGTGCAGAGCGCAGATGATGGCTGTACACTGCCCCATCCTGTGTTCGGCTCACTTAAATATCCTGGTCAGGACCTGCCCCTCTTTTACTGACACTTCCTTCCACCTATCCAAACGATTTACCCTTAAACATTTGCAGGAGGTTCCAATTGTGTCATCAGGGCTTTCAGACACATGACCATGCGTTCCATTTGTTTCCTGGTTACTGATGCTTCTTTAGTACCAAGCCGCCCCTCATTCCTGTTTCCACAACAGATTTCAGAAGTGCACATACAGGAGAGGAATTTAAGATGAGAAACTGCAAACTTTATCAACTGAAGGAGTGGTGTATCAGCTTACATGTCCTTGTCCGCTTCATTATGTTGGGAAGACATTCCGCTCAATCAGAAAAAGGTTGAGCGAACATATCGGAGATGTAAAAAACAGAAGAGATACTCCGGTAGTTCTCCACTTTGCTGAGAAGCATGATGGTAACTGTGAGGGTATGAGATATCAGGTGATCGAGGTTGTTACGAAGTCCGTACGACGAGGTGATTACAACAAATTGCTCTTACAAAAAGAAGCGCTCTGGACATATCGGATGGATACAGTTAAACCAAAAGGACTGAATGACTTCATATCATATATGTTCTTTAGATGAAATAAAATATCATGTGAAGTAAGACGTATCATACAAGCTAACTGTGCATTACAAACAAAGAGGAATGCTAATTGCTAAACACAAACACGAAAAAATAACTGCTAAACTACGCACAGGAAGAGAAGGGGTTAACCTACTTCGGCATGAAGAAAGTAAAAAGACTGTTGTGGAAACAGGAATGAGGGGAGGCTTGGTACTAAAGAAGCATCAGTAACCAGGAAACAAATGGAACGCATGGTCATGTGTCTGAAAGCCCTGATGACACAATTGGAACCTCCTGCAAATGTTTAAGGGTAAATCGTTTGGATAGGTGGAAGGAAGTGTCAGTAAAAGAGGGGCAGGTCCTGACCAGGATATTTAAGTGAGCCGAACACAGGATGGGGCAGTGTACAGCCATCATCTGCGCTCTGCACCAGCACAAGAAATGTCCCAGATCTCCAAAGGAATGCAGCAGCAAGGCCCCTGATGAGAGGCTGCGGAAACCCGTTGGGACAGAATAGAGGCCCTATTCCACCAACAGATCTGACGACAGATTATCTGCCAAAGATTTGAAGCCAAACCCAGGAACAGACTATAAACAGAGATCAGGTCATAAAGGAAAGACTGCATTTCTCCTCTTTTCAAATCCACTCCTGGGTTTGGCTTCAAATCTTTGGCAGATAATCTGTCGTCAGATCTGTTGGTGGAATAGGGCCTTTAGAGAATACTGAAGTGAACCCCCCAAAACAAGGGAAGTAATATATCTTCAGAAAAACGTTTGTTTGTTTGGATTTTTTACACTTGAGAAAATTGAGACATTGATGAGCGACTGTAACCGTGATATATAAAAAGTGCAATAAGAAAAGACTGACCGTAATATGAGTGCAATATGGGAACCCAGCTGGAGAGTCTACACGGACAGTAATCACTACCAACTGCTATATACACTTTATAATATGCAATAAGAGGAAGGTTTGGGTGCAAAAAATGCATGGACAGACAAAAAACCGCATTAAGGTCTGAACAGCACCCAAAGATTTTTTTTTTTTATTTAAGAACATTTATACTGTGTGACAAGTTACAAGAGGAGGATCAGGGTGCAAAAACATGTGGATAAACACAAAAAAACACATGATAACGCAATAAGGTGTGAATAGCACCCAAATAGATTCTCTTGTTTAAAGAACTGGTGGCACATTGTGCAAAGGTGACGGCTGTGAAGTAATGTGTTTGGTGTATTAAGTGAAACAATAAAAGGTATATTTTAATTGACTGTTGGACTTTTCAGTGATAATATAAAATAAACATAGTCTTTTACATCAAGGTATATTCAGAGACTATACACATGTATACATATATACACAAGAAACAGTAGTCGACATAGAAATATATATATATATATATATATATATATATATAAAATACATATAAAGACTGTACACATAAAAAAGATTCATGACATATCCTAAATGAACTAATATACCTGCTCGAGGGATTCATTCATCCCCCCAGGGTGCAGAGTATTCAACAGGAAGATCCAGAACATCTCCTTCCTGCAGAGATTTTTGAAATCCTGAGGGGTTTGTTCTATGGGGGTAATACGAAGTAGGTTGGCATCACTGTTGTGAAGTAAAGAAAAATGTTTGGAAACACTGTGTTTACTATAGCTATGTACAATATTGAATCAATGTTTATTAACCCTTAGGCGACCCTGGACGTAACCTTACGTCCAGGGCCGCCTCCCCGCACTCAGAGCGGGGCCGCGCGGCGGCCGCGCTCTTAGCCGCCGCGATCCCGGGCGCCTCATGCAGCCCGGGATCGCGGCTATTAGGGGGCACGGTCCGATCGCCGTGCCCGCTAATCAGGTAATTGGAGGCAGCTGTCAAAGATGACAGCTGCCTCCGATTACCGGCTGCAGATGATCCGTGGTGTCTAGTGGAGGAGATCGCTCCTCCGGGATGTTATCCCGGAGGAGCGATCTCTGATACTGAAGCCGGCCGGGGACCGCTCCAAGATGGCGCCGTCCCCGGCTCGGCACTCGTTTACTTCCGGCTGCAGCAGCCGAAAGCAAACGAGTGCCGATCTCATGGATCTCTGCAGCATATCTATGCTGCAGAGATCTCAATGAGAGATCAAAGCACTTATACTAGAAGTCCCCCAGGGGGAATAACCCTAACCCCAAGGGGGAATAACCCTAACTCCAGGGGGGCTTCTAGTATAAGTGTAAAAGTAAAAAAAAAAAATGTTGTTAATAGTAAAAAGCCCCCTCCCCTAATAAAAGTCTGCATCACCCCCCTTTTCCCAGGTTATAAATAAAAGTAAATAAATAAACAAACATGTTTGCTATCGCCGCGTGCGTAATCGCCCGAACTATTAATTAATCACATTCCTGATCTCGTACGGTAAACGGCGTCAGCGAAAAAAAATTCCAAAGTCCAAAATTGCGCATTTTTGGTCGCATCAAATCCAGAAAAATTGTAATAAAAAGCGATCAAAAAGTCGTATATGCGCAATCAAGGTACCGATAGAAAGATCACATCATGGCGCAAAAAATGACACCTCACACAGCCCCATAGACCAAAGGATAAAAGCGCTATAAGCCTGGGAATGGAGCGATTTTAAGGAACGTATATTTGTTAACAACGGTTTGAATTTTTTACAGGCCATCAGATACAATATAAGTTATACATGTTACATATCGTTTTAATCGTAACAACTTGAGGAACATGCATAACAAGTCAGTTTTACCCCAGGGCGAACGGCGTAAAAACACATACCCCCCAAATAAAAGAAATGCGTTTTTTTTTTTCAATTTCACCACACTTTGAATTTTTTTCTGGTTTCGCAGTGTACTTTATGCAAAAATTCAGCCTGTCATTGCAAAGTACAATTAGTGACGCAAAAAATAAGGGCTCATGTGGGTTTTTAGGTGCAAAAATGCAAGTGCTATGGCCTTTTAAGCACAAGGAGGAAAAAACGAAAATGCAAAAATTGAAATTGGCCGGGTCCTCTAAGGGTTAATGCGCTGAGGTAGAGGGTTCATAGTTCTTCCTACATATCTCAGTCCGCATGGGCACTCCAGCATGTAAATCACATAGTTGGAGTGGCATGTGAGGGGTTGTTTAATGAGGTAGGGATCATTTTCTCCTGGGATATCAATATTTAGACGTCTATGTTCAAGGTTATCACAACATTTACACCTCGACTGACCGCATTTATATACTCCTGGAGCAAGTGGTGTTAGGCTACGTTCACACGTAGCAAAACTAGCGGAATGCCGTTAGCCTCCCTCTCATAATGGGAATCTATGGGAGGTGCGCTGCTGTGCTCACAGCGTCTGTTCGTGCTGGAGAATGGACATGTTCATTCTAAAGCGCAGGGAGAACAGCAGCGCGCGCCTCCCATAGACTCCCATTATGAGAGGGAGGCTAACGGCATTCTGCGGCGGACAATTCCGCTAGTTTTGCTACGTGTGAACGTAGCCTTATTAGGCTATTGGTTTTGGTCTTACTCATAGCCTTATGGGTCTTTCGGACTGAAGGGGCAATCATATTTTTTAAAGTTTTACTTTTGCGGCATACACTTTGACAGCTGCATCTGAATTCTCAAT
Source organism: Dendropsophus ebraccatus (assembly GCF_027789765.1). Taxonomy (NCBI): domain Eukaryota; kingdom Metazoa; phylum Chordata; class Amphibia; order Anura; family Hylidae; genus Dendropsophus; species Dendropsophus ebraccatus. The sequence goes on along the minus strand of NC_091458.1, from coordinate 8,018,036 downwards.
TTGCGGGCACGGCGATCAGACTGTGCCCGCTAATTGCCGCGGTCCCGGGCTACATGCTGCACCGGGGACCATGGTGGTTCAGAGTGGGGTCGCTGCGTGGCCCTGCTCTGAACTCCCTTACACCCGCGGTTGATAAGGGGTTAAGAGCTAATATTCAGTGTCCATAATAACTATCCGCCCCCCCCCCCCCCTTTATTTGCTGATTTATTCACTATGTTTTCCATACTCATTAGTCTCCTTAAAGCGCAACTATAATTTAAGTGACCAAAAAATGGAATTAATCAAGTAAAAAGCCCCAGTGTTACCCTTTAACAAGAGCCCTAACTTGTGTGGATATCTTTTGCGGATGAATTTTTCTCCTGGCTGACTGAAAGTGGGTGTGGCCTCCCTCACACCACAGCGAGCTCTACTATCAATCTATGGTTTGCTGGTGGAGTATCAGTGGATGGAAGATGGGTGATCTGTGATGATACAACTAGCTGGGACAACCTCTTTATATACTCCAGGGTTTATATACAGCTCCCAGCATGCCCTGCTAGCCTTCTTATGGCAGGACATAATGGGAATTGTAGGAACACTGATATAGTCAGTCACTATGACAGAGAATTCTACAAAAAAAAGCAGCGATGTGTATATATCACTACAAAGATGGCTGCATAGTAATGGCTGAGAATAATGGCTGCACACATGTACAGTCATGGCCAAAAGTTTTGAGAATGACACAAATCCACTGCCCTCTGTTTTATATGTGTGGTTGTCAGATGTTTTTATCACATACAGAAATATAATTGCAATCATATTATGAGTAACAGAAGCTTATACTGAGTTACTGCAGCAAGTCAATATTTGCAGTGTGACCCTTCTTCTTCAGGACCTCTGCAATTCTCCCCGGCTGCTCTCATCAACTTCTGGACCAAATCCTGACTGATAGCCGTCCATTCTTGCACAATCAATGCTTGCATTTTGTCAGAATTTGTTGTTTTTTTGTTTGTCCACCCGTCTCTTGATGACTGACCACAAGTTCTCAATGGGATTAAGATCTGGGGAGTTTCCAGGCCATGGACCCAAAATCTCTGTTTTGTTCCCTGAGCCATTTAGTTATCACCTTTGCTTTATGGCAAGGTGCTCCATCATGCTGGAAAAGGCATTGTTGGTGGCCAAACTGCTCTTGGACGGTTGGGAGAAGTTGCTCTTGGAGGACATTCTGGTCCCATTCTTTATTCATGGCTGTGTTTTTAGGTGAGAGCCGATTCCCTTGGCTGAGAAGCAACCCCACACATGAATGGTTTCAGGATGCCGGTTACAGTTGGCATGAGACAAGATTGGTGGTAGCGCTCACCTCGTCTTCTCCCAATAAGCTGTTTTCCAGATGTCCCAAACAATCGGAAAGGGGATTCATCAGAGACAATTACTTTCCCCCAGTCCTCAGCAGTCCACTCCCTGGACCTTTCCCCCAGTCCTCAGCAGTCCACTCCCTGGACCTTTTGCAGAATATCAGTCTGTCCCTGATGTTTTTTTCTAGAGTGAAGTGGCATCTTTGCTGCCCTCCTTGAGACCAGGCCTTGCTCCAAGAGTCTCCGCCTCACAGTGCGTGCAGATGCCCTCACACCTGCCTGCTGCCATTCCTGAGCAAGCTCTGCACTGCTGGTAGCCCGAACCTGCAGCTGAAACACTTTTAAGAGACGGTCCTGGCGGTTGCTGGTCTTCCTTGGGCGCCCTGGAGCCTTTTTGGCAACAATGAAACCTCTCTCCTTGAAGTTCTTGATGATGCGATAGATTGTTGACTGAGGTGCAATCTTTCTAGCTGCGATACTCTTCCCTGTTAGGCCATTTTTGTGCAGTGCAATGATGACTGGACGTGTTTCTTTAGAGATAACCATGTTTAACAGAAGAGAAACAATGATGCCTAGCACCAGCCTCCTTTTAACGTGTCCAGTGGTGTCATTCTTACTTAATCATGACAGATTGATCTCCAGCCCTGTCCTCATCAACATCCACACCTTTGTTAATGGAGCAATCACTGAAACAATGTTAGCTGGTCCTTTTAAGACAGGGCTGCAATGATGTTGAAATGTGTTTTGGGGAATAAAGTTAATTTTCTAGGCAAATATTGACTTTGCAAGTAATTGCTGTTAAGCTGATCACTCTTTATAACATTCTGGAGTATATGCAAATTGACATTTTAAAAACTGAAGCAGTAGACTTTTAATAGACAAGTAGACAATTAATATTTGTATCATTGTCAAAACTTTTGGCCATAACTGTAGGGGTAGCCGTATGATGGTGGGATCAGGACAACCTTCTATCTCTTATCTATCTCCCATATATCTCTCTCACACACACACACACGTATCTATCTGTCTTATATATTTCGGGCAGCACAAGGATGATAGGATGTCCTGCAGGTCACCTCTATTATACTTACTACAGGATGCTGGGAGAGCTGGGTGATCTCTATTATACTGATTACAGGATGCTGGGAAAGCTGTGTGACCTCCATTACACTGACATACAGGATGCTGAGAGAGCTGGGTGACCTCCATTACACTGACATACAGGACGCTGGTAGAGCTGGGTGACCTCCATTACACTGACATAAAGGATGCTGGGAGAGCTGGGTGACCTCCATTACACTGACATACAGGATGTTAGGAGAGCTGTGTGACCTCAATTACACACTGACATTTATGATGCTGGGAAAGCTCCTTTACACTAACATACAGGATGCTGGGAAAGCTGTGTGACCTCCATTATACTGACATATAGGATACTGGGAAAGCTCCATTACACTAGCATACAGGATGTTGGGAAAGCTGGTTGACCTCCATTACACACTGACATACAGGATGCTGGGAGAGCTGGGTGACCTCCATTACACACTGACATACAGGATGCTGGGTGACCTCCATTACACACTGACATACAGGATGCTGGGAGAGCTGGGTGACCTCCATTACACACTGACATACAGGATGCTGGGAGAGCTGGGTGACCTCCATTACACACTGACATACAGGATGCTGGGAGAGCTGGATGACCTCCATTAAACACTGACATACAGGATGCTGGGAGAGCTGGGTGACCTCCATTACACTGGCATACAGGATGCTGGGAGACCTGGGTGCTCTAGCATCTCATGAAAAGTCTGGTCCGGGCTAGAAATGCATAATGCTGAGCCTTTTATATATGTTTTTATTATTTTAATAAAGTAGTTTTTTTATACTTCACCTGTTGGGAGTAGCTGTGCCTGTTAATCCTGCTGGAATTGGGAGAGGAGGACTGTATCTTGTTGCGGCCTTGGCATGGGTTTGCAGGAAGTCTGCACACTGGTTCCCTTCTATAGTATACACATTAAGAATTGTGCCTCGATCTTGCACAACTTAGCCAGGTGAGAGGGGACCCGGTTTCACTCCATTACTGGAATTCCATCCAACCAATTGCATTTGGTCCTGCACATGGAGCCCTGTCTTTGTTTTCTTTTACTCTAGCTTCCATTACACAATGACATACAGGATGCTGGGAGAGCTGGGTGACCTCCATTACACTGACATATAGGGTGCTGGGAAAGCTGGGTGACCTTCATTACACTGACATATAGGATGCTGGGAGAGCTGGGTGACCTCCATTACACACTGACATACAGGATGCTGGGTGACCTCCATTACACACTGACATACAGGATCCTGGGAGAGCTGTGTGACCTCCATTACACTGACATACAGGATGCCGGGAAAGCTGGGTGACCTCCATTACACTGACATTCAGGATGCTGAGAGAGCTGTGTGACCTCCCTTTACACTGACATACAGGATGCTGGGTAAGCTGGGTGACCGCCGTTATACTGACTACAGGATGCTTGGAAAGCTGAGTGACCTCCATTACACTGACATACAGGATGCTGGATGACCTCCATTACACTGACATACAGGATGCTGGGTGACCTCCATTACACTGACATACAGGATACTGTGAGAGCTGTGTGACCTCCATTACACTGACATACAGGATGCCGGGAAAGCTGGGTGACCTCCATTACACTGACATACAGGATGCTGGGAGAGCTGGGTGACCTCCATAACACTGACATACAGGATGCTGGGTGACCTCCATTACACTGACATACAGGATGCTGGATGACCTCCATTACACTGACATACAGGATGCTGAGAGAGCTGGGTGACCTCCATTACACTGACATACAGGATACTGTGAGAGCTGTGTGACCTCCATTACACTGACATACAGGATGCCGGGAAAGCTGGGTGACCTCCATTACACTGACATACAGGATGCTGAGAGAGCTGTGTGACCTCCCTTTACACTGACATACAGGATGCTGGGAAAGCTGGGTGACCGCCGTTATACTGACTACAGGATGCTTGGAAAGCTGTGTGACATCCATTACACTGACATACAGGATGCTGGGTGACCTCCATTACACTGACATACAGGATACTGTGAGAGCTGGGTTATCTCCATTACACTGACATACAGGATGCTGGGAAAGCTGGGTGACCTCCATATACTGACATACAGGATGCTGGGTGACAACCATTATACTGACTATAGGATGCTGGGAGAGCTTGGTGACCTCTGATATACTGACCAAAGGATGCTGGGAAAGCTGGGTGACCTCTAGCATAGTGACTATAAGGTGCTGGGAAAGCTGGGCGACCACTGACATACAGAAAGCTGGGTGACCTTTCACATACTCACTATAGTGTGCTGGGAAATCTTGGTGATCTCTAACTGGCAGTCATAGAGATGATGTACAGCCACTTTGCAGTGATAGAATACCCCACCTGCGGCAGGTGCGGGGCTTATCATCAGGGGGCGGAGCTTAACATCCTGTCCTGCACTGACAGCAAACTCTTTAGCTTCTTCCTCTGCTCAGTGATTATGCAGAGCTGGTTGTGTTGTCTGCTCCAGGCTGTGGGAGGAGGGGCCCCTGCTCCGGTCACTGCCCGATCTACACAGGTATGGCAGGCTCAGGGGCTGCAGACACAGGGACCTGGAGTCTTACTCTGCCTGGGGGCTGTGCGTACAGTACCTGACACCTGCTGCCCCCCTGACATGGCAGAGCCCACCACAGTCCTTTAGGAATAAAATGCATAACTAATGTATAAACTGTCTCATACATTCGGTTGTTGCTAGCAGTGCCCCCTAGCCAAAACAGCCCTCCCCTACAGTACATATAACAGGCGGAGTGAATTACAGTGTGAGAGCTGCCTGTCATGTGCTGCTGTCTGAGAATCCGTACATAGCTCATCCAGAGGATGGATCTCCAGGGAGCGTGGCCAGCAGGAATGGACAAATAATGCAGAGGCTGACATAGGGCTGAGAGCACATTCAGCTACATTTATTAGAAAAACTGTCCAATATAGCTTTTTAATGTATACTGCAAAAACATGGCCTAAGCCAGTGATGGCTAACCTTGACACTCCAGCTGTTGCAAAACTACAATTCCCATCATACCTGAACAACCAAAGATATGGCTTTGGCTGCCCAGGCATGATGGGAGTTGTAGTTTTGCAACAGCTGGAGTGTCAAGGTTAGCCATCACTGGCCTAAGCCAAGTAGAACTAAATGGTCAAAATATTTTATAGTTACACTTTAAGGCTGACATCTGGGCTTTTTTATTGCACCTATATTTTTCTTTTTTAATCGATTTTAAATCCTGCATCACATTATTATAAAAGGTTTGTAGAGAGGGTCCCTTGCTTTCAACCGGATAAAAAGTGGATTTTGGTTTCAGCTCAGTGGTAATTGGATCCAAGGTAATATTCTCTACTAGCTCATCAATATCTATCATGGGTATGATATTGTCATCGTTATTGGGGAGGATGGGGATCACATTGTTTGTTTGGTTTATATTTTTGAGTGCAAAATGTCTCTTGATTGTTAGTTTCTGAATAAATGCATTAAGATCCACAAATAATTCACAAAGGTTAGATCCACAAGTAGGGCTAAAAGATGGGTCCTTACTGAGAACGCTAATTTCACAACACAAATGAACTCAAATGAAATATCCCTATTTTGGTTGTATCCGTTATTCCAATTTCCTGGCCTGTGGTGACAGTTTTAGTTTTTTGGGAGTGGTTTCCTCCCCTACAGCCTCTTCTATTTCGCTTCCTCTTTTTCTGGATGGTTTTATTGGTGCATAATAATGTGACATTTTCAGATAGGGGAATGAATTAATAGTTCAATAATCTGTATGACCGATAATACAGGAGTAGGAACAGATGGAGTAGGCGGATCTAATATGGGGTCCGGAGGGCCTATCCCTAAATGTCGGTGATGTCGGTGACATCACTGTGTCCCAGATGGATTTGGCCCTCCCTAACGCTATTGGAAGATGGTAAGACCTCAGGCTTATTTGGGTGGCCCACTACATGATCAGAAACATGAGATGTGGCATTCGTGGTTCTCCTAAAGTTGGATTTCCCCCTAAAACTACTATTATAAAATGTACGTCTATAGAAGATAGGGGTGTGTCAATATGATGTACAGATTTATTAGCGGTGACCTCAGCATAACTCGGAGCACAAATGTTGTTGGATGCTGAACCGGAAGTGGTGGGTATAATTTGAGGTGGGTGGGCTTTTGTGCATCAAAGAGCTCTGTCTTGAAGGGGTTAAAAACACAAAACTGCATCAGACTACAATCCAGGCTGTGCCTCACTGCTACAGAGAATACTCCATGCATTACCAGACTAGGAATACTGATACATCGGATAACACTGGAAACATGGATAGCACAATAATATGCAGTAAATAGTATGTATAGAGTCACTCAGTGCCACCTCCTATACCGAGCCCCTATGTAGCAGGTGAGAGAATGACACCCCACGTGTATCGCTGCCATATTGCGGCTTTGTCATGAGTGAATATATAGGGGGACATTTATTAAGTCCGGCGTTTTCTGTGCCGGGCTTAAAAATGTCCCTGCAGCGCCGACATTACGGAGATTTATGTAGAGGCGCATTATTTCTACATAAATCACGGGCGCACCAGTGTGTGCACCAGGAAACCTCCGCCAGCTCAGAGCTGGCGTAGGTTTTCTTATTTTGTGGTGACAAAAACGATAAATGATTAGGATAGGAGATCCTATACCTATTGGGAAGTAATAATTAACGTATAGGTATTTTGGCTGTGTACGCCAGGGGGCGGAAAAGGGGCGGAAAGTGGGGGGAAACGGAGGGCGGACTCCACACGATTTATCATCCGTTCCGCCAAAATGTACGCCGAAAACCTACTCCAGTCCTCAGCTGGCGTAGGTTTTCGGCGGTGCGCAACGGCGCGCACGGGATTTATGTAGAGGCAGTCCGCCTCTACATAAATCTCCGTAGCGCCGGAGCTGCGGGGGCATTTTTACATCCGGCGTAAAAAACGCCGGACTTAATAAATGCCTCCCTTAGTGTGTAATGAATTGTCCTTTTAGTAAGGTTTATAGACAGCGATGTATATCTATGGAATGCGGTCTCTAGAGTTCATACGTCTTGGATACATATCGCAATTGGATAGACACAACCGGATCGATCTAGCGCTTGTTGGCAGACTTGCTCAACATAGCGCAGGGGGTACACGGATAAGCCCCCATTAGGATCGAGTCCTGTGATGTGGTTGAGACTGATACTCGCTGACAATAAACTTGATTCTTCAGCGACATTCAGTAGCTATCCGCGGTATAATCAAGCCTTCTATTCGCCGGCAGCGTGCAGCCTGCCCAGCGATATACTGAGGCTAATGATTAGAACGGGTGATAAAGGTTCAGCTATTTTAAATCACAAGCTACTGCTTCGTAATAATAGTGATCGAACCTATAAAATCGGCTACACTCCTTACAGTTTCCGCTGTTTGTTTAGTATATGGAAAATAGACTATTTGTTCAGTGCATCTATTATAATAAAACGTCAAATGCCAATGACCTGACTAGTTTCACCAGCCGCGCTGGCGTTTTCAAAGTGGCATTAGGGAGGGGAGGAGCTAATCGCAGTTTATATACTTTCTTTACTGCGGTTCCATCCCTGGTCATCTCAGTTAGACTTATTGGACCTGTCATTCCGAGCGAGGCTTGGAAAGCATGAGAGGGAAAAGCTTGTCTGATTGGAGGACATCATTTGCTTTGAATTGTGAAAAAGCGCGCTTGGACCGCCTAGTTGTCGTTGGTCCATGCGGCGTCGTTCTGCGCATGGCAATGGACTTAACCGTTCGGTCTATGGGATGGCGCATGATTTGACACTTAGAGCATGGATGAAGTTGGCGGGGGGTGTCCAGTGCGCATGTGCCGGCACTTAGGTTCTGGCTGAACTGCAAAGACCTGTTAGTACGCATGTGTCGGCACTTAGTCTCCGATGTCCAAGCTAGCATAAGGACCGTGCATGACAACGTACAGAGTTTATACCTGACTGGTGAGTTATCATTGCGCTTACTTGGAGACTCTATGGTAGATCTTATCCTGTTGGATTTATTATAATGTAGGGATATATGTGTGAATTTGTCACTGCACTATGAGTTGCGATTTGGATCGCAGTGAGTTAAAGGTATTTTTTAAAAGATGGTATTCTGATATCACAATTGTCCTACGTCATAGCTATGCTCGAAGGAATGGGAATGACAGTTGGCCTGATAACTGATGGACCTAAAATAGACCGATATACAATAACTCGCTTGATAATGTAAGTTCACAGGAAAGGAGTATAAGTGAACCCTTCATTAAGGCCATTTGGTGACAGTGTTCTTAGTCGGTGGATCCATTTAGCTTCTGCTTGTAATAATTTTAGATCCAAATTACCTCTTCTGGGTCCAAGTTGGACCTTCTGAATACCCCAGAATATCAGTCCCTTGGGGTTTCCGCCATGTACAGTGTTTATATGTCGCGCAATGCTGGTATCAGTTTTTGTACGTATGTTGCTCAAGTGTGAGCCGATTCTGTTCTTAAATTGTTGTAACGTCTTGCCAATGTATCGTAGTCCACAAGGGCATTGGGCTGCGTAGACTATTCCCTGAGTTTGACAGTTGATGAATTCTTTGATATGGTACTGATGATTGTTTATGGGATTGAGGAAGGATTTCATTTTCGGGATATATTTGCAATATGTGCAGGTTCCGCAAGGGTATGAGCCTTTTATGTTGAATTTCAGCCACGTTGTGGGTGATTCTGTTTCAGCGTCCACAAAATGGCTGTGTACAAGTTCGTCCCTTAGGTTTTTGCCCCGTCGCTGATAATATCTTTGAGGTCGGGATCGGCCTGGAGTATGGGCCAGAATTGGTTGAGAATTTGTCGGATCTCGTGATGCGCGACATCAAAGGTTCCGATACATCTGATCGTTTTTTGGGGGGGCTTAGTTGTTTGACGATTTAGTAGTTCCTCTCTGCTGGTGTGTTGTGCCCTGTAGAAGGCTCTATGGAGCGTCATCTTGACATTTTCCAATCTGAAATTAAAGAGAGAAAACATCGCAAATATATCCGGGATAAAAAAGACTTCGAATCAGGCGAAATCTACAAAGAAAGCCATAATCCACAAAAAAAGATTCTCCCTATCAGAATACTCTGAATCTGATTTCTCGGGACCTGAGGAGCCCCCCTATTCAACAAATCCTAACGCCCTAGGGACATTCCACCAACATCAGAAACATAAAACAAGAAACAGACGTTTCCAAAGGAAACCAAGAAACCAAAATTACCACTATAATCAAACACCAACCTCACAGCAATGGACCACAGCACAAACACCCTCTTCCTCAATGGGACCATCACCATCTTCCTCTACCTTCAACTTACCAGCCCCACAAGCACCACTACCTATGGCACCAACACAATACACAATGGGTCCCCCCCAGGCACAATTCCAAACATCACAAATGAATACACCTGCCATCCCACCTACCCACTCTCAACAGAGCAATCATTTTTTAGGACAAGCACAATTACGGGACAAAGTCTTTTTTATCCCGGATATAACATATAACATGCTCTAAGTGTCAAATCATGCGCATTACGACATCCCATAGACCGAACGGTTAAGTCCATTGCCATGCGCAGAATGACGCCGCATGGACCAACGACAACTAGGCGGTCCAAGCGCGCTTTTTCACAATTCAAAGCAAATGATGTCCTCCAATCAGACAAGCTTTTCCCTCTCATGCTTTCCAAGCCTCGCTCGGAATGACAGGTACAATAGGTCTAACTGAGATGACCAGGGATGGAACCGCAGTAAAGAAAGTATATAAACTGTGATTAGCTCCTCCCCTCCCTAATGCCACTTTGAAAACGCCAGTGCGGCTGGTGAAACTAGTCAAGAATCAAGTTTATTGTCAGCGAGTATCAGTCTCAACCACATCACAGGACTCTATCCTAATGGGGGCTTATCCGTGTACCCCCTGCGCTATGTTGAGCAAGTCTGCCAACAAGCGCTAGATCGATCCGGTTGTGTCTATCCAATTGCGATATGTATCCAAGACGTATGAACTCTAGAGACCGCATTCCATAGATATACATCGCTGTCTATAAACCTTACTAAAAGGACCAGTCAATACACACTAAGTGTTGACAGTTAGCGCTGTTTGATATCGGATGCGATCGGTCCCATACGCCAATATCAGTAACTCATAACTGGAGCCAGCAACCATTAACTACTGTTGCAACAAGCATAACATCAACACCATTGACAGTTGCGTTATTAGCCGGCATTTTCTGCAACTGCAGTACGCTGGCCAGTTTTCATTCAATCATATCGCCCTAAAAGGGTGACTACACTTGTTAAGACTAGTTCAGTTGCACTATTAGTTTTAACACTAGCACTGTATATACACTTCACACTCCTTTTTGTCCTATAAAGTGAATCAATTAAAAGTTAAGTTTTAACTGTTGGGGAATTAGTAATCTTTGGCACAGCCAAAATACCTATAAAAACGATAAATGAAGCGGACCCAGAGTACGCCCTCCCCACCCCCCACGTTCCGCCCCGCCGCCCCACGTTTTGCCCCTCTGACTAAGCTGGCGTAGATAGCGTACAAATTTATTCGCATCTGGCCATTTTACGCCAAAATATACAACTTTTTCCTTTGATAAATGTCCCCCATAGTGTGCACATGCCAGTACATGTTTTGCAGAGTAATAGAATCACAAAGTCCCATATATAAGAGAAGATAAGAAATGCATGCTGTGGTTCTCAGGACCCAGAGGAGATCAGGACAAGAGATGGACTTCAAGGAACTTTACTTCAACATAGGAGAAGAAACAGGCGACCTGTAGGTAAGGAACAAAACCTTATTAGATATGAATACACTGCAGGTAAGTAACATCATCTCATCAGGTGTCACCAACCAAGTGGCAAAAAAAGAGAAGGGTGTTGGGATACTGGCACACGCCAATCTAAATGACTGTGAACACTCCAAAAAATATATGAATTGTGAAGATGAAGTGGAAAAACTGGCATATTTTTCTCTATCACCGGCCCTTATATAGCCCCCCTGTGTGCTCCCCCAGTAGTATATAGCCCCACGTGCGCTCCCCTAGTAGTATATAGCCCCCCTGTGCGCTCCCCCAGTATTATATAGCCACCCACTTTGTGCTCCCCAGTAGTATATAGACCCCCTGTGTGCCTCCCCCGTTTGTACAGAGACCCCCTGTGTGCTTCCCCCGTTTGTACAGAGACCCCCTGTGTGCTTCCCCCATTTGTAGAGACCTCCTGTGTGCTCCTCCCGTTTGTACAGAGACCCCCTGTGTGCTCCCCCCATTTGTACAGAGACCTCCTGTGTGCTCCCCCCGTTTGTACAGAGACCTCCTGTGTGCTCCTCCCGTTTGTACAGAGACCCCCTCCCATACAGCATATACCATAAAAAAAACAAAAAAAAACACTTCTACTCACCTGGGTCTGGCGTCTTCTCTTCGGTCTTGTGGCCGCACTGCAGCGGACACATAAGGCCGCTCTCCCCTTGTCCTGGCGGCGGCACTCCATTGACGTCATTCGAGCGCCGACACCAGAGACGGAGAGCGGCCTCTTGTGGCCACAAGAATGACTGACAGTTACTATACAAGTAGGGGTCCGGACCGCGGTCCGCCAGTTGAGGACCCCTGGTGTATCATGTGAATATGTATGTGTGTAACTGAGTCACTCTAGGTAAAGAAGAGGGATAAACCCACGGACAAAAAAAGTGAATTCTAAGAATAACGCTACCCAGTGTTGTGAAGAGAAAACACACCACTACCCCATCCTGTGGGTTGATGAAATAATCACCATTGTTGAGGAATTGGCAGATGTTACATTGGCCACAAGGATAGGTACCTGCTAATCGGAATATCTTCATATAAGTGGTAAAGATGAGGCACTCACCAATCCATAAACACTAATCAGTTTATTGTAGTTACATTACAGGAACACAGGACGAGGACGAGTGAGTGAACGGGCTCGGGCAACAGCGGGCAGCAAAAGTGCAAAATCAAAGGCAGCTGGGTAGTCAATAGGTCAGGCAGAAAGGTCTAGGCAGGCGGCAGACAGGAAAGTCAAAGAACTGAGCCAAAGGTCAGAGATTCAGAGACAGAAAGCAGAGGTATAAGCTGAAGCAGGATTGCTGGAGCTGAATACTACTTATGGAGGATCAGGGACTCAGTCCAGAGGCTGGTTGGACCGACTCCTGATCCTCAACACAGATCACCTGGACAGCAGCAGGGTTAACCCTGAAGCTGCCAAAAGCATATCAAGCAAGGCGGATGGGGCTGAACAAACCTAAGATACACCTGTGTTCAGACAGGGTTCAGGACACAGCATAGAAACACCAAACTAATCACCTTCTCTTGTATGATACCTTTACATTATTCATATATTTATAGCCACACTCAATATTATAAGGTGGAACAATATAGTACACTAAGAAAGTAACATAGTCTGTATACTCATAATGACTCTAAAGACGCAATGGCCGACCCCCCCCCCCCCCCCCCACACACACACACACTATATTGCTATATTGTAATTATTGTACATTTTATCTTCCCTATTGTGCATAAATATAAACATGAAATAAATATTTTATAAACCCTTTGTTTTATGTGCAAACATGTACATAGGTTTATTTCCGATCTAGAGAGATTAGGGCAAACTAAATCCACATCTAAGGCCCCGTTGTCCGTCGCGGAATGCCGTTAGCCTCCCGCTCATAATGGGAGTCTATGGCAGGTGCGCGCTGCTGCTCTGTACGCGCTGAAGAATGAGCAGCAGCTCTGTCCCTGATCTCTCACAGCACACGTCTGAAGCGAGCACTGCCGGACGAGATTTTTATATGGCAGGGTCATCTGATCTGGCCAACCAATCGCTGCTATCGACATGTATGGGTCCCACGTGATGGCAGGATGTACCAAAGAGTCTCCTTCATGTTGATTGCGCCCAAACTTACAGGAAATGGATGATGAGATTTTCTCGAGTATCGCGAGATGCTCGTCCGAGTAACGAGTACCATCGAGTACCCTAATACTCGAACGAGTACCAAGCTCGGACCAGCATGCTCGCTCATCACTAGCTGGTACCTATCCTTGTGGCCAATGTAACATCTGCCAATGTAACCATCAACAATGGTGATTATTTCATCAATTCACAGGATGGGGTAAGATATGACGTGAAACAGTACAGCCATTGTCGGATGCAATGTATAGTGTATGCCACAGTATGTCCCTGACAAAAGGTATACGTGGGCCGGACGACACAGGAACTCCGTAGGCGGATATCCACCATTACCCTGGCAGCAAGGGATGCTAAACAGGGTGAGGTCCTGACTTCCATGGCATCTCATTTCTTTCTGGCACACGATGGGTCACCACGAGGACTACGAGTCACCGGTCTGGAAAGTGTCTTTAAGTATACACGCTGGAGATAGGGTTGGCCAGCTTTTGAGAAAGGAATCGAGGTGGATCTTCACATTGAATTCGGTCCCCATGGTTTGAATGACAAACTTTTATTTACAGGTTTTGGCTTTTTTTTCACTTAAAGTGACACTGTCACCTCCTTTTTGCATTCGGATGTCTCTACACAGGTGTAATGGGTAAATTTAGCAGTTTTCATACCTTATTTTATATCATATGTCACAGTGCTTGTTCATGTAAAAAGTCATCTTTTATCAACTGCAGGTTGTGTTAAGTGGGTGGGGCCTCACAGCATTTGCACCACTTAGCCCCACCCACTGTGCACTGGTTGGCCCCGCCCCCTCACCGGCTGGCCTAAAGGTTTAGGCCAAAGGCGATGCTGTGAGCTGGGCTAGGTGGCGCTAATGCAGTGAGGCCCCGCCCACTTAACACCACCTGCATTTGATAAAAGATCACTTTTTACATGAATAAGCACCGTGACGTATGATATAAAATAAGGTATGAAAACCGCAAAATTTACCCATTACACCTGTGTAGAGATGTCAGAATGGAAAAAGGGGGTGACAGTGTCACTTTAAGTGAATTTTGTCCACATGTGCATAGAGTCCTTCATCTTCACAGCTCATATATTTTTTTTTCTGTTCACATTCATTTAGATTGGTGTGTGCCAGTATCCCAACACCCTTCTCCTTTTATTTTTCCCACTTGGTTGGTGACACCTGATGAGATGATGTTACTTACCTGCAGTGTATTCATATCTAATAAGGTTTTGTTACTTACCTACAGGTCGCCGGTTCCTTCTCGGAGCAGGTTCCCTGACTGTGTTGAAGTAAAGTTCCTTGAAGTCCATCTCTAGTCCTGATCTCCTCTGGGTCCTGAGAACCACAGCATGCATTTCTTATCTTCTCTTATATGGGACTCTGTCATTCTATTACTTGCACATTTTGCACTTTAGGTCTTGTATTTCTTCCTAGCCGTTTCTCCATTATATATTAGTTATTGACGACTATTCGGGAGTTTACTATTTATACGTCATTACATCATCTTTGGGAGCTCCCTGTTGCGTTGTACGGGCGGAGGTGGAGTCTGCGGGTTAGCGGCACAGCGCCTTAGCACGGTTAGTCATTTGCGGCAGCCATCACTAGAACGTTTTTTCTCTCTTTTATTTTTGGCCATTATTAATATGAAATGATTTGTGAGACTTTTTCACTCTTGATTCTAGTTATTGCTTTGTTTTTGGGTATATTCTTTATACTTTGTATAATTGGCATACTGGGATATTGAGTCTTAGGCATTCATTATGGTATGGTAGTATGGAGTCTTTACTAGAGATGACGGAACCGGGTTCGGGTTTGAGTCGATCTGAACCCGAACGTTCGGCATTTGATTAGCGGGGGCTGCTGAACTTGGATAAAGCCCTAAGGCGATGTGGAAAACATGGATATAGTCATTGGCTGTATCCATGTTTTCCAGACAACCTTAGAGCTTTATCCAAGTTCAGCAGCCCCAGCTAATCAAATGCGGTACGTTCGGGTTCGGATCGACTCGAACCCGGTTCGCTCATCTCTAGTCTTTACCTTTTCCATCACCTATTACATGATATTGGGCTCTATGCACTTAGCACTTTATTCTTATTTAGCTATGTAGCATCTGGATGTGCTATTATTAGTGGTAGATTCATTATTATATATAGGTAATTTCCTGCTCCTCATTATATGTATTTACTTGCTTTATTGTTACTTTAGTGATTGATTTCATGATTGGCGCCATGTATTGCCATATGCCGGCGTACGGACACGATGTGCCGGCCTGGATACTCGTCCCATAGCGCTATTCATTTTCCTTTGATTGAATATATTATTATATTATATGAATATATTATAATATTCTCTGTGCTATATATATCTGTGTATATATCATGTGACTTAGCACATCGGGTCCTAAGTTACTATGGCAGTTATGGATTATTAGGAATTTCTTTGGTTTGATGATTATTTATATGGTATCCAACACAACACACTTGGTTATTACTTAGATATTTCGGGCTGTGCTATGTATAATGGTATGTGTGTGTAATAATGCATTGGAGTATACAAATATACTTACCTTTTCATACATGTATTTATCTATTGTTATTCCAGCAATGTTATACGCATGTGTGTGGACGCTATTCACAGACTTAGATACTTGTTTTGTGGCGCAGATGCGACTTACCTTTTTGTGCGTATAATATAGACTGCGCTTGCACCACCTATGTCTGTGATGCACGTCATGTGATCATCATGTGACTGGACACGCTATCAGATGCGCTTACGTAGCACGCTTTCTATTACGGTGCAGGGCGCGCACAGCCGCAGACTCTATTTCCGCCCGCCGGTTGACACTGAGGTGTCTTGTCGGCCATTGATGTAATCATTCATCTTCAGGTATATATACCGGCATGTGCGCACTATGGGGGGGATTTACAGAGACCGGCGTACAAGTACGCTGGTCTTATACTAGGCCTCGCCCCTTTTCCCCAGTAGGAATCGCTAAGAGGCGCACAGCTTTTTGTGAATCCATCCGGCCGGGTGCCAGAACCAGCGCCCAGCGTACCAAATCTACACCTGCTTCCAGGGAGGAGGTCACGCCCCCGCCTTGTCACGCTCCGCCAGCCTGCCCATTGGGTGAGCGGAGCGTACGACAGGTGTACGCCAGGGAGAAGGAGTGAATCTGCGCCTTCTCCCTGGTATACGCCTCGGGCATACGCTTTGTAAATGTCCCCCAATATATCCAGTCATGGCAATGTGGCGGCGATACACGTGGGGTGTCCTTCTCTCACCTGCTATGTAGGTGCTTTGTATAGGAGGTGGCAATGATTGTCTCTATACACACTATATATACTGCATATTATTGTGCTGTCCATGTTCCCAGTGTTATCCGATCTATCAGGATTCCTAGTCTGGTAATACATGGAGCAGTCTCTGTAGCAGGGAGGCACAGCCTGGATTGTAGTCTGATGCCGCTTTCTGTAATTGCTTTTATTCCTGATAGCCGCTACAATAAAGCTATTTTATCTTATTTAGAAGTGCACGGATTTTGTTATATCCCATATTCTGTATAACAATATGTATGTATAGTATTATAGGGTTGTGAGTAGCCCCCATATGTATATACCTTATTAGCAGTGCCCACCTAATCTAATCCTGTCATGTATCATTATTTCTTATGTACAGAAGTCCCCACACTTATTCTGGGTGACTTCAACATCCCTATTGATATTCCCATCTCCCCTGCTGCCTCTCAGCTTCTCTCTCTAACCTTCTCCTTTGGCCTCTCACAACTAACCAACTCTCCCACACACAATGGTTGGAATTTCTTGGATCTGATCTTCTTCCGCCACTGTTCTGTTTCTAACTTTTCTAATGATCCATCTGAGCTATCAGACCACAACCTTCTCTCTTTCTCCATTACCAACATCTGCCCCCCTCCTGACACTCCTACCCCATACATATACAGAAATCTATGTGGTATTAACACTCCTCAACTCATAGACTCCCTTCAATCCTCACTGTCCCCAATCTCATCCCTCTCCTGCCCAAACACAGCCACACAACACTACCACAACACCCTTAAAACTACCCTAGACTCTGTAGCTCCCCCTACTCTCCGCACACCCCGCCACAGATGCCGGCAGCCCTGGCACACCCCGGAAACTCGCTTTATTCGGCGGTGCTCCAGGACGGCCGAACGTCTGTGGAGGAAATCTAGAACCTCAGCAGATTTCATTCATTACAAATTCACCCTCAAATCTTATTACTCTGCCCTCCACCTCGCCAAACAGGCTTACTTCACCTCTCTCATCTCTTCCCTCTCCAACAATCCAAAACACCTCTTCAACACCTTTAACTCACTTCTTAAGCCCAAAGTTCAGACACCCATTACTGACCTCTGCGCTGAAGACCTGGCCTCCTTCTTTAAAACCAAAATTGACACTCTCCGCTCCGACATCACCTCCCAGCCCCAAAGTCCCATAGCTCCTATTACTTCTCCCATAGGTCCCCTTCCCTCTCCCCCTTCACTCTCAGCCTTTGACCCAGTGACAGAGGAAGAAGTCTCCAAGCTCCTCTCCTCCTCTCGTCCTACTACCTGCCCTAGTGACCCTATTCCCTCGCACCTCCTCCAGTCCCTCTCTCCTGCTGTCACTGCTCACCTCACCAAAATATTCAACCTCTCCCTCTCCTCTGGTATCTTTCCCTCCTCATTCAAACACTCTATTATAACCCCACTGCTGAAAAAACCTTCTTTAGATCCATCCTGTGCAGCCAACTATCGGCCTGTCTCCAATCTCCCCTTCATCTCTAAACTCCTGGAACGTCTTGTCTACTCTCGCCTAACCCGCTATCTCTCTGATAAGTCTCTTCTTGACCCTCTACAGTCCGGTTTCCGACCCCTTCACTCCACTGAAACTGCTCTCACCAAGGTGTCAAACAACCTCCTGAAGGCCAAGTCACAAGGAAACTTCTCCTTGCTGATTCTCCTGGATCTCTCAGCAGCGTTTGACACTGTGGACCACCAGCTTCTCCTCTCCATGCTCGGCTCTCTTGGCCTCAAGGACTCTGCTCTCTCTTGGTTCTCTTCCTACCTCTCTGACCGCTCCTTCAGTGTATCCTTCTCTGGCTCTACTTCCAGTCCCCTACCTCTCTCTGTTGGGGTTCCCCAGGGATCAGTCCTGGGTCCTCTCCTCTTCTCCCTCTATACAGCCCCCATCGGACAGACCATCAGCAGGTTTGGCCTACAATACCATCTCTATGCTGATGACACCCAGTTATACACCTCCTCCCGTGACATCTCCGCTGCCTTCCTGCAAAATACTAGTGACTGCCTATCTGCTCTCTCTAACACTATGACCTCTCTGTTTCTCAAACTTAATCTCTCTAAAACTGAACTTCTGTTATTTCCTCCCTCTAACAAACCTAAACCCGACATCTCCCTCTCAGTCTGTGGTACTAGCATCACTCCTGTGCATCAGGCTCAATGTTTGGGGGTTATGCTAGACTCTGTTCTATCCTTCACTCCCTATATCCAAGCTCTTACACGCTCCTGTCATCTTCATCTCAAAAACATCTCTAGAATCCGTCCATTTCTCACCACTGACACTGCTCAGACTCTGACTGTCGCCCTGATCCACTCCCGTCTTGACTACTGTAACTCCCTACTAATCGGTCTTCCTCTGTCTAAGCTCTCCCCTCTCCTGTCTATCCTGAATGCAGCAGCCAGACTCATCTTCCTCTCCAGCCGCTATACCGATGCCTCTCCTCTGTGCCAGTCACTGCACTGGTTACCCATTAAATCCAGAATCCACTTCAAGCTCCTCACCCTCACCCATAAAGCTCTCCACAACTCTGCCCCTCCATACATCTCCTCCCTCATCTCCACCTACCATCCTTCCCGTGCTCTGCGCTCTGCAAATGATCTAACCTTAGCATCTTCCATAATCAGAACCTCTCATTCCCGCCTCCAAGACTTCTCTCGTGCTGCACCAATTTTCTGGAACTCCCTACCCAAACACATCAGACTAATACCCAATACCCACAGTTTCAAGCGTGCCCTGAAGACTCATCTCTTCAGGCTCGCTTATAACGTTCCCTAAACTGTTTCCCCCTTCTGTTTCCCTTGCTCTATCTCTGACTGTTCCTGCACTTTATATGTTTACCTGCATCAGACATTGGCGTTGTTACTGGCTCATCCTGTAATTCTAATTATGTACAATGGCTGGACCATGGACAAATAAAGCACTTATGCCTGGTGTCTATGAAAATTAGTCTGTAAGCTCCAACGAGCAGGTCTCGTCTATACTCTGTATTTTGTATTTTTTTTTTTTGTTATTTTTATTAACTATGTACTTATTTATTCCAATTTAACTGCGTGTTATGTACCTCTGTACTGTATGCATAGAAAAAAAAAGCGCTGCGGAATCTGTTGGCGCTATACAAATAAATGTATTATTATTATTATTATTATTATTATTATTATCATGGCTTCTGAGCTGTGTATCTAATCCATCATGTGTGATACTGACTAGTGAGCCATGTATCTAATCCTATCATGTGTGATACTGTCTGCTAAGCCCTGTATCTAATCCTATCATGTGTGATAGTCTCCTGAACTATGTATCTAATCCTGTCATGTGTGATACTGTCTACTGGGCCACCTATGTATCTAATCCTGCCATGTGTGATACTAACCCTCTGTGGACGCGTCACCCACATCTCATCTTCTTATTATTACAGATTGGATTATAATAATCTACCAGACACTTCCTGCCCCCAGTTGGCCTCTGTAATAAGGAATAACCCCTCCATGAAGAGACTTGTCCTGCATGATAACAGCCTGTCCGGTCCGCACTTCAGTGACTTGGTGGAAGCTCTGTCCAGTCCAGCCTGCAGGATAGAGGAATTACGGTGAGTATAAGAGATGTGTACAGGACTGAGCCATGTATCTAATCCTATCATGTGTGATACTGTCTACTGAGCATTGTATCTAATCCTAACCTGTGATACTCTCTGCTGAGCTATGTATCTAATCCTAAAGTGTGTTACTGTCTTCTGATCCATGTATCTAATCTGTTCTGCTAAGCAGTGTATCTCATCTAATACAGTGTGATACTATCTTCTTGGCAGTGTATCTAATCCTGCCATGTGTGATACTAACCCTCTGTGGACGCGTCACCCACATCTCATCTTCTTATTATTACAGGTTGGGTAATAATGATCTACCAGACACTTCCTGCCCCCAGTTGGCCTCTGTAATAAGGAATAACCAATACCTGAAGAGACTGGACCTGTCTAGTAACCGTCTGTCCGGTCCTCACTTCAGGGACTTGGCGGAAGCTCTGTCCAGTCCAGCCTGCAGGATAGAGTACCTAGGGTGAGTATAAGAGATGTGTACAGGACTGAGCCATGTATCTAATCCTCACATGTGTGATACTGTCTACTGAGATCTGTATCTAATCCTATCATGCGTGATACTGTCTACTGAACCATGTATCTAATCCTATCATGTGATACTGTCTACTGAGCCGTGTATCTAATCCTATCATGTGTGATACTGTCTACTGAGCCGTGTATCTAATCCTATCATGTGTGATACTGGCTGCTGATCCATGTATCTAATCCTGTCTTCTGAGTAGTGTATCTAATCTTGTCATGTATGATAACTTCTTCTGAGCCATGTATCTAATCCTATCATTTGTAATTTTGTCTGTTGAGCCATGTATCTAATCTCATCTTGTGTGATACTGTCTGCTGAGCCATGTATCTAATCTCATCTTGTGTGATACTGTCTGCTGAGCCATGTATCTAATCCTAATGTGTGATACTGTCTGCTGAACTATGTATCTAAACCTGTCATGTATGATACTATCTGTAGAGCCATGTATCTAATCTGTTCTGCTAAGCAGTGTATCTCATCTAATACAGTGTGATACTGTCTTCTTGGCCGTGAATCTAATCCCGCCATGTGTGATACTAATGCTCTGTGGACGCGTCACCCACATCTCATCTTATTATTACAGGTTGGGTGATAATAATCTACCAGACACTTCCTGCCCCCAGTTGGCCTCTGTAATAAGGAATAACCAATACCTGAAGAGACTTGTCCTGTCTGGTAACAGTCTGTCCGGTCCGCACTTCAGGGACTTGGCGGAAGCTCTGTCCAGTCCAGCCTGCAGGATAGAGGAACTAAGGTGAGTATAAGAGATGTGTACAGGACTGAGCCATGTATCTAATCCTATCATGTGTGATACTGTCTGCTGAGCCATGTATCTAATCCTATCATGTGTGATACTGTCTGCTGTACCATGTATCTAATCCTATCATGTGATACTGTCTGTTTAGTAGTGTATCTAATTTCATCAAATGAGATACTGTCTGCTGAGCAGTGTATCTAATCCCATCATGTGTCAAACTGTCTTATGAACTGTGTATCTAATCCTACCATTTAGATAACCTTGGGACAGTGGTGGATTCCTTAGCGCTCAAACCTCCAGCCAGTCACTGCACTTCAATCTAGAGACAGAGATTACCAGTATAAGGGTGGGATCACACTACGGAATCTGTGCGGATAAATTCCGTTAGATTCTGACGCTCGTTTCCGCTTTCCCAATTCCGCAGAAAGAATTGACATGTCATTTCTTTCGGTGGAATCCGACCGTGCATAGAATGGTGTCTATGGAGCCAGCGGAGAGGCGCGCAGCCATGAGCGGAACGAGCTGCGGAATCCGTTGGAATTTATCCGCACGGATTCTGTAGTGTGAACCCGTCCTTATTGCCAACCAGATGTGTTCTTTATTGCAGTGCTACGTGTTTCAGGGGTTACCCGCCCTCTTCATCAGGGATGATTAGGCACATTACACACTAGTGTTTATACAGAAACTACAAGGATTGAGCTGGAAGGATTTCCCTGTTCCCAGGTGTCCTCACCGCATCACTTCCCATCTGATAATCAGACTGACGCCCTGTGATTAAATACAGAATCAGTGGTTTCTATGGTAACAGCTTCTATAGCCAGGTGGTCTGGGGGTAAGTAGCTGGACTCTGGTATATAAGAGCTGCGGCCACCCTGGGGTCTCATCCCCGGAGCGCCATAAAAAGGTTTCTCTAGTTTCTTTACCAGAATTTTCTAATATAATAAGATATAAGTACGAATATAATAAGATATGAATACTAATATAATAAGATATAATTACTAATTTAATAAGATATAAATACTAATATCGAAAGATATAATTACTAATATAATAAGATATAAATACTAATATAATAAGATATAAATACTAATATAATCACATGGCTTCCAGCAAGCTCAGCCAATCAGGGATGAGCAAGCCAGAAGCCATGTGATGCGCTCCAGCCAATGAAAAGGCTGTTGGTGGGCATGTGCACCAGCAGCCTTTTCTCTCCCATTCACGTTCCATCAAGATGCCGAGGAGGAAGGAGACCTGGACCGCCCCCCCGGCTTTGACGTAGTCGTCACCAGATGCCGCCCGGGAGAAGAGGACCGTGACGATCGCAATAGGTAATGTATACATTCTTTAACTTCTGGGGGGGTCTGGGGTCGGAAAGTGGGGGAAGGGGGCCAGACCGGGTATTTAACCACATTACAAAGTTATATATCTTTGTAATGTGTGTTAAATAAGCCAAAAAATGTTTTCGTGGGAGTTGTCCTTTAATGACCAGGCTCATTTTTCAAAATCTGACCTGTCACACTTTATGCACTCATAGCTCAGTGATGCTGTAACGTATGCTAGCCATTCTGTGACTGTTTTTTCGTCACATATGACACTTTATATAAGTAGCAAAATTTGGTCACTACTTTGTGTATTTTTTGTGAAAAACATCAAAATATCTTGAAAAATTTGAAAATTTAGCATTTTATGAACTTCTGAAATTCTCTGCTTCTAAAAAAGGAAGGCATAGTACATAAATTAGTTACTAAATCACATTACCGATATGTCCTCTTTATTCTGGCATAATTTGGGAAACATATTTTACTTTTTTAGGGTGTTACGGGGCTTAGAAATGTATCAGCAAACTATCACATTTTGTGAAAATTTCCAAAACTGATTTTTTTTAGGGACCAGTTCTTTTTTTAAATGGATTTAGAAGGCTTGTATACTGGAAACCCCCATAAGTGACCCCATTTTGGAAACTACACACCCTAAGGAATTAATCTAGGGGTATAATGAGCATTTTAACCCTACAGGGGCTGGAGGAAAGTATTCACAATTAGGCCGTAAAAAAAATAGAAAAATTTTCAAATATATACGTTTAGATTAAAGTTCCTCATTTTCAAAAGGAACATGAGAAAAAAAGTACCCCAAAATCTGTAACGCAGGTTCTCCTGAGTACAACGGTACCCCATATGTGGGCGTAAACCACTGTATGGGCACACAGCAGGGCTCAGAAGGGAAGGAGCGCCAATTAGCTTTTCCAATGCAGATTTTGCTGAAGAAGTTTCTGAGCACCAGGTGTGTTTGCAGAGCCCCTGTAGTGCCAGCGGAGTAAAATCTTGCCATAAGTCACCCCATTTTGGAAAGTGCACCCCTCAGAGAATTCATCTTGGGGTGTGGTGACCATTTTGACCCCACAGGTATTAGAGGAAAGTATTTAAAATAAGACAGTAAAATTGAAAAACTAGAATTTTTCTAATAATATATTCGTTTAGTTTGAAATTTCTCAATTTCTCTAGGAACAGGGGAGAAGCTGCATGCCCAAATCTGTAATGCAGGTTCTCCTGAGTAGAACGGTACCCCATATGTGGGAATAAACCACTGTATGGGCACACAGCGGGGCTCAGAAGGGAAGGAGCGCCAATTAGCATTTTCAGTGCAGATTTTTCCGAAGAAGTTTCTGAGCGCCAGGTGCGTTTGCAGCGCCCCTGTAATGTCTACAGAATAGAACCCCCCAAAAGTCACCCCATTTAGGAAAGTACACCCCTCAAAGAATTCATCTTGGGGTGCAGTGAGCGGTTTGACCCCACAGGTATTAGAGGAAAGTATTCAAAATAAGACAGTAAAAATGAAAAACTCGAAATTTTTCCAATAATATGTTTTAGTTAAAAATTTCTTAATTTCACAAGGAATGGGAGAAAAAACGTACCCCAAAATCTGTAACGCAGCTTCTTCTGAGTAAAACGGTACCCCATATGTGGGCATAAACCACAGTATGGGCACACAGCCGGGCTCAGAAGGAAGGGAGCGCCAATTTGCTGGAGCAAAACCACAGCTAGAAATAGTTATTAGAATAGCGCAGTTCCTAAAATACAATAAAAAATGAGATTACAGGTAATGTAGGGTGGTCACGGGCAACCTGGGGTGGTCACGGGCAACCTGGGATGGTCACGGGCAACCTGCGGTGGTTACGGGCAACGTGGGGTGGTAACGGGCAACATGGGGTAGTAACGGGCAACATGGGGTAGTAACGAGCAACGTGGGGTAGTAACGGGCAACGTGGGGTGGTTACGGATAAACTGAAGTGCTTATAGGTAATCTGGGATGGGTACCGGTAATTTGGGGTCGTTACAGGCAATCTGGCGTGGTTACGGGCAATCTGGAGAGGGTCACTGGCAATTTGGGGTGGTTAGAGGCAACGTGCGGTGGTTATAGGCAACGTGCGGTGGTCAGAGGCAAGGTGCGGTGGTTACGTGCAATCTGGGGGGTTACGGGCAATCGGGGCTGATTACGCACCATCTGGAGGGGGTCACTGGCAATTCGGGGTGGTTACGGTCAACATGTGGTGGTCAGGGGCGACGTGCGGTGGTCAGGGGCGACGTGCGGTGGTTACGTGCAATCTGGCGTGATTACGGGCAACCTGGGGCGGATATGGGCAACCTGCGGTGGTTACGGGTAATCTGGGGGGGTTTGGGGTAATTTGGGAGTAAACTGCAATTATTACTATAATAAAAAGTGTGTGTTTTATTTTTTTGTATGTTTGTCACTTTTTGTACTTTATACATTCATTTTCACTGTATTACTATGATTAATATTTTCTATCACAGTAATCATAGTTCAGTGACAGAGACCAAATTGGTCTCTGTCACTTTAAATTTTCAGAGCTGGCTGGTTGTGAAGCGCATGCGCACTTCATAACCAGCCAGGACGTCGAGGAGGAAGGAGCTCCAGGAGCAGGTAACGTATAAGGGGAAGGGCGGGTGACTGGGGGACGGGGGTGACTGGGGGGGTGGGGGGCGACTTGGGGGGCGACACACTGACACTTTTTATCCCCTGTCACCAATGATTTATGGTGACAGGGGATAAAAAGTGCTTTTTTGCACTGGGAACAGGCGATCAGCAGTATATAGTATATACCGCTGATCGCCTGCTCCGGGACCACACGGGGGGGTGCCCGATCACTGCCTCATGCTCTCCGCTACCTCCAGTTGCGGACAGCATGGGGCTTTGATCATTTATTCATTTCCATCCCTGCGAACAAACATCGTTTGTTTGCAGGGATGGGGGCGGCCATCTTGGATGTGATGGCCGCCCGGGGAGGGGAGGGTTAGTAATCGGCCACTAGGGGGGCTGATCTGGGGTCTGATTTATACATTTTCATCTCCCGCCGAATCCACGGTGGGGGGAGATGAAAGCGATCGGCGGCGCCGGTAATACCCATTACCGGCGGATCGCCGCTATAACGGTAACATCAGATGTGGCGGTGGGAGGAGGCAACGTTCTGCAGCCTCCTCCCGCCGCCCGATCGGTGGGGGAACACAAATCTCCCCCATAGACGCTGCGGTCGCATCCCTGCCGGGCAGATGCAGCGGGAGGATGCTGTGTGACATTTTGGGGAACGTCATGTTGCGGGAACTACTTGTTTTACATGACGTTCCCCAAACGTCATTTTGCGGCAAGGGGTTAAAGAATTCATCTATAATGAGCATTTTGACCATACAGGGGCCTGAGGAAAGTATTCACTATTAGGGTATATGCACACTTAGCAATTCTCGAGGAATTGAAGCAGAAAGTTTTCAGGCAGAATTCAAGCAGAATTTAAGCCCCCCATTGACTTCTATAGAATTCCTCTAGCAGATCTACAGCAGAAAATTCTGCTTGGAAATTCTGCAGTGTGAACAACAGAGCAGAAAACCCATTGAACACAATGGGACTTTGCTTTGTACATATTTTACGGGAGGAATTTCAAGCTGAAATTCCTCTTCAATTCCTCGCCTTTTCCTCAGTGTGCACATACCCTTAGGGCGGGTTCACACTACGGAATTCTCGCGGACAATGTCCGCGGAATTCCGTCAGCTGTCCGCCCGCACGGGCACGCGCTTTTCCGCCGGCTCCATAGACACCATTCTATGAGCCGGCGTATTCCGCGATCCGCTGAAAGAAGTGACATGACACTTCTTTCAGCGTATAGCAGAATACGCCGGCCCATAGAATGGTGTCTATGGAGCCGGCGGAAAAGCGCCCAGATGTGCGGGCGGACAGACAGCGGAATTCCGCGGACATTGTCCGCGAGAATTCCGTAGTGTGAACCCGGCCTTAGGCTATGTTCACACTACGTAAAACTACAGCCGTAGTTCTCGCCGTAGAACTACGGCCGTAGTTTTGCGGCGTGTAACATAGCCTTATGTTTAATGGGATCCCGGCCGGAGCATACACACAACGTATGCGCTCCGGCCGGGATCCCATGCGGCGTCGGATAAAACTGACATGTCAGTGAATTCCGGCCGCAGAAAGACCTGTCAGTTCACACAATGAAGCGAGTGGCTCCGGCCGCTTGCTTCACTGTGGGCTATAGGAAGCTCTGATGCGGGCGCACGCTGATGCGCCTGCATCAGAGCTCCGCGGCCGGAAAGATCATCCGGCCGGTACTTAAGTACCGGCAGGGATGATCCGGGCCACGGAACGGACGGGTGTTCACTCCATGTGCACATAGCCTTAGGCCGGAAAAAAATGGAAACTAAAAAATTTCCAATAATATATTTGTTTAGATTAAAGTTTCTCATTATCACAAGCAACAGGAGAGAAAACGCATCCCAACATTTCTAACGCAGGTTCTCCTGACTACAGTGGTACCCCATATGTGGGCGTAAACCACTGTATGGGCACACAGCCGGGCTCAGAAGGGATGGAGTGTCATTTTGGTTACGGGGAATCTGGGGGCGTTTACTGGCTATCTGGGCTGGTTACGGGCAATCTGGGGAGGTTACGAGCAATGCAGGGTGGTTACGAGCAATGCAGGGTGGTTACAGGTAATGCGGGCACTTGACTTTGGTGACAGGGTGACAGTGCCGACACCATTTGGAACGAGTGATCAGTGGTATATAGTCTATACCGCTGATCGCTTGTACTGGGAGCACACTCCTCCGGTGGTCCCCGATCATTGCCCCATGCTCTCCGCCACCTCTGGTGGTGGAGAGAATGAAGCTTTGATCATTTTTAGGAATCCATCACTGGGAACAGAGTCTGTTCACAGTGATGGCGGTGGCCATCTTCGATCAGATGGCCGCCCAGGGAGGGGAGGGTCAGTAACCGGGTCAATAGGGATAATTCTGGGGACAGGGGGGGGGGACGTTTTCATTAGGGATGAGCGAACCGAACTGTTACGAACCAGATTCGTTACAAACTTTGCAAAAAGTTCAGTTCGGTACCGAACCAAACTTTCAAAAAGTCGCAACAGCATCGCAAAACTATTGTTTTCACAGAATGGAAGAGGATATAAGGAATTATTACTCCTATAATCCCTTTTATCCTGTTTTTATGTGAATATCAAGGTGTGTGACGTCACTACAGGAACAGGAAGTGCCTGAGCGTCCATGCTCTTTCTCATTGTGTGTCTAGACTGCAGAGAGAAAGGAGCTCCGTGCTAGTTAGGGAGGGAAAGTACATAGATAGATAGGCAAACAAGTAGATAGCTACAGGAAGGTAGAGAGAGGGAGAGAGAGATAGGCAGAGATAGGAAGTAAGAAACTTGTGATATCCAGGCAGAGATAGGGAGATAAAAAAAAAGACAGAGAAAAGTGAGAAGAGTCAGAACCAGCTACAGTTCTGTGACTGAGAGGAGACGCTAGTTGTTGCTGCTGTGGTGGGTGCCGTCAACCCCGTATAGCTGCAACCAAAAAAGTTCATTAAAAAAAAACTTAAACTAAAAAAAAAAAAAAAAAAGTGTTTGTTTGTGATACCCTGTACATTGCTGCTTTGCTGGGTGCTGTCAACCCCATATAGCTACAACCCACAAAGTTGTTAAAAAAAAACCTAAAAAAGTTTTCTAAAAAAGGTTGTTTGTTCGTTTGTGATACCCTGTACATTGCTGCTTTGCTGGGTGCTGTCAACCCCGTATAGCTGCCTGCAACCACAAAAGTTCTTTAAAAAGTTCATTAAAAAAAAGTTTAAAAAAAGTACAAAAAAACCCACAAAAAAGTAAAAATAACAAAAAAAGTTTACATGGGACGGTCAGCGAGAGTCCTCTGCCCCGTCCCCTGTTATTACTATGCCACTCACCTCTGGGGCACCTTTCGTGGCGTGTGCGCACCCCAGATGGCGAGTCCCCAGCCGCCACTACTTCTCTGGCAAAGCTGTCCCATCACTGCACAGTTATGTGAAGAGAAAGGTTGGCGACTCATTGGGACTCTCGGTGTCCAAGACCGTGCACCTGAGTGCTGATATCTGGTCCTCTAATTATGGGCAAGGGCAGTACATGTCCGTTACTGCCCGTTGGGTCAACATCCTCCCAGGAGACCATCAGGAAGTCGCCCCATTCTTGCCACTGTCACCTCCATGGTGCTTTAGGGGGCCAGCAGCGGGTAGCACAAGTTCTGCCTCCACCACCACTGCAGTCCAACCTGACCCAGTGTCTTACCACCGATGTCAGGCCCGCCGCTCTCAGGCTTTCCTCCATTTGGTGAGCCTTGGTCAACGAAGCCACAGTGGGCAGGAGCTCCTCCGGACCATCAGGGAGGAGATAGTCGACGTGGGGTCAGCCATTCCGCTAACGGTGGGAAGTGTCGTAGCGGACAATGGGAGGAACATTGTCTCTGCAGCTCAGCGGGGAGGGCTGACTCATACACCTTGTATGGCACATGTGATCAACCTCATAGTGCACAGGTTTCTCCGATCATTTCCTGCACTACATGACCTTCTGAGGATGTCACGTAGAGTGTGCAAACATTTCAGCCACTCCTACGCTGCAAGGAACACCCTGCTCAGAATCCAGAGACAGCGCGGCATGCCCCAACATCGGCTAATCTGCGACGTGCCAACACGCTGGAATTCTGCCCTCCATATGCTCGACCGCCTGTACGAGCAAAGGTCAGCCGTAACAGACTACCTCATGGGGCAATCAGGCAGCTTCATGCCACACTGCGACTTCCAAGTAACACACTGGCAGTTAATGCGGGAAGTCTGCCAATTGTTGATCCCTTTTGAGGACGCGACTCTTTGTGAGCAGGCAGGACTATGGGATCAACGACATCATCCCACTCCTCCATGTTCTGGAAAGTGTGCTGAGCAACATCATCAGCGAGGATTCCCAGGCCACAACTCCAAGGCTGAAGATCGCCTTGAGCCCAGAGCTGGATGAAGTGCAGATGGAGGTTGAGAGGGAGGAAGATGTCTACGCCCAGCCTTTCCACACACCGCCACCTGGCTTCTCTGCCTCTCCATCACAGAAGGAGATGGAGGTAGAGGAGGAAGACCCCAGCAGACCCTGGAACTATACCGAGGACAGTGGAGAGGAGAGGCGCTCATTGTCCTTGGTGCAGATGGCAAGGTGTCTGCTGGAGTGTCTGCGGAATGTTGTGGACATCCGCCAGAGGGACCAATACTGACTGGCCACCCTGTTGGACCCTCGCTTCCACCGCAAAATGGCAGAATTCTTCCCGCCATCACTAAAGGCTAAACTGGTGTACTACAGGGACATGCTCACCAGTCAGTTGGTCTCAACTTACCTGCGAGACCAGCCAGGTTCCCAGACAACATCCTCTGGGGGGGGGAACCAGCGCGCTCCACTCCCACCACCACTAGTGGAGGCGTCAGAAGTCGCTACAGCCTGCAAGCCCTCATGAGCGATTTCATGCAGCCAGCTGGTGAAGAAAGGACACAGCACCGGACTGATGGCGTGGACCAGCATGAGCTCAGCCACCAGGTCACTGCCTACCTTGATTCTAGCCTGCCCCAAAGTGTCACCAACCCCGTGCAGTACTGGGCAGAAAAACTGGAGATTTGGCCTCAACTGGCAGAGTTTGCCTTGGCTCTGCTGTCCTGCCCAGCCAGTAGTGTGGCGTCAGAGAGGGTATTTAGTGCGGCGGGTAACATCATAACACCGCAAAGAACGAGGCTCTTTTGCCACAGTGTGTAGATGCATCTTTTGTAAAGATGAATCGTGCCTGGATTACATCGGATTATACCACCCCCCTGCCTGATGTGAATGACTAAATCATCAGTCACACGTCTTGCATGGCAATCCGTGTGTCTAAGAAATTGACCTTAATATCCTAAATATATGCTCAACGTAAAAATCCTTAATTTAACTTATTAAGTAATGTTCCCCCCTTAGACACCAATTTTTTTTAAAAAAATCACCTTAAATATTCCCTACTTAATTCGGATACATTTGAAAAAAACAGATCCCCATTTCCAAATTTGATGCCCATGGTGTGTTGGCCATTTAACATCTCCACACCAGATTAATGCCTCACACCAGTGCACCGTCCAACCCATACCCCAAGAACAGTAGCAACCCTAAAATAATCCCCACGACTATGCTTCACAAAGTGGGAATTTCACCTTTTGTGACCTATAGCCGTGGGGTTCTATCCCTGACACCCGTGCCAAGGAACACTACTCACCATTTTGTGAGCGGGTACTAACTGTTCTTGAGGTATTTTGTGGATATCATGAGAGTAGTGAAATCTTGCACCACAAATCCCGATGGGGTTCTTCTGTGTGCAAATGATTTCACGCCTCTCATGCAGTCACGCGTGGAATAAGGCTGTCTATGGGGTATATATCACGGAGGCTGCTGTCCTTCAACTGTGATATAAAAAACCACCACAGTTAGTTACAGCAACAAACAGTTGCTGAAAGGCAGGTTACTTTGCCTTATTTACGGGTGCCATTACAATGGGAGGCTTTTTTGTGGTTCCCTGCTGGCTAAGATCCACAGCGCATCGTTGGCTGATCTTATGCCACCTTCAGTACTATGGGGCTGGGCACAAATACACAGTTCAGCGCAGAACTGCGTATGTCCGGCCGGCACCCTAGTACTGAATGCCATTTGGTGAACGGTATAAAAATGCCCTGTGGATTTTACTCAGCAGACCCGCAGCCCATTACCCATAGGGTGAGGTTTTTTGGGAGTGACAAAAGCGAGGGTGGGAGGTCACTCCCATACCCCATCAGGGGTTTTTCCCCTACCCACTTTAAAAGATAAGTCCAGGCAATCAATAACTTTCTTTGCCCCTACTTGTCCCAGAAACTTATAAATTGACCGGACTTATCCTTTAAGCCAGCTGGTGACAGCACTTAAAAAACACAATAGCATAGATCCATTGGATTGGACGCTACACTCGCTTAGGACATCAAACTGGTGTTGAGAAAAAAAATATATATATATAAATATATATGTGTGTGTATCGCCAACAGCCATAGGCCCAGATTCAACAGGTTTGACACCAGAATAGTTGCGTCAATTTGTAAAGCAAGTGCCAGTGAGGTGTCAATTTAATGAAAATTGGACACGTATTTTTGGATAATGGAACTGGGGTAAAGCCTTCTTGATGCTATGTTCACACTACGTATATGTGCGGCCGCATATTTTCGCGGCCGGACATATACGTGTTAAACTCTGGCCGGGAATTTGCGGAAGTTGCGGCCGGCTACGTACGGACCGCGAACTTACGCCCGTAGTCTACTTACGCTTCCCGAGCGCCCTACGTAGCGATCTGACAGCGGTTTTTTATTTGGAAATCTTCGCCTAGCCCCGGACACCCCACAGAACCTTTTGGATAGGCACAAAAAGCTTGCAAAATGAAGAAATCACCACTACGTACGGGACCGCATGTAACGCTACGGGCGTAAGTTACGGCATTTTCGTCCGCAAACAATGGTCTGGTTAATTTTTTCTGGCGCCGCGTACAATCCAGGCGTAAGTTCGTAAGTAGTGTGAACTGTGCAGCCGTACATCGTATACTTTCCATTGTACGCAAACTACGTAAGTTTCCGTCCACTTATTCATGGAACGCGCTGCGGCCGGAAACTTACGTAGTGTGAACATAGCCTGAATCTGTATCTTTTTAAATGTCCTTTCTTCACCTCATGGATTCTGAGGGTGAGGTTCTCTGTCTATTTTACCGTATCCGTATCCTGCTAGACTAGGTGTAATGTTAGAGGGGTTTTTTAACGTTGACTGTCCTGTGCTGAACTCTACATCAACATCTTGTCATGTTTAACCCCTTCGTGCTGCAGCTAGTTTGGGCCTTAATGACCAGGCTAATTTTTCAAAATCTGCTCTTATAGCTCCGTGATGCTTTAACATATGCTAGCGATTCTGAGATTGTTTTTTCGTCCAATATGGCACTTTATGTTAGTGGCAAAATTTGGTCACTACTTTGTGTGTTTTTTGTGAAAAACATCAAAATATCATGAAAAATTAAAAAAATTTGCATTTTATGAACTTTGAAATTCTCTGCTTTTAAAAAAAGAATGTCGTAGCACATAAATTAGTTACTAAGTCACATTACCAATATGTCTTCTTTATTCTGGCATAATTTGGTAAACATATTTTACTTTTTTAGGGTGTTACGGGGCTTAGAAATTTATCAGCAAATTATCACATTTTCGTGAAAGTTTCGTGAAAGGGACCAGTTCTCTTTTTTAAATGGATTTAGAAGTCTGGTATCCTGAAAACCCCCATAAGTGACCCCATTTTGGAAACTAGATACCCTAAAGAATTAATCTAGGGGTATAATGAGTATTTTAACCCTACAGGGGCTGGAGGAAAGTATTCACAATTAGGCAGTAAAAAAATGGAAAATTAAAATTTTCCAATAATATATACGTTTAGATTAAAGTTTCTCATTTTCAAAAGGAACATGAAAGAAAAAGCACCCCAAAATTTGTAACGCAGGTTCTCCTGAGTAGAACGGTTCCCCATATGTGGGCGTAAACCACTGTATGGGCACACAGCCAGGCTCAGAAGGGAAGGAGCGCCAATTAGCTTTTCCAATGCAGATTTTGCTGAAAAAGTTTCTGAGCGCCAGGTGCGTTTGCAGTGCCCCTGTAGTGCCAGCGGAGTAAAATCTTGCCATAAGTCACCCCATTTTGGAAAGTGCACCCTTCAAAGAATTCATCTTGGTGTGTGGTGACCATTTTGACCCCACAGGTATTACAGGAAAGTATTCAAAAGAAGACAGTAAAAATGAAAAACCCGAATTCTTCCAATAATATGTTCGTTTAGTTTGAAATTTCTCAATTTCACGAGGAACAAGAGGAAAAAAGTACCCCAAAATTTGTAACGGTTCTCTTAGGTTCTCCTGAGTACAATGGTACCCCATATTTGGGCGTAAACCACTGTATGGGCACACAGCGGGGCTCAGAAGGAAGGAGCGCCAATTAGCTTTTTCAATGCAGATTTTGCTGAAGAAGTTTCCGAGCACCAGGTTCATTTGCAGAGCCCCTGTAGTGTCAGCAGAGTAAAATCTCCCAATAAGTCACTCCATTTTGGAAAGTGCACCCCTCAAAGAATTCATCTTGGGGTAGGATGAGCATTTTGACCCCACAGGTGTTAGAGGAAAGTATTCAAAAGTAGACAGTAAAAATGAAAAACTCGAATTTTTCCAATAATATGTTCCTTTAGTTTGAAATTTCTCAATTTCACGAGGAACAGGAGAGAAATGTCACCCCAATATATGTAACGCAGGTTCTCCTGAGTAGAACGGTACCCCATATGTGGGCATAAACCACTGCATGGGCACACAGCCGGGCTCAGAAGGGAAGGAGCGCCAATTAGCATTTTCAGTGCAAATTTTTCTGAAGAAGTTTCTGAGCGCCAGGTGCGTTTGCAGAGCCCCTGTAGTGTCAGCAGAATAGATTCCCCCCAAAAATCACCCCATTTTGGAAAGTACACCCCTCAAAGAATTCATCTTGGGGTGTGGTGACCATTGTTACCCCACAGGTATTAGAGGAAAGTATTCAGAATTGGCCAGTAAAAAAAAAAAACTCGAATTTTTCCAATAATATGTTGGTTTAGTTTGAAATTTCTCAATTTGACGAGGAACAGGAGAGAAAACGTACCCCAAAATCTGTAACGCAGGTTCTCCTGAGTAAAACGGTACCTCATATGTGGGCATAAACCACTGTATGGGCACACAGCCGGGCTCAGAAGGGAAGGAGCGCCAATTTACTGGAGCAAAACCGCAGCAAGTAATGGTTATTAGAATAGCGCAGTTACTAAAATAAAATTAAAAAAAATGAGATTACAGGTAATGTGGGGTGGTTACGGACAGTCTGGGGTGGTTATGGGCAACCTGAGGTAGTTACAGGTAATCTGGGGTGGTTACGGACAACATGGGGTGGTTACGGGCAACCTGCTGTGGTTACGGCAACCTGGGGTGGTTACAGGCAACGTGGGGTGGTTACGGGCAACCTGCAGTGCTTACAGACAATCTGGGGTGGTTAAGGGCAACGTGGGGTGGTTACGGGCAATGTGGGGTGATTACGGATAAACTGAAATGCTTATAGGTAATCTCGGGTGGGTACCTGTAATCTGGCATGGTTACCGCAATCTGGAGGGGGTCATTGGCAATTTGGGGTGGTCAGAGGCAACGTGCGGTGGTCAGAGGCAACGTGCGGTGGTCACGGGCAACCTGCTGTGGTTATGGCAACGTGGGGTGGTTACAGGCAACGTGGGGTGGTTACAGGCAACGTGGGGTGGTTACAGGCAACGTGGGGTGGTTACAGGCAACAAGGGGTGGTTACGGGCAACCTGCTGTGCTTACAGACAATGTGGGGTGGATACGGGCAACGTGGGGTGGTTATGGGCAACCTGCAGTGCTTACAGACAATCTGGGGTGGTTACGGGCAACATAGGGTGGTTATGGGCAACCTGCAGTGCTTACAGACAATCTGGGGTGGTTACGGGCAACGTGGGGTGGTTACGGGCAACGTGGGGTGGTTAAGGATAAACTGAAGTTCTTATAGGCAATCTGGGGTACCTGTAATCTGGCATGGGCACCGCAATCTGGAGGGTGTCATTGGCAATTTGGGGTGGTCAGAGGCGACGTGTGGTGGTCAGAGGCGACGTGGCGTGGTCAGAGGCGACGTGGCGTGGTCAGAGGCGACGTGGGGTGGTCAGGCAACGTGGGGTGGTCAGAGGCGACGTGGCGTGGTCAGAGGCATCGTGGCGTGGTCAGAGGCAACGTGCGGTGGTTACGTGCAATCTGGGGGGGTTACATGTAATCTGGCGTGATTACGGGAAACCTGGGGGGGTTATGTGCAACCTGGAAGGGTTACAGACAATCTGGGATTGTTACTGATAAACTGAAGTGCTTATAGGTAATCTGGGGTGGGTACATGTAATTTGGGGTGGTTACGGGCAATCTGGAGGGGGTCACGGGCAATGTGCGGTGGTTACGGGCAATGTGCGGTGGTTACGGGCAATGTGCGGTGGTTACGGGCAACATGCGGTGGTTACGGGCAACATGCGGTGGTTACGGGTAATCTGGGGGGGGGTTAGGGGCAATTTGGGAGAAAACTGCAATTATTACTATAATAGAAAGTGTGTGTTTTATTTTTTTGTATGTTTGTCACTTTTTGTACTTTATACATTCATTTTCACTGTATTACTATGATTACTGTGATATTTTCTATCACAGTAATCATAGTTCAGTGAGAGACCAAATTGGTCTCTGTCACTTTAAATTTTCCAGAGTTTGCTGGTTGTGAAGCGCATGCGCACTTCATAACCAGCCAGGACGTCGAGGAGGAAGGAGCTCCAGGATCAGGTGACGTATATGGGGAAGGGGGGGGGGGGGTGACTGGGGGACGGGGGTGACAGGGGGAGTGGGGGGCGACTTGGGGGGTGGGGGGACATCACTTTTTATCCCCTGTCACCAATCATTCATGGTGACAGGGGATAAAAAGTGCCGGGCTCCACATGGCACAAGCGATCAGCGGTATATAGTATATACCGCTGATCGCTTGTAACGGGACCCCACAGGGGGGGCCCCGATGACTGCCCCATGCTCTCCGCTACCTCCGGTGGCGGAGAGCATGGGGTTTTCATTCATTTTAACTTTTCCATCGCTGTGAACAGACATTAGTCTGTTCACAGCGATGGCGGCGGCCATCTTGGAAATGATGGCCGCCGGGGGAGGGGGGTTAGTGATCGGGGCACTAGGGGGGTCTGATCTGGGGTCTGATATACACTTATTTCATCTCCCCCTGCCGTAGATTCACGGCGGGGGGAGATGAAAGGCGGCGGCGGCACCGGTAATCCCCTTTACCGACAGCCGCCGCTATAACGTTAATAGCGCCGATCGTCGGTAAGGGGGGGGGGGGGCGGGACGGACCCCACACACTGCCCCAACCCCTCAGCTACCTCCGGTAGCTGGGGGGATGGGGTGGGGGCAGTCCCGGCCCCGCAGCCTTATTCTCTGCCATCGCCGTAAAAAGCTGATGGCAGCAGAATAAGGACCCTTAGTGACCGCCGTAAAAAGCCGTATCGGTGGTCACTAAGGGGTTAAGGAATGATTTTTACACACATGCATATCCTTAGCTTCAAACTTCAGTTGTCTGTACTAGGTCCTTCTGGGTCCAAAAGAATACTACTCCTACTAATGCCCCCACCGTCAATTGTCTATTTGGAAACATACTGGGTGGAATCAAGAGCTGCGGAAGCTGCCATCTCAACTTGTCTGTTTTTAACAATACTGGCCTGAGAGCCATCAACTGCTGCCTTCTCCTGCTCCTCAAGTAGCCTCTCCTCGATAATACTGGCCTGGAATCAATCAACTGCTGCCTCCTCCTTCTTCTCAAGTAGCCTCTCCTCGATAATACTGGCCTGGAATCAGTCAAATGCTCACCAGACCCCAATCTGAATTCTTTGAGGGGTGTACTTTCCTAAATGGGGTGACTTTTGGGGGGATTCTATTCTGCTGACACTACAGGGGCGCTGCAAACGCACCTGGCGCTCAGAAACTTCTTCAGAAAAATCTGCACTGAAAATGCTAATTTGCGCTCCTTCCCTTCTGAGCCCGGCTGTGTGCCCATACAGTGGTTTATGCCCACATATGGGGTACCGTTGTACTTAGGAGAACCTGCGTTACAAATTTTGGGGTGCATCTTCTCCTCTGTTCCTAGTGAAATTGAGAAATTTTAAACTAAACAAACATAATATTGGAAAAAGTCTATTTTTTCATTTTTACTGAATTCTTTTGAATCCATCTGTTAGGATTTAGAGGGATTCATCTACCATTTCCAGTGGTAGACAAGACTTATTCCCTTTCCATAGATTTATTATTCTGTTTTATTATTCTTGTATATCTGTACAGTACCTCTTGTCAGGGCCGCTTTAACCAGAGGGCACATGGTGCACGTGCACCGGGCCCACTGGTTAAAGGGGCCCCCCCGAGCAGGCCGGCCGTTGCTATGTGCGACCAATGCGGTCGCACAGGGCTCCGGCCACCAGCCTGTCAGGGGGGAGCGCCATGGATGGGTAATCTACTTACCCCTCCATGGCGCCCCCTGCAGGGCCCCCCCGGCGTTCGCCGCTGCCCCCGTCCGCTGCTGCTGCGGCGCTTCAGTGCTGCAGCAGCAGCGACACTGACAGAGAGAGAGCCATTGGCTCCCTCCCTGTCAGTCACTCCTGTGGCCGCACTTCCTGCGGTCACAAGAGGCCGCGCTCTCCCTCTAGCGCCCGACGTCACTGGAGCGTCGGCACGAGGGTAAGGGGAGTGCAGCCTCTTGTGACCGGAGGAAGTGCGGCCACAGGAGGGAAGAGAAGAGGAACGCGTGGACCCAGGTGAGTAACAGTGTTTGTTTTTTTCAATGTTATATGGGAGGGGGAGCACATATACTATGGGGGAGCACAGGGGGCTATATACTATGGGGGGGGGGCACAGGGGGCTATATACTATGGGGGAGGACAGAGGGCTATATACTATGGGGGGGGCACAGGGGGCTATATACTATGGGGGAGGACAGGGGGCTATATACTATAGGGGAGGACAGGGGGCTATATACTACTGGGGAGCACAGGGGGCTATATACTACTGGGGAGCACAGGGGGCTATATACTATGGGGGAGCACTGGGGAGCTATATACTATGGGGGAGCACAGGGGGCTATATACTATGGGGGGGCACAGGGGGCTATATACTATGGGGGAGCACAGGGGAGCTATATACTATGGGGAGCACAGGGGGCTATATACTATGGGGGAGCAAAGGGGAGCTATATACTATGGGGGAGCACAGGGGGCTATATACTATGGGGGAGCACTGGGGAGCTATATACTATTGGGGAGCACAGGGGGCTATATACTATTGGGGAGCACAGGGGAGCTATATACTATTGGGGAGCACAGGGAGCTATATACTATTGAGGAGCACAGGGGTCTATATACTATGGGGGAGAGCACAGGGGGGCTATATATTATGGAGAGCACAGGGGGGCTATATACTATTGGGGAGAGCACAGGGGGCTATATACTATTGGGGGGGAGCACAGGGGGGCTATATACTATTGGGGGAGAGCACAGGGGGCTATATACTATTGTGGGAGAGCATAGGGGTCTATATACTATTGGAGAGCACAGGGGGGCTATATACTATTGGGGGAGAGCACAGGGGGGCTATATACTATTGTGGGAGAGCACAGGGGGGCTATATACTATTGTGGGAGAGCACAGGGGTCTATATACTATGGGGGAGAGCACAGGGGGGCTATATATTATGGAGAGCACAGGGGGGCTATATACTATTGGGGAGAGCACAGGGGGCTATATACTATTGGGGGAGAGCACAGGGGGCTATATACTATTGTGGGAGAGCATAGGGGTCTATATACTATTGGAGAGCACAGGGGGGCTATATACTATTGGGGGAGAGCACAGGGGGGCTATATACTATTGTGGGAGAGCACAGGGGGGCTATATACTATTGTGGGAGAGCACAGGGGTCTATATACTATGGGGGAGAGCACAGGGGGGCTATATATTATGGAGAGCACAGGGGGGCTATATACTATTGGGGAGAGCACAGGGGGCTATATACTATTGGGGGGAGCACAGGGGGGCTATATACTATTAGGGGAGAGCACAGGGGGGCTATATACTGTTGGGGGAGAGCACAGGGGGGCTATATACTGTTGTGGGAGAGCATAGGGGTCTATATACTGTTGGAGAGCACAGGGGGGCTATATACTATTGGGGGAGAGCACAGGGGGGCTATGTACTATTGTGGGAGAGCACAGGGGGGCTATATACTATTGTGGGAGAGCACAGGGGGCTATATACTACTGGGGAGAGTGCACAGGGGGGCTATATACTAATGGGGGAGCGCACAGGAGGGCTGTATATAACTGGAGGAGCACATGAGGGGCTATATACTACAGGGACACCTTAAAACTATGGAGGCACAGAGGGGTGTGTAACTATGTAGGGGTACAGAGGGGTGTAACTACTGTATAGGGGTACAAGGGACCTAACTACTGTATGTGTTGGAGCCTAAAATATTTGTCTGGCAGATTCTGGAGAGAAGATTCACAGCCAGGAGAAGACTTCAAGGTGGCCCACGCTGGATGGAGAGAAAAAGAAAAGGTGACAGACTCTGATTGGAGAAGACGCCCCCGGTGAGTCACTGGATGTAACTTCACTCTGTTATAGGCTTGTACTGATAGGGGTCATGGTGTGGCGGTATTATGTAATGGTATCATTGGCGATATCTTTCTGTTTTGTTTAGTGCAGTTTTTATGTAATATGTAATCACTGAATGGTGGAAATAGTGTTATAAGGTAACTACTGTATGTATTGGGGCTCTTGATACAGTGTGGGGGCAAATTCAGTACATTATACAATGTGCCGAAAGGGAAGGGGGGGGCCCACTCTTGAGGGCTGTGCACTGGGCCCACCAATGTATTAAAACGGCTCTGCCTCTTGTTCACATAATTTTACTCCATTTGTTGTGATTTTATATGTGATTTAAATAAAGTGATTTATATTTTGCCATTGAAGTGGTGGTCTTGTGTATAGGATTTTGTGTTGGGACCTGGGCCAGGTCCCGTGGTCTTTGTAGGAGTCATGTATTACTACTGCAGTACATTGTATTGTGCATCA
Organism: Dendropsophus ebraccatus; assembly: GCF_027789765.1. NCBI lineage: Eukaryota > Metazoa > Chordata > Amphibia > Anura > Hylidae > Dendropsophus > Dendropsophus ebraccatus. The sequence goes on along the minus strand of NC_091458.1, from coordinate 7,977,358 downwards.
TACGGCAATAGCACGGCCACCCCTGTCAGCATGAGGCATCTCCATGGTGACCCGGGGCCTTCATTAGGACCCCGAGGTTACCATGGGGACCGGACGGTGCTGCGTGACATTGCGATCACGTGAGTATGCCCGCGGCCACTGGAACCCGTTAGATGTCGCTGTCATAATTTGGCAGCGGCATTTAACTGGTTAAATTATCCGCAGCGGAGGATCCTCTGCTCCATGTAGTTTCAGGGGGGGGTCAGCTGTCACACTGACAGCTGATCCCCCGCTCTGCTGCCGCAGGGGGGCGTCAGTTTATTCTGATGCATCCGCCGTGAAAAGGCAGCATGGCGGTCACTAAGGGGTTAATAGCACGTTACACTATTGTAGTATTTCCCTTCACATTAGATGTTACATCCTCAGACGTCAGTGGATGAGATTATATAGAGAAGCATCTGTATAACAAAGGTCAGGACTTCATCGGGGGATCGAGGGATCGGGGGATCTGGGGATCGGGGGATCGAGGTATCTGGGGATCGAGGTATCTGGGGATCGGGGGATCGAGGTATCTGGGGATCGGGGTATCTGGGGATCGAGGTATCTGGGGATCGAGGGATCTGGGGATCGGTACGCCCTAACCGGGTGAGTCTGCATTTCTGTAAATTAGCGCACACACATCACACAGGGTTAATCCACCTGCACATGCAGCACCACTGTGTCTCCTATCATGTCATGTATCATACTCTCTACTGAGCTGTATCTAATCCTAACGTGTGATACTCTCTACTGAGCTATGTATCTAATACTAACGTGTGATACTCTCTACTGAGCCATGTATCTAATCCTAATGTGTGATACTCTCTACTGAGCCATGTATCTAATACTAACGTGTGATACTCTCTACTGAGCCATGTATCTAATATTAACGTGTGATACTCTCTACTGAGCCATGTATCTAATCCTAAAGTGTGATACGGTCTGCTGAGCTATGTATCTAATACTAATGTGTGATACTGTCTGCTGAACCATGTATCTAATCCTAAAGTGTGATACGGTCTGCTGAGCCATGTATCTAATACTGTGTGATACTTTCTGCTGAGCCATGTATCTAATCCTGTCATGTGTGATACTGTCTTCTTGGAAGTGTATCTAATCCTGTCATGTGTGATACTAACGCTCTCTGGACGCGTCACCCACATCTCATCTTCTTATTATTACAGGTTGGATAATAATAATCTACCAGACACTTCCTGCCCCCAGTTGGCCTCTGTAATAAGGAATAACCCCTCCCTGAAGAGACTTTACCTGCATGGTAACCGTCTGTCCGGTCCGCACTTCAGGGACTTGGCCGAAGCTCTGTCCAGTCCAGCCTGCAGGATAGAGTACCTAGGGTGAGTATAAGAGATGTGTACAGGACTGAGCCATGTATCTAATCCTATCATGTGTGATACTGTCTGCTGAGCCATGTATCTAATCCTATCATGTGTGATACTGTCTACTGAGCCATGTATCTAATCCTATCATGTGTGATACTGTCTACTGAGCCATGTATCTAAAACTAATGTGTGATACTCTCTACTGAGCCATGTATCTAATCCTATCATGTGTGATACTGTCTACTGAGCCATGTATCTAATCCTATCATGTGTGATACGGTCTGCTGAGCCATGTATCTAATCCTATCATGTGTGATACTGTCTACTGAGCCATGTATCTAATCCTATCATGTGTGATACTGTCTACTGAGCCACGTATGTATCTAATCCTGCCATGTGTGATACTAACCCTCTGTGGAAGCGTCACCCACATCTCATCTTCTTATTATTACAGGTTGCGTAGAAATAATCTACCAGACACTTCCTGCCCCCAGTTGGCCTCTGTAATAAGGAATAACCCCTCCCTGAAGAGACTTGACCTGCATGATAACCGCCTGTCCGGTCCTCACTTCAGGGACTTGGTGGAAGCTCTGTCCAGTCCAGACTGCAGGATAGAGGAACTAAGGTGAGTATAAGAGATGTGTACAGGACTGAGCCATGTATCTAATCCCGCCATGTGTGATACAGTCTACTGAGATCTGTATCTAATCCTATCATGTGTGATACTGTCTACTGAGCCATGTATCTAATCCTATCATGTGTGATACTGTCTGCTGAGCCATGTATCTAATCCTATCATGTGTGATACTGTCTACTGAGCCATGTATCTAAAACGAATGTGTGATACTCTCTACTGAGCCATGTATCTAATCCTATTATGTGTGATACTGTCTACTGAGCCATGTATCTAATCCTATCATGTGTGATACTGTCTACTGAGCCATGTATCTAAAACTAATGTGTGATACTCTCTACTGAGCCATGTATCTAATCCTATCATGTGTGATACTGTCTGCTGAGCCATGTATCTAATCCTATCATGTGTGATACTGTCTACTGAGCCATGTATCTAATCCTATCATGTGCGATACTGTCTGCTGAGCCATGTATCTAATACTAATGTGTGATATGCTCTACTGAGCCATGTATCTAATACTAACGTGTGATACTCTCTACTGAGCCATGTATCTAATCCTATCATGTGTGATACGGTCTGCTGAGCCATGTATCTAATCCCGCCATGTGTGATACTAACGATCTTCTTATTATTACAGGTTGGGTGCTAATAATCTACCAGACACTTCCTGCCCCCAGTTGGCCTCTGTAATAAGGAATAACCAATACCTGAGGAGACTTTACCTGTCTGGTAACAGTCTGTCCGGTCCGCACTTCAGGGACTTGGTGGAAGCTCTGTCCAGTCCAGCCTGCAGGATAGAGGAACTAGGGTGAGTATAAGAGATGTGTACAGGACTGAGCCATGTATCTAATCCTATCATGTGTGATACTGTCTACTGAGCCATGTATCTAATCCTATCATGTGATACTGTCTACTGAGCCATGTATCTAATCCTATCATGTGTGATACTAACGCTCTCTGGACGCGTCACCCACATCTCATCTTCTTATTATTACAGGTTGCGTAGAAATAACCTACCAGACACTTCCTGCCCCCAGTTGGCCTCTGTAATAAGGAATAACCCCTCCCTGAAGAGACTTGTCCTGCATGATAACAGCCTGTCCGGTCCGCACTTCAGGGACTTGGTGGAAGCTCTGTCCAGTCCAGACTGCAGGATAGAGGAACTATGGTGAGTATAAGAGATGTGTACAGGACTGAGCCATGTATCTAATCCTATCATGTGTGATACTGTCTACTGAGTCATGTATCTAATCCTATCATGTGTGATACTGTCTGCTGAGCCCTGTATCTAATCCTATCATGTGTGATACTGTCTGCTGAGCCATGTATCTAATACTAACGTGTTATACTCTCTACTGAGCCCTGTATCTAATCCTATCATGTGTGATACACCCTGCTGAGCCATGTATCTAATCCTCTCATGTGTGATACATCCTGCTGAGCCCTGTATCTAATCCTCTCATGTGTGATACATCCTGCTGAGCTCTGTATCTATCCCCTATAGAGTGTAAGCTCCTATGGGCAGGATCCTCCCTCATGTATCTAGTAACCTCTGCCCCCCTGTCTGTACCTCGCTGTCTTCTGTTACAATGTGTTACCCCAGTATTCTGCCATGTAAATCGCTGCCGGAGATGAGGGATAAAGCTTCTTCCTAATACACATTATACAGGAATCCTCCGCTAATGACCGGACCCCCCCAGATCATGTGATGAATGGTTACACGGGTCATGTGACGTCTGTACACGCTGAGCACATACATGTACGGACTCTCTCATCATATATGGAGACCTCAGCATCTGCAGTAATAGTCACACAGTCCACTCCGCACCATCATAGCCCCAACATCCTGACCCACCGAGGGTCCCATCCCAGAGTCCATCCACAATGTATATCACAGCACCCACCCAGCTCTGCTTTACTGCTCACTATCCATGTCACATCCACAGCAGCACAGAGGATTTATCATCTCCTCATATCACAGCACCCACCCAGCTCTGCTTTACTGCTCACTATGTCACATCCACAGCAGCACAGAGGATTTATCTCCTCATATCACAGCACCCACCCAGCTCTGCTTTACTGCTCACTATGTCACCCCCACAGCAGCACAGAGGATTTATCATCTCCTCATATCACAGCACCCACCCAGCTCTGCTTTACTGCTCACTATGTCACCCCCACAGCAGCACAGAGGATTTATCATCTCCTCATATCACAGCACCCACCCAGCTCTGCTTTACTGCTCACTATGTCACATCCACAGCAGCACAGAGGATTTATCATCTAATATCACAGCATCCACCCAGCTCTGCTTTACTTCTCACTATGTCACATCCACAGCAGCACAGAGGATTTATCCTCTCCTCATATCACAGCACCCACCCAGCTCTGCTTTCCGTTCACTATCCATATCACATCCACAGCAGCACAGAGGATTTATCACCTCCTCATATCACAGCACCCACCCAGCTCTGCTTTACTGCTCACTATGTCACATCCACAGCAGCACAGAGGATTTATCATCTCCTCATATCACAGCACCCACCCAGCTCTGCTTTACTGCTCACTATGTCACATCCACAGCAGCACAGAGGATTTATCACCTCCTCATATCACAGCACCCACCCAGCTCTGCTTTACTGCTCACTATGTCACCTCCACAGCAGCACAGAGGATTTATCATCTCCTCATATCACAGCATCCACCCAGCTCTGCTTTACTGCTCACTATGTCACATTCACAGCAGCACAGAGGATGTATTTCCTCATATCACAGCATCCACCCAGCTCTGCTTTACTGCTCACTATCCACATCACATCCACAGCAGCACAGAGGATTTATCATCTCCTCATATCACAGCACCCACCCAGCTCTGCTTTACCGCTCGCTATCCATGTCACATCCACAGCAGCACAGAGGATTTATCACCTCCTCATATCACAGCACCCACCCAGCTCTGCTTTACCGCTCGCTATCCATGTCACATCCACAGCAGCACAGAGGATTTATCTGTGGTGGCTGCTTGTGTGGTGTTGCAGCAGCTGTGACCTGATGGTACCGTTTGACGTCACTACTGTGGTAGTTGGTCGGTGGAGTATAGCTCAGCCGGGTGGTAGGTTGTCGTGACGCCAGTGCTGAATCGGCACACAGGTATGATGGCACACCGGTTTTTAGTTTTTTGTGGCTGGCTTTACCCTTTCCCCAATGGTCGGTGACCTGCCAGGTTGTGATGGGTCCCTTGGGCTCTTATAACGGTGGTCCGCAGTGGAGTTATGACCCACCCGAACTGTCAGTACCACCACCCACAGAAAGGGGAGATGACCCAGGGACAGTGTAGATGATGTGTAGGTGCTGGTATATTGATCACTGAGTCCTGTGAGAATAAATAAACTTCCTTTTTACATATGAGTCTTCTGTGATATAAGTGAGCAGTATAATACAATCTGGACTTGGCTAGATCTGCATCGAGAACTGTTGAGTTAGAAGTTGAACAGCAGTGCTGACTTGGTTGTGTGCTGAGAAGAGTAGCGAGAGAGTTCAGAGGAGTGGAGAGAAGTAGGTTGTGAGAGTCCCAACCCAATGTAGTACTGTGCTCTGCCGGAACTCTGCCGTATTCTTGTAAAGAATACTTGAAAGATGAAGAATACTTGTGCCCGTGTTACGACTTATGTCGCTATACCACCTTTTGCCTTTCAATGTCAAGTTACCCGTCCTATCAGGGTGACACAAGCCCCAGACCTTGTTGCCTGAGTTCAGTAAGGTGTGTAAAGTTATCTGGATGTTATCTCTGCACTGCGAGAGAGAGTCCATAGGCTCTTGGATGCTTTGCTCTATCCGGATCAGTTCATCTGCTTTAGGATACTGTCTGGCACTTTTAGAGATGTTCGCTGTGTGGGTTGGAGTGATCCCTGACTTGTCCTCTCTTTAGGTGTGTAGCACTGCATCTTAGGTAGATGTGTTGCTTTGAGAAAAGAAAGTCTCTGTCTTCCATGAGCATCTGTACACTACAGCTGGTCTGTCCCGGACGGGGAACCTGGCAGAGCCTAGTCCCTGGCTAACTCAGCAGGGATGCCTGATCTGAAGAGAAGAGAACTGAACTAAGTGTGGGTCTACACTTCCTCTCCCCATGTGACAACTTCCTACAGGGTGTGTAACAGCTCCTTTGAGTGGTGGAGAAGAGAGTGTAAAGAGAAAGAAAGATAGAAATAGGCAGAAGAGAAGAGCAGCTCTCATTGGTGTGCAGATCACAAACAAACAATAACCCTTAGTTCACTACAGCTGTGCAACATACATATGGAAAAACACATACTACTGACATCTAGTGGCAAAACTTATACATGACTTCATTACCACTTTGCTTTTGAGTTACAGGCTTTTGCGATGGGGTATTTAAACTAACAACACCCGTGGTGGGACACCACATACTCCCAGACTTGAGAAAAGCCCACAGGCACAGCAAGGGTTACATTAGTACAATAAAACAGTTATAAGTGCACAAGTAAAATCTTTGGCTTTGGGCAATAATACAATCATCCACAATATAAGGCTTTGTTCACACTACGTAAGCTTCCGGCCGTAGTGCGCTCCGTGAATATGCGGCCGGAAACTTACGTAGTTAGCGTACAATGCAAAGTATACGATCCCGGCCGCACAGTTCACACTTTGTACGAATGTACGCCGGGATCGTATACGGCGCCGTAAGAAATGAACCAGACCATTGTTTCCGGCCGGAAGGCTGTAACTTACGCCCGTAGCGTATCGCGCGGCTCCGTACGAAGTGGTGATTTCTTCATTTTTCCACTCTTCTATGCCAATCCAAAAGGTTCTGTGGGGTGTCCGGGGCTAGGCGAAGATTTCCAAGTAAAAGACCGCTGTCAGATTGCTTCGTAGGGGGCTCGGGAAGCGTAAGTAGACTACGGGCGTACGTTCGCAATGCGTACGCATTGCGCACACATTGCGTACGCATCCGCCCGCACATCGAATATTTGCACGCCCGTTGTTTCAGCCGCACATGTACGGCGCCGTACGAAATGCGTACGGATTCGTACGTAGTGTGAACATAGCCTAAAATTGGAACACTGGATGCATCTGTCCATATACACCCTGACTGGTGCTGTGATGTGTCAGTCTCTCTTTTGTAAACAGCGAGGCTTGTTCCTCACAAGAAAGGGGAATGAAGGAAGGGGGGTCACGGCTAGGCCAGGTACAGGGACTTGAACAGGGAATGTTGCAGACTGGGGACACCGTGGCTCAACTGCAGCTCAGCAGAGCGTCCATACTTGCTTTACAGCAGAGCGTCCATACTTGCTTTACAGCAGAGCGTCCATACTTGCTTTACAGCAGAGCGTCCATACTTGCTTTACAGCAGAGCGTCCATACTTGCTTTACAGCAGAGCGTCTTTTGTTGGAGTGTTAGGGACACTCTGTAGTGCTGCTTGGAGGCTGGAGGTGCTCCTGTAGTCTTCTTCCTGGGCTGTGCTGGGAGAAGTCTTCTGGGCCCAGTCCTCTTACAGCAGAGGCAAGTCTCTGTCATAGTGGAAGCTGTAGTGGTCACTGGAGTTGGAGTTGAGGTCACAGCAACATTGTAAGTGACCTGAGGCTGCACTTGAGACACTGTGCGAACGTCTGTGACAGCTGCAGCAGGAGTAGCTGTAGTGACTGTACCAGTGGCAGCGGATTTCCGCCTCACAATCTTCTCTGGTGGTGGTGTAGCTCTGGGACTGGCAGCTGAGAGTACAAACACCTTTTCTTCAATGGCTTTTCGCTGGTGTTACTGCTCCCAAGTTTCATCCCAGTCCTGTGATGCAGTGGGCATAAATGGTTCTTGTATGTAGTGACGGGGTCTGGGTACGGCTGCTGCCCATTTCTCTCTTTCTTAGGTGTAAGGAGTGTACTCAATGACCTCTCCCTCCTTTAGGCTGGGTTCACACTACGTATATTTGAGGCTGTATGTTTGAGGCTGTATAGCAACCAAAACCAGGAGTGGATTGAAAACACAGAAAGGCTATGTTCACATAATGTTGTAATTGAGTGGATGGCCGTCATTTAATGGCAAATTTTTGCTGTTATTTTAAAACAACGGCTGTTGTATTGAAATAATGGCAGTTATTTACTGTTATATGGCGGCCATCCACTCAATTTCAACATTGTGTGAACAGAGCCTTTCTGTGTTTTCAATCCACTCCTGGTTTTGGTTGCTATGAGGACCTGACTTGAGGACCAAATACTGCCTGAAGTATACAGTGTGTGAACCCAGCCTTAAGTTGTATCTGGTTGCAGGTATATAGACCCTCTTTAGTGCTCTGCGGCTGACACGGATGTGCTCGTCCGTATAGGAGTCTTGAATAACCCTGAATCCTCTCTCCTTGTCAAAGGATATGACTGTGGCTGTCCGCCTCTCTAAGGGCCCTATTCCACTGGACGATTATCGTTCAGATTATCGTTAAATCGTTCGAATCTAAACTATAATCGTTCGGTTGAAATGCAGTTAACGATTAACGACCGAACGAGAAATCGTTGATCGCTTTATAAGACCTGGACCTATTTTTATCGTTGCTCGTTCGCAAAACGTTCTCATTGAATACGACATCGTTCGGTCGTTCGCAATAGATACGAACGCAATAGTGAATAAATAGCGAAGAAAAAACGATCGCAATCACGATCATAAGTAACGATTATCGTTCCATGGAAATGAGTTATTGTTTTCAGGTCTTTCGCAATAGCGGTCGTTTGAGATCGTTAATCATTAACGATTATGCCAACGATAATCGTCCGGTGGAATAGGGCCCTAAAGGTGTCTCACCTGGACTTGGCTGATCCAGTCGTCTGATGAATTCGCTGTGAACTCGCTGTGGCAGCAGAGGTAGTGGAGGCGGTCTCACCTCAGAAGGGTTGCAGCCTAGCAGCTCTGCTGGGGCCGGAGTCTGGGGGCTAGTTGGTGGACCTGGATAGCCACGCAGTCGTCATCATCAAAGGCGGCATCCACCGCGTACTCCTCTTTGTCTATGACGGAAAAGTCTGAATATACATCACTGTCTTTATCTGGCTCCTGGATCCGGAAGAAGCTTGATTCTCCTCCTTGGGCCTCCGCCTAGGGCAGGGGTCCTCAACTTGTGGATCACCGTCCAAACCCGGACTGCGGAGGCCAGTTGTCCAGACTCTCCCAACCGCCCCGAATCCGGCGGGACAGTAATGTCCCGTTGTCCCGGGATGCCCCCCATGTGTCACGCTCCCGCACTGCCTCCCGCCCCATAGGCGTACTGTCCATAGATTTTAGTACACCTGTGGGGCCGGCGGCAGCACTCTGGACATTCCCAGAGAGCGTGTATCAGCCGGGGACCAGGCCGACAGGGAAAGAGAAGAAGTCAGCCGCAGCAGGGGAGCGAGGTGCTAGGTGAGTTGTGGCTTGTTTGTTTTTTAGCCTGGGTGACATGTACATGGGGGCCATCTATAAGGGGAGAGCACAGGGGGGCTATATACTACAGGGGGAGAGCACACAAGGGGGGGCTATATACTACAGGGGGAGAGGGCACAGGGTTGCTATATACTACAGGGGGGCTATATACTACAGGGGGAGAGTGCACGGGGGGCTATATACTACTGGGAGAATGCACAGGGGTCTATATACTACTGGGGGAGCGCACAGGGGGGCTATATACTACAGGGGGAGAACGCACAGGGGGGGCTATATACTACTGGGGGGAGCTCACAGGGGGTCTATATACTACAGGGGGGCTATATACTACTAGGGCAGTCACCCCCTTTGTACCTAATTTCAAAGGGCTGGTGAGAGAGAAAAAATGCCAGTTTTCTTGTTAATAAGCAACAATTCTGTATGTAAATAGTTGAACGTTTGTGAATAGTAACAAAACACGTTTCCTACTGATGTTCAGCTCGGACCTTCACCTGACAAAAGACCCCGGTAAGTGGACCCTCGCTAAAAGTTGTTGAGTACCCCTGGCCTAGACTGTTGGCTGCGTCTCCGGAGGTCTCAGCGGTAGCACCGGACCAGGAGCTGCAGGTACTGGTGGTGCTGTAGTTGCTTTAACCCCTTCCCGCATATGGACGTACCAGCACGTCCAAATCTGCATGCCGTTCCTGCAGATGGACGTGTCGGCGCGTCCTCGGGATGAAAGGGGTGCAGGAGCTGCGCTCCTGTCATCCCCGGCAGGACCCGGCTGTCAGTGATAGCCGGGCAACTGCTTAGATCCGGGCCGTGCCCGGATCTCAGCATTTAACCCCTTAGTGACCACCGATACAGTGGTCACTAATGGGCCTTATTCTGCTGCCATCCGCTTTGGCAGAGAATAAGGCTGCGGCGCCGGGAAGGCCCCCACCCCGCCCCCCAGCTACCGGAGGTAGCTGAGGGGTTGGGGCAGTGTGTGGGGTCCGTCCCGGCCGGCCCCCGTACCTGCGATCACTGCTATTAACGTTATAGCAGCGGCCGCCGATACCGGGCATTGCCGGGGCCACCGCTGCCTTTCATCTCCCCCCACCGTGAATCCACAGCGGGGGGAGATAAAAAAAAGTGTCCCTCAGACCCCAGATCAGCCTCCCTAGTAGGGAATCACTAACCCTCTCCCTCCTCCGGCGGCCATCTTTTCCAAGATGGCCCCTGCCAATGCTGTGAACAGACTATGTCTGTTCACAGCGATGGAAAAGTAAAAATGAATCAAAGCCCCATGCTCTCCGCCACCGGAGGTAGCTGAGAGCATTGGGCAGTGATCGGGGACTCCCCTGTCGGGTCCCGGTGCAAGCGATCAGCGGTATATACTATATACCGCTGATCGCTTGTGCCATGTGCTGATCAGCACTTTTTATAAAAAGTGAAGTGTCCGTCACCACCCCCCTGTCCCCCAGTCACCCGCCCTACCCATTATACTCACCTGATCCAGGGAGGTCCTTGCTCCTCGACGTCCTGACTGCTTCTGAAGTGCGCATGCGTCATCTCTGAAAACTTAAAGTGACAGGCACCAATTTGGTCCCTGTCACTGAACTATGATTACAGTGATAGAAAATATGACAGTAATCATAGTAATATAGTGGACATGACTGTGTAAAAGTGCAAAAAGTGAAAAACATACAAAAAAAAAACATACTTTTTATTATAGTAATAATTGCAGTTTACTCCCAAATTACCCCTAACCCCCCCAGATTCCCAGTAACCACCCCAGGTTGCCCGTAACCGCCCCAGGATGTCTGTAATCACGCCAGATGACACGTAACCACCGCACGTTGCCCGTCTGTAATCACCCCAAATTGCCAATGACCCACGCCAGATTACAGGTACCCACCCCAGATTACCTATAAGCACTTTAGTTTATCCGTAACCACCCCAGATTGTCCGTAACCACCCCACGTTGCCCGTAACCACCCCACGTTTCCCGTAACCTCAGCAGGTTGTCCGTAACCACCCCACGTTTCCCGTAACCTCAGCAGGTTGTCCGTAACCACCCCACGTTTCCCGTAACCTCAGCAGGTTGTCCGTAACCACCCCACGTATCCTGTAACCACCCCATGTATCCTGTAACCACCCCACGTATCCTGTAACCACCCCATGTATCCTGTAACCACCCCACGTATCCTGTAACCAGCCCACGTATCCTGTAACCACCCCACGTTGCCTGTAACCACCCCAGGTTGCCGTAACCACAGCAGGTTGCCCGTGACCACCCCATATTGACTGTATCCACCCCAGATTACCCTTAACCACCCCAGGGTGCCCGTAACCACCTCCAAATTACCCGGAACCACCCCAGACTGTCCGTAACCACCCCACATTACCTGTAATTTTTTTTATTGCGGTTTTGCTTCAGTAAATTGGCGCTCCTTCCCTTCTGAGCCCTGCTGTGTGCCATACAGTGGTTTATGCCCACATATAGGGTACCATTGTACTCAGGAGAACCTGCATTACAGATTTTGGGGTACCTTTTTTCTCCTGTTCCTTGTGAAATTTAGAAATTTCAAACTAAACCAACATATTATTGGAAAAATTCGAGTTTTTCATTTTTACTGGCCAATTTGGAATACTATTTGGAATACTTTCCGCTAATACCTGTGGGGTAAAAATGCTCACCACACCCCAAAATGAATTCTTTGAGGGGTTATCTTTCCAAAATGGGGTGACTTTTGGGGGGATTCTATTCTGCTGACACTACAGGGGCTCTGCAAACGCACCTGGTGGAAAATCTGCACTGGAAATGCTAATTGGTGCTCCTTTCCTTCTGAGCCCCGCTGTGTGCCCATACAGTGGTTTATGCCCACATATGGGGTACCGTTCTACTCAGGAGAACCTGCGTTACAGATTCTGGTGTGAATTTTCTCCACTGTTCCTCGTGAAATTGAGAAATTTCAAACTAAAGGAACATATTATTGGAAAAATTCCAGTTTTTCATTTTTACGGTCTACTTTTGAATACTTTCCTCTAATACCTGTGGGGTCAAAATGCTCATCCTACCCCAGGATGAATTCTCTGAGGGGTGCACTTTCCAAGATGGAGTGACTTATTGTGAGATTTTACTCCGCTGGCACTACAGGGGCGCTGCAAACGCACCTGGCGCTCAGAAACTTCTTCAGAAAAATCTGCATTGAAAAAGCTAATTGGCGCTCCTTCCCTTCTGAGCCCGGCTGTGTGCCCATACAGTGGTTTATGTCCACATATGGGGTACTGTTCTACTCAGGAGAAGCTGCGTTACAGATTTTGGGGTGCTTTTTCTCTCATGTTCCTAATGAGAAACTTTAATCTAAACGTATATACTATTGGAAAATTTATAATTTTCCATTTTTTTCCGGCCTAATGGTGAATACTTTCCTCCAGCCCCTATAGGGTCAAAATGCTCATTATACCCCAAGATTAATTCTTTAAGGTGTGTAGTTTCCAAAATGGGGTCACTTATGGGGGTTTCCAGTATACAAGCCTCCTAAATCAACTTAAAACAAGAACTGGTCCCTAAAAAAATCTTTCACGAAACTTTAACAAAAATGTGATAATTTTCTGATACATTTCTAAGTCCTGTAAGACCCTAAAAAAGTCAAATATGTTTATGACATGAAGCCAGAATGAAGAGGACATATCGGTAATGTGACTTAGTAACTAATTTATGTGATACGACTTTCTTTTTTTAGAAGCAGAGAATTTCAAAGTTCATAAAATGCAAATTTTTCATATTTTTCATATTTTGATATTTTTCACAAAAATCACACAAAGTAGTGACCAAATTTTGCCACTAATATAAAGTGCCATATGTGACGAGAAAAACAGCTGGATTGTGATGGGTCCCTTGGGCGCTCTTCACGGTGGTCCGCAGTGGAGTTATGACCCACCCGGACTGTCGGTACCACAACCCACGGAAAGGGGAGATGACCCAGGGACAGTGTAGCTGATGTGTAAGTGCTGGTATAATGATCACTAAGTCCTGATAGAATAAATAAGCTTCCTTTTTACTTATGAATCTTCTGTGATATAAGTGAGCAGTATAATACAATCTGGACTTGACTAGATCTGCACTGAGAATTGTTGAGGTAGAAGTGGAACAGCAGTGCTGACTTGGTTGTGTGCTGAGAAGAGTAGAGAGAGCGTTCAGAGGAGTGGAGAGAGGAGTAGGTTGTGAGTCCCAACCCAATGTAGTACTGTGCTCTGCCCAGGGCCGGTTTTAGACTAAATGTGGCCCTGGGCAAAGTTAAAGGTGAGGCCCCATATGCTGAAATATTGTAGCAATAATTTAAGGTCCCCATACATTTTACACTTTTGTTGGTGGTACCTGCTGCTCGTGGTGGGTTTGGCCATCAGTGTAAGGTGTATGGGGCTCTGTGGACAGTCTGACAGATGACATCAGTGGACATAAGGGGTCGGGCGTGATGGAAAATCAACATCCAACCTCTTTGTTCTCAGAGAGATAAGCCGCCATCAGATCTGTCTGGATAGAGCTTATCCCTCTTATAGAGAACACAGGAACACTCATCTGTGCAGATCATTCCTGTGTATGGGGAGGATGGGGCCAGATGGGAGAGATAATTGTCTTCTGAAAGACTGTTCAGCCAGCAGTTATTGGAAGTGTACGGCCACTTTAAGGGCCGTGTTACACGGCCTGATATTCCGGAGAAGTGAGCGCCAATCACTGACTAATAATGACTGTAGTCTTTATTACACAGAGCGATATCGTCCGGATTTGGACAATTTTCGCTCTGTGTATTAGGCCCTTACTCACATTGAGTTAGTTCAGAAGGTTACATGCCAGGACTGCCGTTACAGGGCAGGACTGACGCTACATGCCAGGACAGCAGCTCCTGTACATGCCGGGACTGCCGCTACATGCCAGGACTGCCGCTACATGCCGGGACTGCCGCTATTGTACATGCTGGGACTGCCGCTATTGTACATGCCGGGACTGCCGCTACTGTACATGCCGGGACTGCCGCTACTGTACATGTCGGGACTGCTGCTACTGTACATGCCAGGACTGCCGCTACTGTACATGCCAGGACTGCCGCTACTGTACATGCCGGGACTGCCGCTACTGTACATGCCAGGACTGCAGCTACTGTACATGTTGGGACTGCTGCTACTGTACATGTCGGGACTGCCGCTACTGTACATGCCGGGACTGCCGATACATGCCAGGACTGCCGCTACATGCCAGGACTGCCGCTACATGCCGGGACTGCCGCTACTGTACATGCCAGGACTGCCGCTACTGTACATGCCGGGACTGCAGCTACTGTACATGTCGGGACTGCCGCTACTGTACATGCCGGGACTGCCGCTACATGCCGGGACTGCCGCTACTGTACATGCCAGGACTGCCGCTACTGTACATGCCGGGACTGCAGCTACTGTACATGTCGGAACTGATGCTACTGTACATGCCGGGACTGCCGATACATGCCAGGACTGCAGCTACTATACATGCCAGGACTGCAGCTAGTGTTGTAAACACAAAAACTATTCATATGCTTTGTTTTAAAAAAATGTTTAAAAAACTGTATCAGGGCCAAATATTACCTCCATACTGTTATTAAAGAAAACACACTATGTGTTTTCTTCCACCGCATAATGACACTATATACAGACCAATATTAGCACCACACCATAACCGCCACATAATGACACTATACACTCTATATACAGACCAATATTACTGCCATAGAGTGACCACCACATAATGACTCTATATATGTACTATATACTGACCAATATTATGTGGTGGTCACTCTATGGCAGTAATATTGGTCTGTACAGTGTGTATATATAGAGTCACTGTATGGCAGTAATATTAGTCTGTATATAGAGTCATTATGTGGTGGTCACTCTATAGCGGTAATATTGGTCTGTATAGTGTGTATATAGAGTCATTATGTGGTGGTAACTCTATGGCATTAATGACTCTATATACAGACTAATATTACCCCCATACAGTGACCGCCACATAATGACTATATACACACTATATACAGACCAATATTAGCACCACACCATAACCGCCACATAATGGCACTATACACTCTATATACAGACCAATATTACTGCCATAGAGTGACCGCCAAATAATGACTCTATATACACACTATATACAGACCAATATTACTGCCATAGAGTGACCGCCAAATAATGACTCTATATACACACTATATACAGACCAATATTACTGCCATAGAGTGACCACCACATAATGACTCTATATACAGACCAATATTACCGCCATAGAGTGACCACCACATAATGACTCTATATATGCACTATATACTGACCAATATGAGGTCAGTCTATGACAGTAATATTGGTCTGTATAGTGTATATAGTATCATTATGTGGTGGTAACTTTATGGCATTAATGGCATTATGGCATTAATATACAGACTAATATTACCCCCATAGAGTGACCACCACCTAAGGATTGAATATCACCTTATTTTTTTCTCAATAAAATACACAGCATTACCTTAGTGACATCATCATACACTATACATAGGAGCTGCAGCCAATCAGCGGCCTCAGTGGTCACCGGCAGCAATTACATAGGACTGATGAGGCCAGAGAATGGCTGCAGCTCCTATATACAGTACATTCACTGCTACACTTCTGCTGGACAGTGGAGTCAGCAGTGCTCATATATATATATCTATATATATATATATATATATATATATATATATATATATATATATATATCTATACAGATCCAACCCATCCAGTCCACACACTATACACATGACATGTAACACACACTACATTCATCCCTCATACACATTACACACTACATACACAGTATACTTACTACCTCTAGAAGCATGCTGGGAGTAGTGGTGCATCCACACATGTCCATGCAGCAGCAGCAGCAGGCTGGGATCCTCACACTGCAGCCCTCTCCTCCATGTCCCGACTGCTGTAATATTACACCATGTGACACAGGGCAGGTCACATGGTGTAGTGAAGCTGGAGGGAGGGGGAGAGGGGAGCAGCACACCGGAGCAGAGCGTCCTGTAGCCTCTGTGTGACCCCTGATATCTGTAGCCAGGGATCATTCACAGACGCTGCAGGACGCTCCCACTGTGCTCCTGCCCGACACATTATGTAATTGCCGTAGGGGGCCCCTGGGGGATGGGGGCCCTAGGCAAGTGCCCTGTTTGCCCCCCCCTAACACCGGCCATGGCTCTGCCGGAACTTTAGAAGTAGAATACTTGTGAAGAATACTTGAAAGAAGAAAAATACTTGTGCCCGTGTGCCGACCATCCTATGTGTATGGAGGGGGATCAGGAGAGGCATCTTGACAGCAATCACATGTACAGTGTCTATATTAGGACAGAAATCAGAGTCAAGAATCATTTATACACAAGTGTGACACCTGACTCTGATACCTGAGTATTGAAAACTGATAACTGACAACTAGCCTCTGACTACTAACCACTGATGTCTGACTACTGACCACTGATGTCTGACTACAGACCACTGACTTCTGACCTCTGACCATTGACTTCTGACCTCTGACCATTGACTTCTGAACTCTGACCACTGACTACAGATTTCTGACCACTGACCCCTAACTTCAGACCTCTGACCACTGACTGCGGACCAATGACTACTGATAACTAACTATTGGCACCTGACTACAGATACCGGACTATTGACACCTGATTTCGGATAAAATTACGGAATCAATTTTCTCAGTCTCCCATGGAATCAAGACAAGACCGATTTGTCTTATGAAGGTTTATTGCATATGCAAGAGCTCTGTCCTTTGTTGGGTCAGAACCAACTTACAGCCATCACAGATACAGTATACAGTGCTGCCTTGGATTATGAGCATAATCTGTTCCAGGACGGCGCTTGTAATCCAAATCCACTCTTATACCAAAGCAAATTTTCCCATAAGAAATGATAGAAATGCAGACAATTGGTTCCACACCCCAAAAATAATGATTTATTATTCTGAATAACATGTAAAACTAATGAAACAAACATTCAGAATCTGTGATATTATAAGTTACTGTACAGGAATGGAGAGGATGGGAAACATAAGGGCGGACAGAGACTGCAGGGAGCAGGAAGGAATGAGCAGGACAGATGTGGGCACATACATGCAGCACTCTCTGTCCGGGGAGAGAGGGGTTACAGCTATGGAGAGATTACCTCCACAGTCCTGTCCTCTGGTGTAAGCCCCAGTCTGAAGTGGATTTGCTATGATTTGGAAGGTGAAGGAGACTTCCTGGGTCAGAGTACAGAGCTGTAGACCCACGCTATGCAGACCATGCCCCTCCCCCACTCCCCCTCCCACCCAGTACAGGGAGCTCTTACACCAAAGCAATGCTCTTACACCAAGTCACCATTTTGAAAAACTGTGAGCTCTTAAACCAAAACGCTCTTAAACCAAGTTACTCTTAAACCAAGGTACCACTGTACATGCAAAATTATACTGAGTATCAGCATTACAATATCCAATATATACAATATCCAATCAGTGAGGAACACACTACAGGGTTAATTACCAATCATAAGCTTAAGACTAATGTGCATCAGAGAACTCCCATCAGGTGACATTGGGCTTGAGCCAGGGAGGGGGTTCATGTCCTTATGGGTTAAGTTCACCTTAGTACATCAGCAAATAAGCAGAAGAAACATATCTAGTGATATCTGGTATCTGTTCTGGTTTGGACAGAAAACAAGTGTGATAGTTTCAGGTTCATAATATACTTCTAAATAAGTCACACAAAAAGCAGCTGCCTATGGGGCCTATGAAGCATAATTAATATTATCGAAAAAAGGTTTTTTTGTACTTAAAAAGCGCTGCCTATATTATATTGTTTGCACAACCCAATATAGATGTTAATTTAGGTTGTTGGAGCTGTCAGATTCCTGTTACCTGTAATCAGTAAATTGGAGATAATCTGTGTAAAAATGTGGCTGATCGGGCTCCTGTGTGAGTGCAGCAACTAGAGGAATAGATGACTCTGCTAGATGGATACCCTGTGTAGCCGGATGAAACAAACAGTTGTATTAGTATACACTAATGTCTCTCTATGTTTGCTGGCCCTCTTCCTATGTTATGTGATGGTATATATGCAAGTGGACTGTCAAGCAGTCCAAAAACGTTCCTCTGTTTGTATCTACGCAGTGATGGTCGGTGTTTAAAAATAATACGATATATGGGTATCACTCACCCAGCAGTGTGGTTTGCCTTAATGTTCTCCACATTGGGTGAAATCAGCTCCCGGATATCCGAGTAGTATTCGGCTGTCTGAGTCCTCGAAAATATAGTAATGGGGGGGGGGGGGGGGTCGCGTTCCGTCCGGTAATGCTCCGCTCTCCCACTGCAGAACTTTGAATAGAGTCCTTCAGATTCCAACGTGACGTCACGTCTCCTAAGGAAGCCTGGAATGGTCAAACAACCTTCGACATGTTTCGAGGGATACGCCCCTCTTTGTCAAGAAGATCTGGCCCTTCCCTTGATACAGCTTTTTATAGGTGACCTGGATCCTGAAAGGCTTCATTTTCAAAGTCCTTATATAAATGCAAAAAGTTCTATTTCCGAGTTTAGGCCTGCTGGTGGGATTGTATTGAAGTTGAATATATGTTTACTTTCAGCTCTTGACATTTTTTTGATGAAATCTCCTTTTCTCCAGTCACTCTTCACTTTTTCTATGGCACAAAGTTCTGAACCCTCTAGTTTCCCTTGATGTTTTTCCTTATAATGGTTTGACAATGGGTGTCCTTCATACTTTCTTTGGATATTAAATATACAGTGTTGCCTTGGATTACGAGCATAATTGGTTCCAGGACCGTGCTTGTAATCCAAATCCACTCTTAAACCAAAGCAAATTTTCCCATAAGAAATCATAGAAATGCAGACAATTGGTTCCAAACCCCCCAAATAATGATTTATTATTATGAATAACAAGTAAAACTAATGAAACAAACATTCAGAAACAGCAGAATCTGTGATATTATAAGTTACTGTACAGTAATGGAGAGGATGGGAAACACAAGGGCGACAGAGACTGCAGGGAGCAGGAAGGAATGAGCAGGGCAGATGTGGGCACATACATGCAGCGCTCTCTGTCCGGGGAGAGAGGGGTTACAGCTATGGAGAGATTACCCCCACAGTCCTGTCCTCTGATGTAAGCCCAAGCCTGAAGTCGATTTGCTATGATTTGGAAGGTGGGGTAGACTTCCTGGGTCAGAATACAGAGCTGTAGACCACGTTATGCAGACCAAGCCCCTCCTCCACTCCCCCTCCCACCCAATACAGGGAGCTCTTACACCAAAGCAATGCTCTTAAACCAAGTCATAATTTTGAAAAACTGTGAGCTCTTAAACCAAAACGCTCTTAAACCAAGGTACCACTGTATGTTCATTTATTCTTATGTATAAGGCTCTTTTGGTTCTGACAATGTACATCCCAAAAGGATTAAAAATACAAAAAGCCTTATCAGGGGATATTGGAGACCCACAAACATTAAGAGAATGGGATGATCTATTCCACAGTTTTTCACAGCAAGCAGTACAGTTTATAATAGAAAAAAGAAAGCAAAATCTACTAAATACTAATATGAAAATTAAAGTCTTATTCAAAGAAATTGATCCTTGGAAAAACCACCAAGAAATAAAATATCTTACTAACAGTATAAAACTACGCATAAAAAATAAAGAGAATGAGATTAGGGAAAAGAAAAAGAGAAAATTCTCTAGGGACCAGGTTCCTCATGACAGAATAGATACACAAGAGAGCTACCAGAGAAACTGGACGCATACTAAAAACATTGCAAATATACCAACTGACCAAGAAACTCACCAGAGTACTGATAAACACTTTGAAACACTGCAGACAATAGATGAGACAGGACTCCAGATGGGAGAGGAGACTTGCAATTACAATTCACTTATGCCCCTATTCCACGAGTCGTTTGGAGGAGCAAACGAGTGCTATTAGCGCTCGTTTGCTCCTTGTTCCCCGCTCGCTGCCGCCGCTATTCAACGCGGCTGCAGCGGGCGGGTGAGTGTGGGAGGGGCGGCGGGGAGCTGCTGGGGGGGCTGCCCGGGTGATCGCTGATCGTCCGGGCAGCCCATAGGATACAGCAGCGCCTGCTGCCAATGCTCCTATTCAACGGAGCGACGGCAGCAGATCGCTGCTATATCAGTCGCTTGTTTTTCAACATGTTGAAAAACAAGCGACTGCAACGATCAGCCGACATGAACGATGTCGGCTGATCGTTGCACTCTATTCCACGGGAAGAATATCATTCGTAGCAGCCGTTATCGGCCGAATACGAACGATATTGATCCTTTAAACGACCCTTGCAATAGGGCCATTAGTCAGATCAGTATACACCCAGCATATGAGGCAGATGGTGACACACCCATTCGACCTACACCACCTATACCTCTCTCACCCACCATTAATATTGCTACAAGAAAGACAAAAATACCAACACCTATTCACAACAGGTATATATCAACAAACAGGAGAGAACGACAGAACAAGTAAAAAATACACTTACTGTCACCAAAGGACAAGATAAACAGTATAATAAAAAGAATAGAAAAAATGAGGGGGATCAAATAACAAAAACAAGGACAAAGCTATATGGACCCATTAAGAAAGGGGGTCAATATGGTTCTTTTTTTCACACACAAAAAAGACAAAACGAAAAAGAGGATGTAGAGGAGGGAAATTCGCCAAAAAGAAAACATTAGCAAAACTAAACAAACATAAATCAAACAATGAAGAAACTAAGAACCATATGCAGAAAATATTTAATTTGAGCAAACATAATTTGAATAATAACAAGGAAAATCTATTACAGAAAGGTCTAAAATACGCCCCTACCAATCAGTTCAACAAATTTGATATAGGCCTAAAAAAATTTATGCGGAATCTATCATTAAAGAAGTATTTTTATAAAAAAAACTCAGATAGAAAAAAATAATTCAACGCAAGCAACTGCTATTAATACAAAATATATAGATACTAATCTTAAACCTAAATCCACATTTCACCCTATTCATGAATATTCAGAGTCATTTGTGACTTTTGAGAAAATGGAAACATCCGATATACGAAAAATTAAAAACACTAAAAAAAACTATCAATATAATAGTAACCTAACCAAAAAAGAAAGGGAAGCCCTAATGGAATTGCAGAAGAATAAAGAGATCACTATCCGCCCAGCAGATAAGAAGGGGGGGGGGGGGGGGGGTAATAGTGATCCAAAATACCGTAGATTACCATTCGGAAGCGTTACGAATTTTAAGTGATAAAAAAAGTATAAAATTTAAAAAAAAGATCCTACAGAAGATTTTTTAAACCAATTGAAAGAACTAATGGAGGAAGGAAAAACTCAGGAATTTATCACTGAAACGGAAGCAAATTTTATATTGAATACAACACCTAGGCTACCGGTGTTTTATCATATACCGAAAATTCACAAAAATGACCAAACTCCACCTGGTAGACCTATTGTGTCAGGCATTGAATGCCTGACAGCAAACTTGTCTAAATTTGTAGATACACATTTACAGGGATGTGTGAAAGAATTACCTGCCTATTTAAAGGACAGTAAACATATACTTCAAACTCTAAGTGACACAGAGTGGAAACCAGAATATTTTTTAGGCACTCTAGATGTCACGTCACTCTATACTATTATTGAGAATAAAAAACAAAAAACTAGAAGGGGTATACACTTAAAAATTAACCTTTACTGATTTCTATTAAAACTTAATCCCCACATGACACAACACAAACAAGTATTATACAAATGGTGGCCTCAATTCCACCCTAACTGATAACGTCACTGCAATGTTCAAAAAAATCATCAGGGGTTAAATAAACAAATAATACATGGTATTGTCTCACCCATCTGATGTCTTGTTCAAGCGGTGTTACTATTGAGTAGCTTGCGGGGGTGGAGAGAGTCCAGCGTTCAGGTGTTAGAGACCTGCTGGCCCTGCTATGCCCTGGATGGATTATAGGCCGTACTATCCCTGCTCGCACAGGGAACAGCGGGGCACTCGCCCTTAGAAGGGCGACATCTACCCCGAGCTACCCCTTTGTCAAGAAAACCCTAATTTTCCCTTCCTAACGTGCAGGTCCCCCACCTTCCGACGCGTTTCTGCCAGGTGTGCTGGGGTTATCAAGGAAGCGAGGCACACAGGGAAAATCAAAAAACAAATCAAAATAAAATGAACTGACAATAAGGCTCCGGTATGGTGTCCGGGCCTATAGGGGTACGTGTGGTTGGTCCCTGCAGTGGCAGGTGACCCCCTTCCTGGCTTTAGTATCAAGCCAGGACACTATGGAAGCAGTGGCTACCTGTTCCTGTGCCAATACACAGGGATTAAATCACATTAGTCCGCGCTGCAGACCGTCCGATGTGATGCGTCATTGCGCGTCATGACGTCATCACGTATTTCTCACGGTGCGCTGCGCATCACCTAGGCGACCTCTGTAAACAACTCAAGCGCCGTCTGGTGAACCATAGAACAGTCATATCTTGCCAGCATAGATGTAGAGGCGTTGTACACCTCAATAGATCATGACTTGGGCATTGCAGCGATCGAGTTTTTCCTACGGAGTAGGGGACGCCAGTTTGAACGTCACAACAAATTCATTGTTGACCTATTGCGATTTACTCTCACCAGGAACATCTTCACCTTTAACCGGCGTTTCTTCCACCAGCTCAGGGGAGTGGCCATGGGGAGCCCTTGTGCCCCCACGGTCGCTAATCTCTTCCTGGGTTGGTGGGAGGAAGCCAAGGTGTTTAATGAGGACAATACCAACTACACGGAGAGGGTGGGCCTCTGGTCCAGATTCATCGATGACGTTTTTGTCATATGGAATGGACCAGAGGCCCTGTTTGTGGACTTCATCAAGAGTCTTAACATCAATAATGTGGGCTTGCACTTCACATATGAAATACATAGGGACCGTCTGCCCTTCTTAGATGTCCTTATTTCGCGTGATAGAGATGGTAATTTGACGACCACAGTATATCGGAAACCCACGTCTACAAATTCACTCCTCCATTGGCAGAGTAGCCATCCGAGACCCCTCAAAATGGGAATACCGAAGGGGCAATACTTACGTATGAGGCGGAACTGCTCTACGGAGGAGGAATTTGAAGCCCAGGCCAGAGACCTACGGGTTAGGTTTCTGTCGAGGGGCTACCCAGACAATGTCCTCAAAAAAGCCTACCGGGAGGCCAAAAACAAGGCAAGAACAGCCTTACTAACACCTCAGCAAAAACAAGGGGATACCACGACCACTCGGGTCATAGGGACATATGATTCGGGTGCGACATGGATACGTGAGATCCTTAATAGACACTGGGACATCCTGCGGATGGACCCAGATCTACAAGACAAAATAGGTGAAAGACCAGAAATCACATTCAGGAGAGGGAGAAGCTTAAGGGATCGACTAATTAAAAGTCACTTTATGCCCCCCGTGAACAGGACTTGGCTAGATCGACCCCTAGTGGGCTGTTTTCGATGTAGTGGCTGCGTGGCATGCAGCCACGTAGAAACGGGAAGAGAGTTTAGGAGCAATATAACAGGCACGAAATATGACATCAAGAGCTTCATTAACTGTAGGACAAAAGGGGTGATCTATAAAGCGACATGCAGCTGCGGTAAGGAGTACGTGGGTAAAACGATCCGCGAATTCCGCCGCAGGATTGGAGAACATCTATGTGACATAAGACGTGAGATGGACAAACCTTTGGCGAGGCATATCAACACGGAGCATGGGGGAGATATGAGTGGCTTAAAATTCATGGGCATAGATGTGGTGCAACCCCCAGTACGGGGGGGGGAACTGGGACAAGAGAGTCCTTCAGCGAGAAACTGAATGGATATTCAGGTTAAAAACAACAGCACCAAACGGCATGAATGAACAGCTCAGCTTCTCATGTTTCTTGTAATTTGTGGCCTGCCATTGGCATTTAAGATGGTAATTTCTTTAATGGATAGTTTTCTGTGTGCACTCTGTGTATGTACAGCCTTTGGTTTCTACCTTGCCACTGGGTAGGGCTTTCTGTACATCCCTTAATATTTTTTTATGGTGTAAACACACAATGTATATTGAGTTAAATAAATAGATCTCTGTATTTTTTGTAGCCAGTCCTGAGATATCCTGCTTTAAACCCAAAGGGCTTCTATGGTTCACCAGACGGCGCTTGAGTTGTTTACAGAGGTCGCCTAGGTGACGCCGCAGCGCACCGTGAGAAATACGTGATGACGTCATGACGCGCAATGACGCATCACGTCGGACGGTCTGCAGCGCGGACTAATGTGATTTAATCCCTGTGTATTGGCACAGGAACAGGTAGCCACTGCTTCCATAGTGTCCTGGCTTGATACTAAAGCCAGGAAGGGGGTCACCTGCCACTGCAGGGACCAACCACACGTACCCCTATAGGCCCGGACACCATACCGGAGCCTTATTGTCAGTTCATTTTATTTTGATTTGTTTTTTGGTTTTCCCTGTGTGCCTCGCTTCCTTGATAACCCCAGCACACCTGGCAGAAACGCGTCGGAAGGTGGGGGACCTGCACGTTAGGAAGGGAAAATTAGGGTTTTCTTGACAAAGGGGTAGCTCGGGGTAGGGGTCGCCCTTCTAAGGGCGAGTGCCCCGCTGTTCCCTGTGCGAGCAGGGATAGTACGGCCTATAATCCATCCAGGGCATAGCAGGGCCAGCAGGTCTCTAACACCTGAACGCTGGACTCTCTCCACCCCCGCAAGCTACTCAATAGTAACACCGCTTGAACAAGACATCAGATGGGTGAGACAATACCATGTATTATTTGTTTATTTAACCCCTGATGATTTTTTTGAACATTGCAGTGACGTTATCAGTTAGGGTGGAATTGAGGCCACGATTTGTATAATACTTGTTTGTGTTGTGTCATGTGGGGATTAAGTTTTAATAGAAATCAGTAAAGGTTAATTTTTAAGTTATACCCCTTCTAGTTTTTTGTTTGATTCGCGGAGGTATAGCCCAATAACATTAGCGCCATCTGACTAATTTCTGATTGTTTGAGAATAAAAAAGGCAGGGAAGCCGCTGAGCATTTCCTAAAAAAAAATCTGGAAAATACCCCATAGAACAAGCAGAGTTTATAGGAAAATGTATAGAGTTCATTTTAACAAAAAAATATTTTTTATATGATGGAATTTTTTACTTACAGACGTGGGGTACCGCTATGGGGACGAGGTTCGCGCCGGCTTATTCTAATTTGTACGTGGGTAGGTGGGAAGAGTCCACCATATTTCCCATGGACGAACCGAACGCGAACCTTGTCCTCTGCAAGAGATTTATAGATGATATTGTTTTTATATGGAAGGGGGATGAAGAAACTTTAAAAGTGTTTTTAGATAATTTAAATAAAAATGATTTTTATCTTCACTTCACCCCCACTTATAGTAAATCTTCAATTAACTTCCTAGATCTTAATATTTTCATAAAAGAAGGCAAAATATGTAGCAAGACATACAGAAAACCTACGGACAGTAATAGCTAAATTTCTCTAGACAGCTGCCACTTACCCTCATGGCTGCTAAATATTCCTAAAAGCCAATTCTTACGCCTTAGGAGAAACTGTACAGACATAGGAGATTATGAAATGGAGGCAGAAAATTTGAAGAAAAAATGTATACAGAAAGGATATGAGGCAGAGACATTGGGACACACAATAGAAGAGGTCAGACATCTAAACAGATACGATCTAATACATATAAGTAAGGAAGGAGAAGAGCAACAGAAAAAGTTAACTGATCAAAATGTTGGAGGGTTTGAGATTCCGCTAATCACCACATACTCCAATTAATCACACACCTTTAGGAAAATCATAAAAAAACGGTGGGAAATTTTAAGACAAGATAAAACCATAGGGGATTTCATCCCCAATAATCCAAAACTAATTTTTTTAAAATCCCAAAGTCTGGGCAATATGATAGCACTCACAGTTAAAAATAAAGGTAACCAACAGTGTGGGCAAGATAAATCAGCCTTAGTCTCCTATAAGGAAGGTTTTTTTCCCATGTAAAACCTGCAGACCATGCAAACAAATGCATAGGAAAACAGGGATAACAGAAGTGGCAAATACAGGTTTAAAATTAGAGAACATATCACCTGCCGGTCTAAGGGGGTGATTTATTGCATTATATGTCCTTGTCACAAAATGTACATTGGCAGAACCAAAAGAGCCTTATACATAAGAATAAATGAACATATTTATAATATCCAAAGAAAGTATGAGGGACGCCCATTGTCAAACCATTATAAGGAAAAACATCAAGGGAAACTAGAGGGTTCAGAACTTGGTGCCATAGAAAAAGTGAAGAGTGACTGGAGAAAAGGAGATTTCATCAAAAAAAATGTCAAGAGCTGAAAGTAAACATATATTCAACTTCAATACAATCCCACCAGCAGGCCTAAACTCGGAAATAGAACTTTTTGCATTTATATAAGGACTTTGAAAATGAAGCCTTTCAGGATCCAGGTCACCTATAAAAAGCTGTATCAAGGGAAGGGCCAGATCTTCTTGACAAAGAGGGGCGTATCCCTCAAAACATGTCGAAGGTTGTTTGACCATTCCAGGCTTCCTTAGGAGACGTGACGTCACGTTGGAATCTGAAGGACTCTATTCAAAGTTCTGCAGTGGGAGAGAGGAGCATTACCGGCCGGAACGCGACCCCCCCCCCCCCCATTACTATATTTTCGAGGACTCAGACAGCCGAATACTACTCGGATATCCGGGAGCTGATTTCACCCAATGTGGAGAACATTAAGACAAACCACACTGCTGGGTGAGTGATACCCATATATCGTATTATTTTTAAACACCGACCATCACTGCGTAGATACAAACAGAGGAACGTTTTTGGACTGCTTGACAGTCCACTTGCATATATACCATCACATAACATAGGAAGAGGGCCAGCAAACATAGAGAGACATTAGTGTATACTAATACAACTGTTTGTTTCATCCGGCTACACAGGGTATCCATCTAGCAGAGTCATCTATTCCTCTAGTTGCTGCACTCACACAGGAGCCCGATCAGCCACATTTTTACACATAATTAATATTATCACATAAACTCAGTAGAATTTTTCCATATCAGGTGAATTCTTTAGCTATTTGCAAAACTGAAACAAATACAATGTTTCATAACTCAGCTATGTGAGCAATGAACATGTGAGGCCGGACTTCTCACTTCTGACAAGTCAGAGATCAGACATCACTGTTCATTTTGTTACCTGCTATGTGCTGCCTAGCAACTGACGTGAGACTCAAACTGAACAGGGACTTGTGATACTTAACTACTGACATTTCAGAGATCAGATTTCACACATCCTTTTACAAGAAGTTGGGTATAAGTAGTCAGTTGTCAAGGTTTTTTTTGCAGAAATCAATAGTCCAGGCAATATTAAGAAACTTTGTAATTGGGTTTATTAGCCGAAAATTTAATTTTTATCATGAAAAAGCAGTCTGAAGCTCTCCCCCCTGTCTTCATTGTTTTCCTATGGAGAGAGCAAGATGAGACACCAAAACAGGACAACAAAGAGTTAATTTACAGCTACATCACCAGGCTTTCTCCTCTGATGTCACCACTGACCTCTGTGACCTCTGAATATCTCTCCCCCCTCCCCCCGTGTAATCCTCTGTTCTCTGCTGTCCAATAATCTCCTTCCTCCCCCCCCTCCCCTCTTCATAGAACAGACAGGATTCCGACTGATGAAAAAGAGTTGAGATGTCCTGATAATGAGCAGTGGATGCTAGAAAGGAGAGAAGGGGGGGGGCCTGGGAAAAGGCTTTTTACATGCAGATAATGGCATATTTGCCAGGTAAACCCAATTACAAAGTTTCTTAAAATCGCCTGGACTATTGATTTCTGAAAAAAAAAATATTACTGACACTGACTTTTTAACCCTTTTACTCCTTAAGGACCTTGACAATTTTCGTTTTTGTGTTTTCGTTGTTTCCTCCTTGTGCTTAAAAGGCCATAGCACTTGCTTTTTTCCACCTAGAAACCCACATGAGCCCTTATTTTTTACGTCACTATTTGTACTATGCAATGACAGGCTGAATTTTTGCATAAAATACACTGTGAAACCAGAAAAAAAATTTAAAGTGTGGTGAAATTGGAAAAAAAAAACACGCATTTTGTTTTTTTGGGGGGTATGTGTTTTTACGCCATTCGCCCTGAGGTAAAACTGACTTGTTATATATGTTCCTCAAGTCGTTACGATTAAAACGATATATAACATGTATAACTTATATTGTATCTGATGGCCTGTAAAAAATTCAAACCGTTGTCAACAAATATACGTTCCTTAAAATCGCTCCATTCCCAGGCTTATAGCGCTTTTATCCTTTGGTCTATGGGGCTGTGTCAGGTGTCATTTTTTGCGCCATGATGTGTTCTTTCTATCGGTACCTTGATTGTGCATATACGACTTTTTGATCGCTTTTTATTAAATTTTTTCTGGATTTGATGCAACCAAAAATGCGCAATTTTGCACTTTGGGATTTTTTTGCGCTGACTCCGTTTACCGTGCGAGATCAGGAATGTGATTAATTAATAGTTCGGGCGATTACGCACGCGGCGATAGCATACATGTTTATTTATTTACTTTTATTTAAAACCTATGAAAAGGGGGGTGATTCAGACTTTTATTAGGGGAGGGGGCTTTTTATTGACAACAACCCTTTAATTCTTTTTTTTTTTACACATATATGCCACGGCCGCGGCGGCGGCCCGCGTTCCGGGCCGCCGCCCCGACCGCCTCCTGCCCCATGCAGCAGCCGGTGTCCATAGTCAGGGACCCGGCGCTGCTGTTACTTCGGCCCCGGGGGGCGCCTCACCTCTCCACGCTCCTGTCTCTCGCTGTGCCGGCCGGCGCGCGCGTCGGCTGTCTCAGATTTAAAGGGGCAGTGCGCTCCTAATTGGTTACTTGCACCAATCACTCCCCTATAAATCCCAGCATGCCCTGTCCCTTGTGTTGGAGCCTCTACATGCTTCCCTTAGCGTTTGGCCCAGCTCCCTGTTGTTCCTGACCTTAGTCCTTGTCCCTTGTTCCTGTCCTTAGTCCTTGTCCCTAATCCTTGCCCGCTGCCTTCCCATTGTTCCTGAGTCCTGTCCGCCACCTGCGAGCTCATCTACTGTCCTCTGCCTGCACGATCTCCTGCCTACTGCTCCTGCCACGCCTCGCCTGCCGTCACCAGCAACCAAGCCAGGGGTAGCGACCTGGGGGTCGCCTACCGCAGCAAGTCCATCCCGCCTTGCGGCGGGCTCTGGTGAAAGCCAGCGGCCCCTTAGACTCCGCTCCCTGGTGAGGTTAGTGCCATCGCTGGTGACGGTCCAGTGGATCCACTACCCCAGGCGTTACAGTAGGCTCCAACCATGGATCCCGGCGAGGTGCCTGATCTCCGTGACGTCGCCAGAGTGGTCGCTCAACAGGCGCAACAAATCCAGAAACAGTCGCAGCAGATCCAGCAACTCACTGCCGCCTTACAGCGCACACCACCTCCTGACGCTGTTTCTACACTCCGACTTGCTCTCCCAAGCAAATACTCTGGTGACTCCCAAGTTGTGCAGAGGATTCCTGACTCCATGCATATTGAACTTTTAAGTAGTCAGTTTTCCACCGAGCGCTCTAAAGTGGCTTTCATCATCAGCCTATTGGAGGGTAGAGCCCTGGCCTGGGCCACGCCACTGTGGGACCGTGATGATCCTGTTGCTGCCAATCTCCGGGCCTTCCTATTTGAGTTCCGCTCCGTCTTTGAGGAACCTGCCCGTGCTTCTTCAGCTGAAACTGCTCTCCTCAACCTCTCTCAAGGGAGCTCCTCTGTTGGCGATTACACCATCCAGTTCCGTACCCTGGCGGCTGAATTGGACTGGAATGAAGCCGCTCTAATAGCCACCTTCAAGAAGGGCCTATCCAGTCAAGTGAAAGACGTGCTTTCCGCCCGAGACCTACCTACTTCCCTGAACGAACTCATCCTACTGGCCGCCAGAGTTGATACTCGTTTTTCGGAGAGGGAGGAGGAGGTTCGGCATGAACATCTACTAAGCCGTTCCCGTCGCCATCCCCAGCTGGCGCCGGTTTTCCAGAATCCTGACTTTTCGATGTCCCAGCCCTCTCCTGAAATTCCTATGCAGGTGGAACGGGCTCACCTGACGCCTGATGAAAGAATCCGTCGTCTGGAGTTGAATCTCTGTCTCTATTGCGGTGGTTCAGATCACTTTCGGCTGAGATGTCCCCTACGTCCTCAAACGTCCGGAAAATGCTCGCACCTAGGTTCGGTGGGACAGGTGTCCCTAGGTGTGAATGCCACCTTTCCTAGTCTGTCTATGCCAGTTTCCATCCGGACTCCCTCAGGACAAAATCACCAGACTACTGCCTTTCTCGATTCTGGGTCAGCAGGCAGTTTTATTGCGGCAACATTGGTCCAAAGATGGCAGCTACCCGTGACCCGACTAGCCAGGCCCCTGTCTATCTCCTCGGTCACGGGCGAAATTCTTACCGACTGTGTGTACTACCAGACCGCACCTTTAGTCCTCCAGGTGGGTCCTTTACATCAGGAAAAGATATCCTTCTACGTCCTGCCCCATTCTTCCCCCACCGTCCTCCTGGGACTCCCTTGGCTGCAATTACATGCCCCTAAGCTAGACTGGAGAACCGGGGAGATTCTCAGTTGGGGTCAGGACTGTTCCAGCCAGTGTCTCAAGTCACCTCAGACCAAGCACTCTATGTCGTCATCCGACCCCGCCAAGCCTCTATCCGGCCTGCCGGCTGAAGACCAAGACTTGGCGGAAGCCTTCTCTGCCGAGGTGTACCCTCTCTCAGTACCCGAGACTGAGGTCATGTCCTCTTACCACCAGGAGAACTTACAGAAGGATCTCTTCCACAAACCCACATCCCCTTGCCACATTATACCTCCTGATCGTCTAGTACCAGTCATCACCTCTACTCTTCGGAAAGTACCCCCCGGAAAGACCCATGTTCACCCTGCGCTTCGAAGAGGTATTTTGAAGTGGGGACATTCCTCATTGGAGGCCGGGCACTCTGGAGTCCGTAAGACCGGCCAACGGATCTCCCGCCACTACTGGTGGTCCAGTCTGTTCCAAGATGTCAAAGACTTTGTGGCTTCCTGTGCCATCTGCAGGCAAGAAAGAGGGGGAGGCCAAAGGGGGGGGGGGTACTGTCACAGCCGCGGCGGCGTCCCGCGTTCCGGGCCGCCGCCGCGACCGCCTCCTGCCCCATGCAGCAGCCGGTGTCCATAGTCAGGGACCCGGCGCTGCTGTTACTTCGGCCCCGGGGGGCGCCTCACCTCTCCACGCTCCTGTCTCTCGCTGTGTCGGCCGGCGCGCGTCCCCGCCTCCTAGGGCGCGCGCGTGTCGGCTGTCTCAGATTTAAAGGGGCAGTGCGCTCCTAATTGGTTACTTGCACCAATCACTCCCCTATAAATCCCAGCATGCCCTGTCCCTTGTGTTGGAGCCTCTACATGCTTCCCTTAGCGTTTGGCCCAGCTCCCTGTTGTTCCTGACCTTAGTCCTTGTCCCTTGTTCCTGTCCTTAGTCCTTGCCCGCTGCCTTCCCATTGTTCCTGAGTCCTGTCCGCCACCTGCGAGCTCGTCTACTGTCCTCTGCCTGCACGATCTCCTGCCTACTGCTCCTGCCACGCCTCGCCTGCCGTCACCAGCAACCAAGCCAGGGGTAGCGACCTGGGGGTCGCCTGCCGCAGCAAGTCCATCCCGCCTTGCGGCAGGCTCTGGTGAAAACCAGCGGCCCCTTAGACTCCGCTCCCTGGTGGGGTTAGTGCCATCGCTGGTGACGGTCCAGTGGATCCACTACCCCAGGCGTTACAATATACTAGAAGCCCCCTGGGGTTAGGGTTATTCCCCCCTGGGGTTAGTTTTACAGTTATTCCCCCTGGGGGACTTCTAGTATATACACTTTGATCTCTCATTGAGATCTTTGCTGTATAGTTATACAGCAAAGATCAATGAGATCGGCACTCATTTGCTTTCGGCTGATGCAGCCGATAACAAATGAGTGCCGAGCCGGGGACTGCGCCATCTTGGAGCGGTCCCCGGCCGGCAGCAGGTACAGACATCGCTCCTCCGGGACGTGGTCTCCGTCCGGTAATTGGATGCAGCTGTCATGTTTGACAGCTGCATCTGATTACTGTATTAGCGGACACAGCAATCAGACAGTGCCCGCTAATACCTGCGGTCCCGGGCACCTGGGACCGCGGCGATTCATAGCAGGGTCACCGCGCGGCCCCGCTCTGAACACCTCTTACGGGCTCATGACGTTAACCCCTTAGTGACCGCCGTGCTGCCTTTTAACGGCGGCCACTAATGGGCTTTATTCTGATGCGCACGTCTTTTAACGGCGGACGCATCGGAATAAACTGGCGGCAGAGCGGCGGATCAGCTGTGAGTGACAGCTGACCCCCCCCTCCTGAAACTGCCCGGAGCGGAGGATTCTCCGCTGCGGGCAACCATGACAGCGGCTTCGAATGGGTCCCCGTCGGCGCCGTGGGTCACTTACGCAATCGCGATGTCCCTCGGTGCTGTCTGGTGTCCTGGAGGTCTCCATGGGGATACGGGATCCTAATGAAGGCCCCCTGGGTCACCATGGAGATGCCTCATGCTGACAGGGGTGGCCGAGGCATAATACAATACACTGCAGTATATTAGGTACTGCAGTGTATTGTATCAGTGATCAAAGTATTTACACTAGTGTAAAAGTCAAAAAAAAAAGTAAAAAACGTGCACCAAACACAACACAGCCCCCCCCCCAATAATAAAAATGCATTACATTCCCTATATCCAATAAAACGTGACATAAAAGTGATCAAAAACACAAATCCTATACATATTTGGTATCGTTATGTCCGTAACGACCCAATCTATAAAACTATATCAATAATTATATCGCACGACACACGCTGTAAAAAAAAAAAAAAAAAAAACACTGTACCAGAATAGCTGTATTTTATCAATCTGCTTTAGAAAATACGTCATAAAAGGGATCAAAAAGTCATATACAGTGGTACCTTGGTTTAAGAGCTCACAGTTTTTCAAAATTATGACTTGGTTTAAGAGCATTGCTTTGGTTTAAGAGCTCCCTGTGCTGGGTGGGAGCGCGAGTGGGGGAGGGGCATGGTCTGCATAACGTGGTCTACAGCACTGTATTTCGACCCAGGAAGTCTTCCTCACCTTCCAAATCATAGCAGATCCCCTTCAGGCTGGGGCTTACATCAGAGGACAGGACTGTGGAGGTAATCTCTCCATAGCTGTAACCCCTCTCTCCCCGGACAGAGAGAGCTGCATGTATGTGCCCACATCTGCCCTGCTCATTCCTTCCTGCTCCCTGCAGTCTCTGTCAGTCCTTGTGTTTCCCATCCTCTCCATTACTGTACAGTAACTTATAATATCACATATTCTGCTGTTTCTGAATGTTTGTTTCATTAGTTTTACATGTTATTCACAATAATAAATCATTATTTGGGGAGTTTGGAACCAATTGTCTGCATTTCTATGATTTCTTATGGGAAAATTTGCTTTGGTTTAAGAGTGGATTTGGATTACAAGCACGGTCCTGGAACCAATTATGCTCGTAATCCAAGGCACCACTGTACATCTAAAACTTGGTATTAATAGAAACTACAGATCTTCCCGCAAAAAATAAGCCCAAAACCAGCTGTGTCGCGCAAAAGATAAGAACGCTATGGATCTTGCAATGTGGCAACAGTTTTTGTGGGTTTTGCTAGGAAGATAGTTTCTATTGCTCCAAAGTGGTAATAGTTAAAAAAAAATTACACAAATGTGGTATCGCCGTAACCGTGCAGCAGCGCCAGTAAGGCCCGCAACCCCCCTTCTCTCACCTATCGGAGGTCACTGAGGGGTTGGGGCAGAGTGTGGGGTCAGTCCCGGCCAGTCTCCTCACCAGCGATCGCCGTTATTACCAGTATAACGGCAGCCACCGGTAACGGACATTGCCAGCGCAGCTGAACGCTTTCGTTTCTTCTCACCGTGAGAGGAGATGAAAACATGCCCCCCCCTGTCCCCAGAATTAACCCTAGTGACCTGGTCACTGACCCTCCCCTCCCTTGGCGGCCATCTGATCCAAGATGGCCGCCGCCATCACTGTGAACAGACTCTGTTCACAGTGGTGGATTCCTAAAAATGATCAAAGCTTCATACTCTCCACCACCGGAGGTGGCGGAGAGCATGGGGCAATGATCGGGGACCACCCGGTGTGGTCCTAGTGCAAGCGATCAGCGGTATATACTATAAACCGCTGATCGCTTGTTCCAAA
Source organism: Dendropsophus ebraccatus (assembly GCF_027789765.1). Lineage (NCBI taxonomy): Eukaryota > Metazoa > Chordata > Amphibia > Anura > Hylidae > Dendropsophus > Dendropsophus ebraccatus. Next base: position 7,942,535 of record NC_091458.1, on the reverse strand, counting down.
TGGTGCCGGCACTTTTTTACCCCAGTCACCAAAGTCAAGTGCCCCGGATTACCTGTAACCACCCCAGATTGCCTCTAACCACCCCGGATTACCCGTAACCACCCCAGATTGCCCGTAATCTCCCCAGACAGCCTGTAACCACCCCAGATTGCTCGCAGCCTCCTCAGACTGCCTGTTGCCACCCCAGATAGCCAGTGAACACCCCAGATTACCCGTAACCCCCCCAGATTGCCCGTAACCACCCCAGATTGACCGTAAGCACGCGGCGATAGCAAACATGTTTATTTATTTATTCACTTATATTTAACCCCTAGACGACCCTGGACGTAGGGTTACGTCATGGAAGTCTGTCCCCAGACGACCCATGACGTAACCTTACGTCATGGGTGTTATTCCCGCTATGAAGCGCGCTCCGGAGCGGAGCGCGCTTCATAGCAGGTGGGGGCCGGCTGCAATCAGCAGCCGGGACCTCACCGGTAATGACACGCTGCAGCGATCGCGCTACCGCGTGTCACTAACCCCTTAAACGCCGCGACCGCGGCGTTTAAGTGTAAGTGACAGGGGGAGTCCCCTGTCACTTACCGATCGGGACCCCCGCAGTGTGACTGCGGGGGTCCCGATCGTTGAAACGGACTGCTGGAGGTCTCTCACCTGCCTCCGTGCGGTCCGATCGGCGATCTGCTACACTGAGCCTGCACAGGCAGGCTCAATGAGCAGATCGCCGATAACACTGATCAATGCTAGGCCTATGGCATAGCATTCATCAGTGTAGAAATCAAAGTAATGTATGTAGAAGTCCCCCAAAGGGACTTCAAAAGTGTAAAAAAAAAAAAGTTCAAAACACTAGCACACTACCCCGAAACCCCTCCCCCAATAAAAGTCTAAATCACCCCCCTTTCCCATTATATAAATAAAACATATAAAAATGAATAAATAGATAAACATATAATATACCATATAATATACCATAGCGTGCGTAATTGTCCGATCTATTAAAATATAACAAGCGTCATTGCGACCGGTAAACGGCGTACCCCAGATAGCCAGTGAACACCCCAGATTACCCGTAACCACCCCAGATTGCCTGTAACCACCACAGATTGCCCGTAACCACCCTAGATTGCCCGTAACCACCCCAGATTTGCACAGACTGCCCGTAAACCACCCCAGATTGCCCGTAACCACATCAGATTAACCGTAACCACACCAGATTGCCTGTCACAACCTCAGATAGCCAGTAAACACCCCGAGATTGTCCATTACCACCCCAGATAACCAGTAAACACTCACATATTGCCTGTAACTAAAATGACACTCCTTCCCTTCTGAGCCCGGCTGTGTGCCCATACAGTGGTTTACGCCCACATATGGGGTACCATTGTACTCAGGAGAAGCTCTGTTACAAATGTTGGGGTGTTTTTTCTCCCCTGTTCCTAGTGAAATTGAGAAGTTTCAAACTAAACAAACATATTATTGGAAAAATTCATTTTTTTACATTTTTACGGTCCAGTTTTGAATACTTTCCTCCAAAACGTGTGGGGTAAAAATGGTCACTGCACCCCAAGAGGAATTCTTTGAGGGGTGCACTTTCCAAAATGGGGTGACTTTTGGGGGGTTCTATTCTGCTGACACTACAGGGGCTCTGCAAACGCACCTGGCGCTCAGAAACTTCTTTAGAAAAATCTGTACGGTAAAAGCTAATTGGCGCTCTTTCCCTTCTGAGCCCGGCTGTGTGCCCGTACAGTGGTTTATGCCCACATATGGGGTACCATTGTACTCAGGAGAACCTGCGTTACATATATTGGGGTGAGTTTTCTCTCATGTTTATTATGAAAATGAAAAAGCTCAACAAGCTGTGTTTATTCAGTCAATTCATAGTGCAACACTCCAAGCGCAACGTTTCAGTGACTCTGTCACCATTTTCAAGCGTGAATACATGGTACAAAACTCAGGTATATACAGTGGTAACTTGGATTTAGAGCGTTTTGCAAGAAGAGCTCACAGTTTTTCCAAACTGTAACTTGGTTTAAGAACATTGCTTTGGTGTAAGAGCTCCCTGTACTGGGTGGGAGTGGAGGAGGGGCTTGGTCTGCATAGCGGGGTCTACAGCCCTGTACTCTGGCCCAGGAAGTCTCCCTGACCTTCTAAATCATAGCAGATCCACTTCAGGCTGGGGCTTACATCAGGGGACAGGACTGTGGAGGTAATCTCTCCATAGCTGTAACCCCTCTCTCCCCGGACAGACAGTGCTGCATGTATGTGCCCACATCTGTCCTGCTCATTCCTTCCTGCTCCCTGCAGTCTCTGTCCGCCCTTGTGTTTCCCATCCGCTCCATTACTGTACAGTAACTTATAATATCACAGATTCAGCTGTTCAGCTAAATGTTTGTTTCATCTGTTTTACATGTTATTCAGAATATAAAATCACTATTTTTGGGGTGTGGAACCAATTGCCTGCATTTCAATGATTTCTTATGGGAAAATTTGCTTTGGTTTAAGAATGGATTTAAATTACAAGCACCGTCCTGGAACCAATTATGCTCCTAGTCCAAAGCACCACTGTATGTATATATATATATATGTGTATATATATATATATATATATATATATATATATATGTGAAGGAAAGAGTCCAGCACCAGTGTAGCGGATAAAAACGTCCTTCTTTATTTAGGCAAACTTCACATACAGGAAACAAACATGCGGTAGGTTGACGCGTTTCGGCGTATCTCACGCCTTGTTCACAACACAATATACCATATACTGTTTTCCCACAAGTTTATATGGGCGGTATCTGACATCACATGACACATAATTAAAAATCACGAACACATGAATTTAAAAACAAGCACAAAAGTTGTACAAAAAACAAACCAAGTGAATTGGGAAAACCTATGGCAAAACCATTCTTAAACATATATCAATGACATAAACAGAAATAATATATATTAGATTTTAGTATGTCATAATAAGATCGTGTCTAGAGTTTAAACCACCAGGAAATCTACTCCCCAACCTAAAGATCCAAAATGACTCTCTGTTCAATAATTTTCTTTTAAGGGAACCCCCTCTTTTAGATGGATAAATTTTTTCTATACCCATAACTCTAAGATATTGTACATTACCCCCATGTGCCTCTCTGAAATGTTTAGTTAGGGATGACACATTTACCACCTCATTCCTACAATCTGAAATGTGTTTACGTATTCTAGCCTTGAGGCTGGTAGATGTGCATCCTACGTACTGCAGGTTGCATTGTGTGCACAAAGCCACATATACCACATATGTAGTGTTACAATTAATGTAGCTATGGATTTTAAAAAAATTCCCATTTGTACAAGACTTGATCTCCTTAGAAACCGCAACATGTGAACATGTCACACATCTTTGGTGTCCACATTTATAGGATCCTTTAGTGTCTAACCATGTTTTTTCTTGGTCTTTACCTCCTGTGTGCAAAGATGGAGATAGTATCGATCCCAGAGTCGGGGCTCTTCTGGATACGACCCTAACTCCATCTTTGGTCATGCTGTGTAACACCTCATCTTGCCACAAAAGTGGCAGATGTTTGTTAATGATGTTTCTGATCTGTGAAAACTGTTTACTATATGATGTCACAAATACTATGTCATTAGTGCCCTGTTTATTACGTTTATACTGTCCTCTGTTGTGTGTTTGTTCGGCTAACAATTCTGCTCTATTAACCCCGGAAATCTTGCGTGCTGCCTGATCCAAAAGCTCCTGTCTAAATCCCCTTTCTCTGAATCTAAATTGTAATTTCTCCATTTCTGAAGTATAGACATCCTCTCTGCTACAATTGCGCTTTAATCTAAGGCATTCACCATAGGGTATGTTGTTAACCACATGTGGTGGATGACACGACGTGGCCATGAGAATGCTATTTCCTGCACACTCCTTCCTATATGGTAAGGCCTCTATACATCCTTGATTAACATTGGCCACCAATCTGACGTCCAAAAAGGAAATTTCATTGTTGCCAAAATGTGCAGTGAACTTGAGCCCAAATTCATTGCCATTAAGATAGTCCACAAAGTTATGGAAGCAATTCTCACCATCTCTCCATATGACAACCAAATCGTCTATATACCTTCCTATCCATTGTATAGATCCAAAGAAAGGATTGTCCTCAGAGAATATATATTTAAGCTCCAAAACTGACATTACGATATTGGCGAGAGATGGTGAGAATTTAGCTCCCATACTTACTCCCTGTACTTGTAAAAAAAATTTATTATCAAAAACAAAATAATTATGGTTTAGCAAAAAATCCGTGGCCATAATAAGGAACTCAATCTCTACAGCTGAGTATGAGCTGAATTTGGTCAAATAAAATTCTAATGAAGACATAGCAACTTGCTTGGGGATTGACGGATACAATGCCACAACGTCTAATGTTCCCAATTTCCAATCTTTGTTCCATCCTATATTATTTACAATGTTAAGAACATGTTTCGTGTCCCTAATGTGAGACGGAGTTATACCCACTAGTGGTTGGAGGAAATGGTCCACCCAAGCCCCCAATCTTTCCCCCATGGAGCCTATCCCGGCCACTATCGGTCTTAAAGGGGGAGGAAAAATACCTTTATGGACCTTAGGTAGGGAATGGTATACAGGGGTTACAGGATCCTCAACATATAGATAGTCAGCTGTTTTTCGATCCAAAGCTCCCAAAGCAACACCATCCTCCAACAAACTTTTTAGTTTGGAGAGAAACACTTGCTTAGGGTCACATGGGAGCTTACGGTATATATTAGTATCTGATAACATTTCATGATTCATTTTTTCATAAAGACCTGTATCTAACAGAACCACTGCGCCTCCTTTGTCCGCATTGCGGATAACCAGATTTTTGTTATTTTGTAATTCCCGCAAAGCGGTTTTTTCCTGTACGGTTAAATTGTCAGAATTATGGCGCCGGGGTTCTGTTAGTTCAAGAGCAGTGAGATCTCTTTCCACCAGCTCCTGGAATCTATCGAGAGCCTCGCACCTGGAGGATAATGGATAGAAACCAGGATTGCTGGTCCTGAAAGACGCCCCATGGGAACTATCTCCTACAGCCGATTCAGAGGCAAGATCTTGCAAATAAAGTGCTGACATTTGTTCAGAAAAACTAGTGCACATATGTACAGACTTAGCATGACTATTATCCTTGTTGGCTTCTGATTTATGTATATTAAAAAAATGTTTTTTGACTGTTAAGTTACGTGAAAATTTATTAACATCAAGAATAGTTTTATATAGATCAAAATCACAAGTGGGAGAAAAATTAAGTCCTTTTTGCAGTACAGACAGTTGGCTATCAGAAATAATAAAGCTGGACATGTTAATAACAGAAAGTTCATGTGTTAGTTGCGTTTTGGGTACCTTCTTGCCGCCATGTTTGCGGCCGGCTCTTCTCCTTCGTTTTTTGACGCCTTGGCTTTTTTCGCAGGTGTCTTCTTACTTCTATTTGCTGTAGATGGTCCCGCAACAGATGAATCCGATTCCGAGGAATGACCCCGCTGATCCTCAGAGTCCGAAAAACTCACATGTGGCTTGTCGCCCGTGTTTTTGTTGTGGCGACGTTTTTTGTATACACGTTTTTTCAAAATAGATCGCGGTGTATTCACACCAAAGTCTTGGTCGCCACTTTCCTGGAAGGCTCTCCAATCATATACTTCTTTTCTCTCATAGTCGCTGACGTCACGTTGGAATTTATTCCGTTTGTATGTAATAATTTCTGTTTCCAGTTTCTCCACATTTTCTTTAAGAGACTTATTTAGGTCATTGTAGCCCGTTACGTCCTTGAATTTGGCGACCAAAATCCGAGTCTCTTCTATTTCACTTGCCAGAGATACAAGATACTTCTTCTCTCTGTCTATAATTAAGTTCATGATTTTAGTGGAGCATTCTGATAATGCGGTTTCCCAATCATGTTTGAACTCAGAGTCGTAAATTCTAGTGGGGAGTTTTTTCAAACGGAGACCTCTTGGAATCATCTCCTGTTCCACATACTGTGAAAGAGTCTCTTTGTCCCACCATACTTTAAGTTCTTTGGTTGTTAGTTGTTCCAACTTGCGCATGAGTATGTGTAGATCTGAGGGAGCATTTTCACCAATTGGACTAAGGTTAGTCTTAAATACATTTGCAGCTTTGGCTTTGCGACTAGCATTATCCCCCAGTAATATCTGGTGAGTACCTTCTGTGTCCGGTGAATGATCTCCCTCATTTTCCATCGGTGAAGTTTGCTGAGACATAATTGTCCAAATAGTAGTTTTATAGGAAGGAGTGTGCAGGAAATAGCATTCTCATGGCCACGTCGTGTCATCCACCACATGTGGTTAACAACATACCCTATGGTGAATGCCTTAGATTAAAGCGCAATTGTAGCAGAGAGGATGTCTATACTTCAGAAATGGAGAAATTACAATTTAGATTCAGAGAAAGGGGATTTAGACAGGAGCTTTTGGATCAGGCAGCACGCAAGATTTCCGGGGTTAATAGAGCAGAATTGTTAGCCGAACAAACACACAACAGAGGACAGTATAAACGTAATAAACAGGGCACTAATGACATAGTATTTGTGACATCATATAGTAAACAGTTTTCACAGATCAGAAACATCATTAACAAACATCTGCCACTTTTGTGGCAAGATGAGGTGTTACACAGCATGACCAAAGATGGAGTTAGGGTCGTATCCAGAAGAGCCCCGACTCTGGGATCGATACTATCTCCATCTTTGCACACAGGAGGTAAAGACCAAGAAAAAACATGGTTAGACACTAAAGGATCCTATAAATGTGGACACCAAAGATGTGTGACATGTTCACATGTTGCGGTTTCTAAGGAGATCAAGTCTTGTACAAATGGGAATGTTTTTAAAATCCATAGCTACATTAATTGTAACACTACATATGTGGTATATGTGGCTTTGTGCACACAGTGCAACCTGCAGTACGTAGGATGCACATCTACCAGCCTCAAGGCTAGAATACGTAAACACATTTCAGATTGTAGGAATGAGGTGGTAAATGTGTCATCCCTAACTAAACATTTCAGAGAGGCACATGGGGGTAATGTACAATATCTTAGAGTTATGGGTATAGAAAAAATTCACCCATCCAAAAGAGGGGGTTCCCTTAAAAGAAAATTATTGAACAGAGAGTCATTTTGGATCTTTAGGTTGGGGAGTAGATTTCCTGGTGGTTTAAACTCTAGACACGATCTTATTATGACATACTAAAATCTAATATATATTATTTCTGTTTATGTCATTGATAAATGTTTAAGAATGGTTTTGCCATAGGTTTTCCCAATTCACTTGGTTTGTTTTTTGTACAACTTTTGTGCTTGTTTTTAAATTCATGTGTTCGTGATTTTTAATTATGTGTCATGTGATGTCAGATACCGCCCATATAAACTTGTGGGAAAACAGTATATGGTATATTGTGTTGTGAACAAGGCGTGAGATACGCCGAAACGCGTCAACCTACCGCATGTTTGTTTCCTGTATGTGAAGTTTGCCTAAATAAAGAAGGACGTTTTTATCCGCTACACTGGTGCTGGACTCTTTCCTTCACATGTGTTGCCCTGGCTCCGGGCTTTGCCGTGCACCGTGAGTGGAAGTAGCAGGTGAGCTGACCCCAAATCAGCATTTGTCTATATATATATATATATATATATATATATATATATATATATATATATACAAAGCACAACATAGGATTGGTGAGATCGTGATTACTAATTGAAAACATTCATCAGGTAGGTCACATGGGTTGCTCCCTGCTGGAGTTTAACCCTTTGAGAATAGTGCAGCAGTGCATAAAGTGATATTGTGACATATTCTATAAAAAACTTGAAATATAGAAACAAGTTTCACTGATCACAGTAATTCAAGAAAGTTCATTTTTGCATATAGCGTCCATTCACCCCTGGAAGGGTTAAATCACCACTTTGATGTTGTCTGAGTTGTCCTCCAGCACAAGTAGATGGGCTGTAGTAAGGTTGCTGGATGTCCGGCTAGGAGATCACATTACAAAAAATTTGCATAGTTAGGCTAGGTTCACACTGCGTTTTCAGCATCCGTATAACAGATCCGTTTTTTGTAACGGTCAAAAAAGTTGTGTCAACAGTACTTTATTGTGCGTCAAAAAAAAAAACGCATGCGTTTGGATCCGTTTTTTTTATAATGGAAGTCAATGGAAAAATGGATCAAAAACGGATGCTCACAAAGGCATCCGTTTTTTGCAAAAAACGGACCCGTTAAACTGATGCTGAAAATGCAGTGTGAACCTAGCCTTACACAGGCAAGGCTCCTGGGTTTTCATGTTAGCATGGGACATCAAAAGACCAAAAATGAACTTTTATGAATTACTGTGATCAGTGAAACTTGACACTTTCTGCACTGCTGCACTATTCTCAAAGGGTTAAACTCCAGCAGGGAGCAACCCATGTGACCTACCTGATGAATGTTTTCAATTAGTAATCACGATCTCACCAATCCTATGTTGTGCTTTGTGTATATATATATATATATATATACACCTGAGTTTTGTACCATGTATTCACGCTTGAAAATGGTGACAGTCACTGAAACGTTGCGCTTGGATTGTTACACTATGAATTGGCTGAATAAACACGGCTTGTTGAGCTTTTTCACTACGCTGGAGTGCTGTGGATTCTCTGCATATATACTCACTACGATCTTTGGTCTGGATCAAGATCCGCTGGCACCACCAATACTACATTAAGCAGTGCCGCTTCTTCTCTTCTACCTATTATGAAAATGAGATACTTTCATCTTAACAAATATATTATTGGAAAATTAATATTTTCCATTTTTTTTACGGCCTAATGGTGAATACTTTCCTCCAGCCCCTGTAGGGTTAAAATGCTCATTATACCGCTAGATTAATTCCTTAGGGTGTGTAGTTTCCAAAATGGGGTCACTTATGGGGGTTTCCAGTATACAAGCCTCCTAAATCCACTTAAAAAAAAGAACTGGTCCCTAAATAAAATCAGTTTTGGAAATTTCAGGAAAATATGATAATTTTCTGATAAATTTCTAAGTCCTGTAACGCCCTAAAAAAGTGAAATATGTTTAGGCAATGAAGCCAGAATAGAGAGGACATATCGGTAATGTGACTTATGGACTAATTTATGTGATACGACTTTCTTTTTTTAGAAGCAGAGAATTTCAAAGTTTGTAAAGTGCAAATTTTTCATGATATTTTTCACAAAAAACACACAAAGTAGTGACCAAATTTTGCCATTAACATAAAGTACCAAGTGTTACGAAAAAACAGTCACAGAATGGCTAGCATACGTTACAGCATCACTGAGCTATAAGCGCATAAAGTGAGATAGGTCAGATTTTGAAAATGAGCCTGGTCATTAAGGCCCAAATAGGCATGGTCCCTAAGGGGTTAAGTTGTCAGGTGTCAGAAGTCAGTTGTCAAAGCTATCACATGTGTATGGGGGGATCAGGTGAGACATGTATGGGGGGGATCAGGAGAGACATCTGCTGGGTGACAGCTATCACGTGTGTATGGGGGGGGGATCAGGAGAGACATCTGCTGGGTGACAGCTATCACATGTGTATGGGGGGGATCAGGAGAGACATCTGCTGGGTGACAGCTATCACATGTGTATGGGGGGGTCAGGAGAGACATCTGCTGGGTGACAGCTATCACATGTGTATGGGGAATCAGGAGAGACATCTGCTTGGTGACAGCTATCACATGTGTATGGGGGGGGGATCAGGAGAGACATCTGCTGGGTGACAGCTATCACATGTGTATGGGGGGGGGGGGGAGAGACATCTGCTGGGTGACAGCTATCACATGTGTATGGGGGGGGATCAGGAGAGACATCTGCTGGGTGACAGCTATCACATGTATATGGGGGGGGGGATCAGGAGAGACATCTGCAAGGTGACAGCAATCACATGTATATGGGGGGGGGGATCAGGAGAGACATCTGCTGGGTGACAGCTATCACATGTGTATGGGGGGGGGGGTCAGGAGAGACATCTGCTGGGTGACAGCTATCACATGTGTATGGGGGGATCAGGAGAGACATCTGCTGGGTGACAGCTATCACATGTGTATGGGGGGGGGGATCAGGAGAGACATCTGCTGGGTGACAGCTATCACATGTGTATGGGGGGATCAGGAGAGACATCTGCTGGGTGACAGCTATCACATGTGTATGGGGGGGATCAGGAGAGACATCTGCTGGGTGACCGCTATCACATGTGTATGGGGGGGATCAGGAGAGACATCTGCAGGGTGACAGCTATCACATGTGTATGGGGGGGATCAGGAGAGACATCTGCAGGGTGACAGCTATCACATGTGTATGGCGGGGATCAGGAGAGACATCTGCTGGGTGACAGCTATCACATGTGTATGGGGGGATCAGGAGAGACATCTGCTGGGTGACAGCTATCACATGTGTATGGGGGGATCAGGAGAGACATCTGCTGGGTGACAGCTATCACATGTGTATGGGGGGGGGTCAGGAGAGACATCTGCTGGGTGACAGCTATCACATGTGTATGGGGGGATCAGGAGAGACATCTGCTGGGTGACAGCTATCACATGTGTATGGGGGGGGGATCAGGAGAGACATCTGCTGGGTGACAGCTATCACATGTGTATGGGGGGGATCAGGAGAGACATCTGCTGGGTGACAGCTATCACATGTGTATGGGGGGGCAGGAGAGACATCTGCTGGGTGACAGCTATCACCTGTGTATGGGGGGGGGGGGGGATGGGGTGAGAAGGTTATGAGCAGATGATGTTAGTGCAGCAGGGCTATGTATTATATAGTCACCGCCATGCCTGGAGTTATAGATTATACAGTACACGGGGCCGGAGCTTCTGTCTCCATACACTGTGTAGAGGTGGTGACCTGTAACTGCAGCCCATGTCCTACTCACCTGTATGGAGTCTGAGCTGCAGTTACAGGTCACCACCACTACACTGTACGGAGACAAACTGCTTCTGGTCTAATTCACTGTGTAGTCCGGATGCGGAACAGCTGATCAGAGGGGGGGGGGGGGGCAGAAGTGCCGTGTTCTCAATGATAAGTAAAAAACAAACAAACAATGAATGTAAATTGCAAACTTTCTCTATATCACATGTACTTTTGGTTTAGATTCCCAGACACGAGTCGCACCACTGATCCCAGATATAGTGGGCGCCTGTGATAAGTGTCTATAGAAGGGTCATGTGACCTCCCGGAAACGTGAGTTATTGTATTAATAAATCCCCAGTGTCACCAGGTCTGGAGATTGTACAGATCCCATCCTCAGGACCGACCATTCACTGATCTGAGGTCAGGACACAATCCTTACAATACAAAGTCACTAACACTGCGGGTTCTGTTTCTCTTCTAGGATGGTGAACATTGGATGGTCTGAGGAGGAGAAGGAAGAAATAAGAATGATAAAAAGAATCAAACCAAACATGAAGATAATTTACTGAGCAAACAAGAGGTCGGATGTGATGAGCAGATGACAGGACTAGTGATGGTCAATACTTATTCTGAGCTCCAGTATTAGGAGGGTATCTTGGTGCATTATGGGTAATATCACTGATCTACAGAAGATGAGGAAATGTCTTGTGTTATAATAAATTTGATGTCCTGGGTCATACAGGAATACTACATCCCGGCCAATGATATGTCCAGTAACTAAACCCTGTATATTGCTCCTATCCCCAGGACTATGGGGGGCAGCAGTGATCTCCGGAGCAGAGGGTCCTGTATAATGCTCCTATCCCCAGGACTATGGGGTGTAGCAGTGATCTCCGGAGCAGAGGGTCCTGTATAATGCTCCTATCCCCAGGACTATGAGGTGTAGCAGTGATCTCCGGAGCAGAGGGTCCTGTATAATGCTCCTATCCCCAGGACTATGGGGTGTAGCAGTGATCTCCGGAGCAGAGGGTCCTGTATAATGCTCCTATCCCCAGGACTATGGGGTGTAGCAGTGATCTCCGGAGCAGAGGGTCCTGTATAATGTTCCTATCCCCAGGACTATGGGGTGTAGCAGTGATCTCCGGAGCAGAGGGCCCTGTATAATGCTCCTATCCCCAGGACTATGGGGTGTAGCAGTGATCTCCGGAGCAGAGGGTCCTGTATAATGTTCCTATCCCCAGGACTATGGGGTGTAGCAGTGATATCCGGAGCAGAGGGTCCTGTATAATGCTCCTATCCCCAGGACTAAGGGGTGTAGCAGTGATCTCCGGAGCAGAGGGTCCTGTATAATGCTCCTATCCCCAGGACTATGGGGTGTAGCACTGATCTCCGGAGCAGAGGGTGCTGTATAATGCTCCTATCCCCAGGACTATAGGGTGTAACAGTGATCTCCGGAGCAGAGGGTCCTGTATAATGCTCCTATCCCCAGGACTATGGGATGTAGCAGTGATCTCCGGAGCAGAGGGTCCTCTATAATGCTCCTATCCCCAGGACTATGGGGTGTAGCAGTGATCTCCGGAGCAGAGGGTCCTGTATAATGCTCCTATCCCCAGGACTATGGGGTGTAGCAGTGATCTCCGGAGCAGAGGGTCCTGTATAATGCTCCTATCCCCAGGACTATGGAGTGTAGCAGTGATCTCCGGAGCAGAGGACCCTGTATAATGCTCCTATCCCCAGGACTATGGGGTGTAGCAGTGATCTCCGGAGCAGAGGGTCCTGTATAATGCTCCTATCCCCAGGACTATGGGCAGTAGCAGTGATCTCCGGAGCAGAGGGTCCTGTATAATGCTCCTATCCCCAGGACTATGGGGTGTAGCAGTGATCTCCGGAGCAGAGGCTCCTGTATAATGCTCCTATCCCCAGGACTATGGGGTGTAGCAGTGATCTCCGGAGCAGAGAGTCCTGTATAATGCTCCTATCCCCAGGACTATGAGGTGTAGCAGTGATCTCCGGAGCAGAGGGTCCTGTATAATGCTCCTATCCCCAGGACTATGGGGGGTAGCAGTGATCTCCGGAGCAGAGGGTCCTGTATAATGCTCCTATCCCCAGGACTATGGGGTGTAGCAGTGATCTCCGGAGCAGAGGCTCCTGTATAATGCTCCTATCCCCAGGACTATGGGGTGTAGCAGTGATCTCCGGAGCAGAGGGTCCTGTATAATGCTCCTATCCCCAGGACTATGGGTGTAGCAGTGATCTCCGGAGCAGAGGGTCCTGTATAATGCTCCTATCCCCAGGACTATGGGGTGTAGCAGTGATCTCCGGAGCAGAGGCTCCTGAATAATGCTCCTATCCCCAGGACTATGGGGTGTAGCAGTGATCTCCGGAGCAGAGGGTGCTGTATAATGCTCCTATCCCCAGGACTATGGGCTAAAAACTTTCTTTAAAGGGGAACTCCAGGTAGAGGTAAAAAGAAAATTAAACTTCCGCAGAAGCATATATGTAGCATTACTTACTATCTATCCCAGTTTTGAAACTACCAAAAATCCATATGTTTGGGGGGTTGTGTTCTGTTTTGTGTTCTGTACTTCCTGGTTAAGCAGTTGTACACAGTACTACAGGTTCCAGAATGCAATGCTTTCCCTCAGCTGTTCATCATAGTCCCCCACCCTGCTCATTCCCCGCCCCAAATCTGTTGCAGAACATCTAGGCTGTGTTCACACATTGCAGTTTCATTGTGTTACTGAATTATTTGCAGTACTTTTCATCGTGGTCCAAACCATCAGTACACTGTATTCTCTACCTGTAACACCACACAGCACGCTGTATTCTCTACCTGTAACACCACACAGCACGCTGTATTCTCTACCTGCAACACCACACAGTACACTGTATTCTCTACCTGTAACACCACACAGCACGCTGTATTCTCTACCTGTAACACCACACAGCACACTGTATTCTCTACCTGTAACACCACACAGCACACTGTATTCTCTACCTGTAACACCACACAGCACTGTATTCTCTACCTGTAACACCACACAGCACACTGTATTCTCTACCTGTAACAGCACACAGCACGCTGTATTCTCTACCTGTAACACCGCACAGCATGCTGTATTCTCTACCTGTAACATCACACAGCACACTGTATTCTCTACCTGTAACACCACACAGCACACTGTATTCTCTACCTGTAACACCACACAGCACGCTGTATTCTCTACCTGTAACACCACACAGCACTGTATTCTCTACCTGTAACACCACACAGCACGCTGTATTCTCTACCTGTAATACCACACAGCGCGCTGTATTCTCTACCTGTAACACCACACAGCACGCTATTACTACCTGTAACACCACACAGCACACTGTATTCTCTACCTGTAACACCACACAGCACGCTGTATTCTCTACCTGTAACACCACACAGCACGCTGTATTCTCTCCCTGTAACACCACACAGCACACTGTATTCTCTACCTGTAACACCACACAGCACGCTGTATTCTCTACCTGTAACACCACACAGCACACTGTATTCTCTACCTGTAACACCACACAGCGCTGTATTCTCTACCTGTAACACCACACAGCACACTGTATTCTCTACCTGTAACACCACACAGCGCTGTATTCTCTACCTGTAACACCACACAGCACGCTGTATTCTCTCCCTGTAACACCACACAGCACACTGTATTCTCTACCTGTAACACCACACAGCACGCTGTATTCTCTACCTGTAACACCACACAGCACACTGTATTCTCTACCTGTAACACCACACAGCACGCTGTATTCTCTACCTGTAACACCACACAGCACACTGTATTCTCTACCTGTAACAACACACAGCATACTGTATTCTCTACCTGTAACACCACACAGCACACTGTATTCTCTACCTGTAACACCACACAGCTCTGTATTCTCTACCTGTAACACCACACAGCATGCTGTATTCTCTACCTGTAATACCACACAGCGCGCTGTATTCTCTACCTGTAACACCACACAGCACGCTGTATTCTCTACCTGTAACACCACACAGCACGCTGTATTCTCTACCTGTAACACCACACAGCACGCTGTATTCTCTACCTGTAACACCACACAGCACACTGTATTCTCTACCTGTAATACCACACAGCACACTGTATTCTCTATCTGTAACACCACACAGCACGCTGTATTCTCTACCTTTAACACCACACAGCACGCTGTATTCTCTACCTGTAACACCACACAGCACGCTGTATTCTCTACCTGTAACACCACACAGCACTGTATTCTCTACCTGTAACACCACACAGTACACTGTATTCTCTACCTGTAATACCACACAGCACACTGTATTCTCTATCTGTAACACCACACAGCACGCTGTATTCTCTACCTTTAACACCACACAGCACGCTGTATTCTCTACCTGTAACACCACACAGCACGCTGTATTCTCTACCTGTAACACCACACAGCACTGTATTCTCTACCTGTAACACCACACAGCACGCTGTATTCTCTACCTGTAACACCACACAGCACGCTGTATTCTCTACCTGTAACACCACACAGCACTGTATTCTCTACCTGTAACACCACACAGCACGCTGTATTCTCTACCTGTAACACCACACAGCACGCTGTATTCTCTACCTGTAACACCACACAGCACGCTGTATTCTCTACCTGTAACACCACACAGCACACTGTATTCTCTACCTGTAACACCACACAGCACACTGTATTCTCTACCTGTAACACCACACAGCATGCTGTATTCTCTACCTGTAACACCACACAGCACGCTATTACTACCTGTAATGCTGATATTGGAATAAAGAACTTTTAAAATTTGATTTAATTTTTTTTCTTCTCATTTCCACGTGCATATTATGATGGAGCATCTTTTATCTTTGAAGTTGAGCCCCACAATAAGGACTTTATCTGATATCATTTTACATGGCAGATACTGTTTATGCCTTGTTTTTTTCTCCAGGTGGGATTAGCAGTGCCGGCTCTGATCTCTCTACCATTCAGCATCATTTACTTGTGTTGCTGCATCATTTTTGTGAATACGCTGCAGTACTGCAATGAAACTCCAACATGTGTGAACACAGCCCTAATTTCACTGCACACTTCTGCACAATCAGTGAAGTTGCAGAAGCTGTTTCTGGCCGGTCAGAGATGGTGGATCACTGAGGGGATTGAGGGATCCAGCCCCACCTCCTGTGACATCACGCCCTGCCCCCTTTCTGTATCATCAGCAAACACACACAATGTGAGACAGAGGCATGGAAGATTTCTCTCCTAAGGTGAAAGAGCAGTGGCAGACAATGTGGATTGGCACAGGGGCGATTTTTTTCTTCACTTCCTGGATTTCTATCAGCTACCAGTGTGGCAGAACCGCACAGATATAGTAATACATGATATAGACACATCTATTTAACTTTTAATGTACTTTTAATAGAAAACAAGTTTTCCTTATATGGAGTTCCCCTTTAAACACCTGTGAGTTCCAGATTCTCACTACACTATAACCTAGATTTAGTCTTTTGGGGTCTAGTTTACAAAGTGTATGTGAATGTGGTTGTGTGTGTGTGTGTGTGTGGGGGGGTGATGGACTGGTACCATAGGGGGTGCTGCAAATGTCCAGAAAAAGGGTCCCGGGTAACTCTGTACTTAATAATCCAAATGGCGCTCTTCTCCAGTCCTGCCGTGAGCCCAAATAGCAGCTTATGACCACATATGCTGCACTCAGGAGACATTGTATAACTAATATTCCGGATGCTTATTTTCCTGTGGTGTTTGTGGAAATAAGAAAATATAAGCCAGAACTACATAATATTGGAAACATTTCTAATTTTTATGACCTAATTCTAATATTTTGTCATTCAATAATTTTTATTGAAGAAAAAAACACGTATCTTTTTTATTTTTCAATGACAGGTTAAACAAATAACAAAACCGTTATAAGATAAGGTCAAAAATGCTCCAGTAAGTAAACACCTTGGATTTTGCAGATAAGAACAAATATGCGGGTCTGAGACCCATCTGGGTGGTAGACAAAAACCTAGTACAAGACAAAGGGTCGTAACCCAGCGAGGGAGTATACCATGAGTAAAAGGAAAGCAAGTGTAAGAAAAGGGGGGGGGGAGAAGAGGAAGAGCATGGGGGGAGGGTTTTTTCTTTTTCCGCACGGCCGTGATCGGGTGGTGCAGACTCCGGCTGTGAAGGGTTGTCAGGAGGACCGCTCAGTGGCTTCTGCGCTAGCAGGGTAACAGAGGCAGAATATTTGGAGCTTAGCCAGCCCCCCCCCCCCCCCCCCCCTCAGTATAGATGCCCTCCTCTCCCCCCCCCCCCCCCCCCCCCATGCAGGCAAATAAAAAATAAAAAAACACAACTCACCTCACAACGCGCCCCCCATCAATCCTCTCTCCTGCAGCATCCGTCTGCCCCCCAGCTGATGTGTAGCTGTCGGGGGTGTCCCGTCCTATTCCTGGCAGCGCGCACATCAGAGAGCTCCCTGTGCGCCGGCGCTGGGACTTCCGGCACTGGGAGCGTCTCTAACAAGTGCTCTCTGTTCCGGAAGTCAGGGCCACATGCACACAGGGAGCTCTCTGATGTGCGCGCTGCCAGGGATAGGACGGGACACCCCCGGCAGCTGCACATCAGCCGGGGGACAGACGGATCCGGACTCTTGTGACCGCAAGCAAAACAATGCTTGCGGTCACAAGACTGATTGATGGGGGGGCCTCGGCAGCCCTGGTAGTTACGCAACTGAATATGGAGTGACGATTCGAATTTCTAGAACTGCCAGTCTTCCAGTACTTATCAGCTGCTGTATGTCCTGCAGAAACTGTCCAGAGCAGCAGCAAATCCCCATAGAAAACCTCTCCTGCTCGGGGGCGTGGCCTGGACGGCAAGGAGAGATGTCCAGCATAGTGCTCTGGGGACTACTGGTCCTTGACTGGTCCAACCTCTCCAAATACCCCCAAAGAACTTTTTATTTAACCCCTACAAACCCCCACTATCCAGCTGAATTAAAAAAAGGGTCTTTCAGAGGGTTTGCACCACATCCACATCCGATGCCTTCTGGGTGCTAATGGTCACCGGACTCAAGTAAGAGAAAGGAACCGGCACCTGCACACTTCCGGTCGGGTCACGGGAGTGGCAGCCGTCCCTCACATCCCCACAGCAGAGTTCAGGGGGTGAGGAGTGAGGCAGACGGAGAGCCGAGTACTACAAACACCCGGGACTTTAAGGAGAGGTGAGAGAGAAGTGCAACACAGGTCCGAGCAGCAGATGCATCCCCCCCATCTGTATAAACCAGGGGTCTCAAACTCAATTTACCCGGGGGCCACTGGAGGTAGAGTCTGGGTGAGGCTGGGCCGCATCAGGTTTTCCACAAGATGACATTCCAATGTCATCAAATGTTTTTATTATTTCATCTGTTAAAACCCATAGCCCTCCCCCAACCAGAACTATCACTCCCAGCCCCCCCCCCCCCACAGAACTATCACTCCCAGCCCTCCCCCACACACAGAACTATCACTCCCAGCCCTCCCCCACACAGAACTATCACTCCCAGCCCTCCCACACACACAGAACTATCACTCCCAGCCCTCCCCCCACACAGAACTATCACTCCCAGCCCTCCCCCACACACAGAACTATCACTCCCAGCCCTCCCCCACACACAGAACTATCACTCCCAGCCCTCCCCCCACACAGAACTATCACTCCCAGCCCCCCCCCCACAGAACTATCACTCCCAGCCCTCCCCCACACAGAACTATCACTCCCAGCCCCCCCCACAGAACTATCACTCCCAGCCCTCCCCCCCCCACACAGACCTATCACTCCCAGCCCTCCCCCACACAGAACTATCACTCCCAGCCCTCCCCCACACAGAACTATCACTCCCAGCCCCCCCCCAGACCTATCACTCCCAGCCCCCCCCCCCACAGAACTATCACTCCCAGCCCTCCCCCCACACACAGAACTATCACTCCAAGCCCTCCCCCCCACACAGAACTATCACTCCCAGCCCTCCCCCACACACAGAACTATCACTCCCAGCCCTCCCCCCCACACAGAACTATCACTCCCAGCCCTCCCCCCCACACAGAACTATCACTCCCAGCCCTCCCCCCACACAGAACTATCACTCCCAGCCCTCCCCCCACACAGAACTATCACTCCCAGCCCTCCCCCCACACAGAACTATCACTCCCAGCCCCCCCCCAGACCTATCACTCCCAGCCCCCCCCCCACAGACCTATCACTCCCAGCCCCCCCCCCCCAGAACTATCACTCCCAGCCCTCCTCCACACACACAACTATCACTCCCAGTCCTCCTTTACACACAGAGCTATCACTCTCAGCCCCCCCCACAGAACTATCACTCCCAGCCCCCCCCACAGAACTATCACTCCCAGCCCCCACCCACACAGAACTATCACTCCCAGCCCTCCCACCCCCCACACACAGAACTATCACTCCCAGCCCTCCTCCACACACACAACTATTACTCCCAGCCCTCCTCCACACACAGAACTATCACTCCCAGCCCCCCCCCCACAGAACTATCACTCCCAGCCCTCCCCCACACACACAACTATCACTCCCAGCCCCCCCCCCACACACAGAACTATCACTCCCAGCCCTCCTCCACACAGAACTATTATCCCCAGCCCCCCCCCCCCACACCACTATCACCCCCAGCCCTCCCCCACACACCACTATCACCCCAGCCCTCCCCCCACACCACTATCACCCCCAGCCCTCCCCCACACACCACTATCACCCCAGCCCTCCCCCCACACCACTATCACCCCCAGCCCTCCCCCACACACCACTATCACCCCAGCCCTCCCCCACACACCACTATCACCCCCCGCCGAGAGTACTCTTACCTGAGGGCCGGGGGGGGCATGACTTTACCCAACACCGCACATTTATCTTCTATTTGTAGTTACATGTGCAGTGCAGCTCTCTGCCGGAGTGCCCCCGGGCCGCACTTACAGTAAACTTACCATTGAGGTGGGGGCCGCAAACTAGTGTCCCGAGGGCCGCGAGTTTGAGACCCATGGTATAAACAGATCAAGTCCCAGCCACAAAACTGAACACAGACACGCTGTGTGTACACATACATATATACTCTGCCCTCACCTCTATTTCAGCAGGACATCGATCCTCTCACAGCACTGGGCCTTGTGCAGGAATCTGCATTTCTTGCTGCTCAGGGGATACTACGAAGAAGAGGCCATCTTGGAAGCCCCTCCAGAAACACAGACTCAGCATAGTAGAGACACAGGGAACCCCTGTCAGGACTATATCTTTGCGGAGCGTGATGCGCCCCTCGGCTCATGCTGTGAGGCTCTCTTGTTTTGGTGGACACACCCGACTTCAACTGCTGATTTCTGTCTGGCCATGTCATGGTTAATCTGTGTTTTGGTTCTGCTGTGACTGGCAGGTCTTCCTGCCAGTAGATGAGTTTTGTTCTCAGGTGTCTGTGCTTGGAGATCAGAGGAATGGTCCAATTATATCCTGGACCAGAGCCCTGGCCTCCTATATAACCAACCCCAGTCTGGGCAGTCATTGCCGCTTATTGACTTTGTCTCTGCCCGCCTATGTCTTCCGTATATTTGCATCTCCTGATCTTTCCCTTGTATCCTTGCCTTCCTTGCTTGCCGCCTGCCCCTGACCATATTGCCTGTACTTTGACTACGCCTATTGGATTCTGATTAGTACTTTAGTTGCCTGATTGTTGTGACCCGGACTGTTTACCATTCTTTATTGTGTTTGTTTGTCTGTCTTGTTCTGTGTGCACCTATACTAGTATTCGTCTTCGTGGTTGTCCACAGCTGCTTTGGGCCATTTGAGGCAAGTAGGTAGGGACAGTTGGTGGGTTCAGAATTAGGGCTCACTGTGTTTTGGAACAGGTAGGTCACTACGGCCCTTCCGGATGGTATATCTGTGTTGGGTGAGTCTAGTCTTGGCATCATACGTAGTTTCTCCTACATAGAGGAGACCACAAGGGCAAAATAATAAGTAAGCAACCCAGTCGGAATTACAGGTAAGAAAATAACAGATGTCATAGGTACGTGTAGTAACTGGGTGAGTAAAAGTACGTGTTTTGACAATGTGTCTACAATTTACACAGTTAGTACATGGAAAACATCCCACTACCTTAGGACCTAGGAAACTTTGTACACTGCTCTGTCTTTTCAACTGAGGGACCTCGGATTTAACTAATTGATCACGTAAATTTCTGGCTCGTTTGTATGACATAAGCGGCATAGCCTGAAATTCAGTAATGTGTGGAAAACTATTCTGTATTATTTCCCAATGTTTGTTAATAATTTTTGTGACAGCTGGACTCATAGAATTGTAAACAGATACAAATGGAACCCTTTTTATAGACTGAGGAGTCGTCCTAGAGGAAAGGAGAGAATCGCGATCAAGGTCAATAGTGTCTGTCTGATGTTGAAGAATGAGTCCTTTTGGGTATCCCCTAGAAGCAAATTTGTGAGCCATAGTAGAGAAGGTAGAGCTGATTTGGGAAGTGTCACTGGTGATACGTTTTGCTCTAAGGAACTGACTCTTAGGTAGACTAGACTTCATGGATGGAGGATGACTGGATTCGTATCTCAAAAGAGTGTTGCGGTCAGTGGGCTTAGTGTACATTCTGGTGTGAAAATGACCATCATGTATGTATACAACTGTGTCTATTTTAGATAACCGTCTTTTGAGCTTCAGTTAGAGGACATCTGGAAGGCGATCACCGGACTCTCTGGATTAGCATTGACCGACTATCACCCTAGCAGCTTCTTCTCTCTGAATACGTGATCCATGGGCTACCTTATTTATTTAATATACAGTTACAATTTTTTTAATTCTTTATTTTTGTTATTATTATCTTTTATTGCTTTATTTCTTTATTCATGAATTTTTATTTTTATTTATTTTTTTACTTTTTTTGCATTTTTTTTCCATTTTTTTCATTATTTTCATTATTATTTTTTTATGTTTATTTATTTAATTCATTTATGTTCCATTTTCATTTGAAACCAAGAATACTCTTCACCTTTACAGTGACCTATTTTCATCTCACTTTCTACACAGACACTGAGCAGTGTGCGTGATGTCATTTATGTTGTTTGGCGCCCCCACAGGTTGCTCGAAATTCCTTGGGTCACTTGCTGATCCGTTGGTCTTCCTTGCTTTCACACGGCATGTGAAGGGTCTCTGACTCCACTGCCGTGTGAGCTGTGTTAATTGGTTGGCTCCTAAGTTGGTTGCATGCTGTTCACACCAAACCGGTATGGATGCGTTTATCAAGTATGCTCCGATTGTCCTTGATAGTGTTACTCAGGCGCCTCGCTTGGCTCCAGAGATGATTTAACTTTCTTTTGAGTTCGATTATGTTATTTTTATTCATTTATACTTTTTTGTTCATTTATTGGTCATAGTTTCTTTTTGCCTTTTCCCGTGGTATCACGTTATTTGTTGACATCTCGCGCATGCGCACTGCCTACTGACACGCACACTGTTGCGTCAATTACGGCGTGCGTTCCACCAGTACATAGCCTGTCATGCAATAGGGTGTTTTCATCTGTCATTACACTATCTCGCTATCCATTGGCTGGTGAGTCGCCTCCATCATGTGCTCTAATTTGTATCTAATTATATTGAATTTTATTTTGTAACATACACATTGAAATTATCACTTATGTATTATCACTTATTATGCATCTATATCGGGAGAATATCCCCTTACTTGCGATTATATATTTCACTTCATTTTGCTGTTTCTTTCTGTATTTTTTCACTAATGATGTAATTGATTTGCAATTATGCACGTGTGTATAAATACCCTGTCAGCAGGGGTGTGTGTATAGCTTGAAAACGGTGCTTATGGTGGCACTGAAACGTTGCTAATTTGTTCCTGTGAGCTGAAATAAACACTTTTTTCACTGCGTCCTCATGACAGCACCACAATGGAGGACGTCACCCTTGATCCTGTCAGGAACAGGAAATCACAGAGGTTAAAAGGGCACTTCCCACATTCCCCCTCAGTGTTTTTCCTGTTCCTGACAGGATCAAGGAACACAGAGGTTACCTGTGATCCTGTGTGGTCATGGGTTTCCTGGGACAAAGGCTTGGAGCGGCTTGCGGGTCCTTCCGGATGTTTTGCCTGTCGGTAGCATCTTTGTAGGTGCCTCCGGTCCCTCACTCCCCTTGCGGCGCTCCTGGAGTTAATGCAGGGGAGTCTGAAAGACGCAGCGGCCCTCGGGATCCATGGCGGGTCTCCTGCGGCCTTCTCCGGTGGGTAAGGTTGACTGCGCATGCGCGCGTTCCTCACGAGGGATGCGTACGCACTGTCGTAGACACGTAGTGTGCGTCTCCTGCGTCGCGCGCGTTGGTGACGTCACGCGCTTACCGGAAGACTCAGCTGCTGGGAATATGCGGCGCGGCGTGGAAATGGCGCCAAATTCAAATCTCCTGCGGTCTTTCCTCTATAAAGGCTGGTGAGTAGCTGATACATGTGCCTTGTACTCCTGCATATCTTGTGCTATTATGGATGTTCAGGATGCTGAGGGGGAGGCTGTGGAGAGAATCAGACCTGCTGGCTCTGTGAGTTATACCCTTTGAGGGTTCACTTACTTATTTTATGATAGCTACTCCCTTTTTTTTTGGTGATTCCCTATCATATTGTTTTGATGTCTCTCTATCCTTAGGTGGAGAAAGAGATATCAAAAAGAGGAATGGATAAAAGATGTGTTGGATGTAATGCCAGTCTGCCGGAAATTTATACCAAAATGCTATGTAAAAACTGTTTGGCGAAGCTCAATCCTCCGGCTCAGGTGTCTGTGTCTGATGAGATACGGGCAATTATCCGCCAAGAGATTCAAGCCTCAATGTCGGGAATGATGACAGTTGTTCCTACACAAAGTCCATTTGCCTCCTTACCTATAATTGCTCCAGGGCTATTAACTTCTGCGGTGCACTCTCCTGCAAAAAAACGCAAAACCTTTGTGATATCTGACTCTGAATCTGAGAATCTCCAAGAGGACAGTGTTGAAATAGAGGATAATGTGGAGGATTGCACAGCAGAAGTGCCTACGGTTACCCCTAATAAGGAACCGACTAAGTTTTGTTTATTCATCTGAAAATGCTGACACTCTAATTAAAGCTGTTAGAGCAGTAATGGAATTAGAAGACATTGAGCAACCATTATCAGCACAGGATGCTATGTTTGCAGGCCTAAAACCAAAAAAACGTAAAGTATTCCCTATTCATGAGAATATTAAAGATCTAATCTTTTCAGAATGGAAAGAACCAGAAAAAAGACTTCAGATTCCTAAAGAGTTTAAGTCCAGATTTGTATTTGATGAAACTGATTCTGAAACCTGGTCTACAACCCCTATGGTAGACATACCAGTAACCAAAATAATCAAAAAAACATCATTACCATTTGAAGATGCCTCCCAATTAAAGGACTCCATGGATAGGAAAATGGAGGGTCTCCTATGGAAATCTTGGGAAGCCTCCACTGCAATATTAAATCCAAATATTGCAGCAACGAGTGTAGCAAGATCATTACATATCTGGCTTGAACAATTAGAGGCTCATATTGAGGGCAAAACATCCAGGGATGAACTGCTCTCCACCATGCCAATGCTTAAAATGGCGGCCGGGTTCTTAGCTGACGCTTCAGCAGAAACCATTAGAATGGCGGCCAAGTCTGCAGCATTATCCAACGCCACTAGAAGGGCTCTTTGGCTTAAACACTGGCAAGGAGAGTTGCGTCCAAAAATAAAGTTTGTCAATTCCCCTTTCAGGGTAAACTCCTGTTCGGCCAGGACCTGGAGGAAATCCTGGAAAAAGCGGCAGACAGGAAAAAGAAGTTTCCGGATTCGGGTCAGCCAAAAGGTAAAAAACCTTTTCGTCCCTACACACAAAAAAAGCAAGATTACAAAGGCAAAGGTAAATCTGGCCGCTGGTCCTTTCCCAAAGGAGGTAAGGGAAGAGGATTTCTCCTCAACCCTTCCTCTGACGGGAAGGACAAGTGACTCCATCAAGGTGGGGGGAAGACTATCTCACTTTGTAACACACTGGGAGGAAGTCACTCAAAAGAAGTTTATCTTAAACATCTTGAGAGAAGGGTACCTCTTGGACTTCCTCTCTCTTCCCCCCCCAAAATTCCAAGTTACCCATTATCAATCAGACAAAATGAAACACCAACTGATGGATGGGGTAAAAGAACTGTTAAATCTAGGAGCTGTAATTCCAGTTCCTTCGGAGGAGAAAGGACTAGGACATTATTCCAGTCTATTTCTGGTTCCCAAGCCCAACGGGACATTCAGAACTATAATAAATTTAAAATCCCTGAACAAGTACTTAAAGTACAAAAAGTTCAAGATGGAGACACTGAAAACCATCACTCCTCTGATTTATCCCAATGCAGCCCTAGCTACAATCGATCTGAAGGACGCTTACTTTCATATCCCAATACACCCCTCACATCAGAAATATCTCCGGTTTGCGATACAATCATCCCAGTCAGTTCATCACTTCCAATTTACAGCACTCCCATTCGGGATATCTTCAGCCCCCTGGCTATTTACGAAGGTGATGCTAGAAGCTGTAGCAAACCTAAGATTACAGGACATTACTGTAGTTCCTTACCTGGACGACCTTCTGCTTATTGCTCCATCCCCATCCATCCTCCTAGGACACATA
This sequence comes from Dendropsophus ebraccatus, assembly GCF_027789765.1. NCBI lineage: Eukaryota > Metazoa > Chordata > Amphibia > Anura > Hylidae > Dendropsophus > Dendropsophus ebraccatus. Next base: position 7,916,851 of record NC_091458.1, on the reverse strand, counting down.
CAACTGGTCCTACATTACCTTCAAAAGATAGGGTGGATAATAAACTTCTCCAAGTCAGATCTTGTTCCTTCCCACAGGAAGAAATTCCTTGGCATGATTCTAGATTCCAAAACCCAGATGACATCTCTACCGGAAGAAAAGGTCACGGCGGTGTTATCCAAAGTGGAAGATTTCAGGAAGAAATCAGTAATATCAATAAGAAAGGCTATGTCCCTGATAGGTCTGATGACATCATGTATCCCGGCAGTGCCCTGGTGCCAGCACCACTCTCGGACTCTCCAGACCAGCATGCTTCAGGTATGGGACAGATCTCCTTTATCCATAGACAAAAAGATGACTATTCCTCTAAAGGTCAAATCTTCCCTCATCTGGTGGAAGACCAAACAGAACCTCACCAAAGGGGTTCGGTGGAATCCGGAAGCACCAGTTCAGGTCACCACGGACGCCAGTATGTGGGGATGGGGCGCGCATGTTCAAGGTCTGCACTTCCAGGGTCAATGGCAGGAAGTTCATCGGAAACAGTCGTCAAATTACAGAGAACTGAGGGCAGTGTGGGAAGCGCTGAGGGCAGCAGAATCCCTTCTTGTCCACAAAGACATAAAAATCCTATCGGACAATGCAACAGTGGTGGCGTATCTCAGGCACCAAGGGGGAACAAGATCTACTCTTCTTCAGAGATTGACAGCAAAAATATTCTCCTGGGCAGAAATGACAGTGTCATCTGTCGCTGCAATACATCTAAAAGGTACGGACAACATACTGGCAGATTACTTAAGTCGCCATCAGGTCCTTCCAGGAGAGTGGGAATTAAATACCCAGATATTCTCCAGCTTAGTAGAGAAATGGGGATATCCAGAGATCGACCTATTTGCTTCAAGGTCCAACAAGAAAGCACAAAAGTTCTTTTCACTAAATCCCCGGGATCACCCGGACGCACTGGATGCCCTACAGCAAAATTGGAATTTCAAGCTGACATACGCATTTCCCCCCTTTCCACTGATTGCGAGGACTCTTCAGAAGATCCACTCAAGCCAAACCTTGGTGATCCTGGTAGCTCCAATGTGGCCCAAGAGAGCTTGGTTCAGTCTCCTCAAGTCTCTAGTCATCCAGGGCCCAGTTGTTCTTCCTCTACAGGAAGACTTTTTGATCCAAGGTCCTCTACGCCATCCAAATCTGGCAGGTTTGCACCTAGCGGCATGGCTTTTGAAAAGTCCCTCCTTTCAGCTAGAGGGCTATCGGAAAAAGTAATAGAGACTTTACTAAAAAACAAGAAAGAAGTCACCTCTTCAATCCACCTAAAGCAATGGAAGAAATTCTATTCTTGGTGTGGTGACTCTCCGCCTGATGTGCTCCATCCTGATATTCCCAGAATTTTGGATTTCCTGCAAGATGGTCTGGATAAAGGATTATCCATAAATACCCTAAAAGTCCAAGTGTCAGCTCTAGGTTGTATATATGATAACCAAATAGCAGACCATAGGTGGATAAGACGCTTCTTTAAGGCAGTAGCCAGGATGAAACCCAAAATTACAAATCTAGCCCCTCCTTGGGACTTGAACATAGTTTTGTCTGGGCTCTCTAAAGAACCGTTCGAGCCAATTAATGAAATTTCCCTGAAATCCCTCACCATTAAAACTGCTTTCCTAATAGCTATAACTACGGCCAGAAGAGTTGGGGAACTTCAGGCATTATCTATTATGGAACCGTTTTGTACTATTCTGGAAGATAGAATAATATTCAAACTTAACCCTTCATTCCTTCCAAAGGTCGTCACAGACTTCCACAGATCTCAAGATATAGTGGTCCCATCCTTCTGTAGTGACCCAAAAAATTAAGGAGAAAAACTTTTTCATAATTTGGATGTAAGGAGATCTATTATCCAATATCTAGAAATTACTAAAGATCATAGGAAAGATGAGAATCTCCTCCTTCAATTCCAAGGCCCCAACAAGGGCAAAAAAGCAACAAAAAGCTCCATTGCAAGATGGATCAAAACAGCCATTTGTGAAGCCTACACTACAATGGGGAAAGATCCCTGTCGAGGTGCCTTCCCAAAGAAGGCCTACTGTTGTTGGCTGTTTCCTAATTGAGTTGGAGAATGGGTCCGGATCCCCTCTCCCACACCATGCACTTAGAATGAGGACACAGACTACGTATCTTGCAAACAAGTCTGGTGTGTTCCCATCTCTGAGAACCCACCTTTATTTATACAGGAAAAAACCAATGGATATGAATGTAAAATGCAAAGTCATACACTATGCACGTAACTACGGATATATTTTGATACAATAAGATTAAATGTTCAATTAAAATTGTTTACATAAGGATGTTGATACATACATAAGGATGCTAATACAAAAACATTTGTTATCTGCATGTGAATTCTAGAATAACATTTATTATCTGCTGAGAACAGACGGTGGACCAACTGTATGTCCTTGAACAGGATTCAGTCATGTAGGAAAGTTCGTGAGAAAAGAGTTCATGAGAAAAGAATTTATTTTTCTTCCTGTTATATCTTCCTTCAAACTTTGGATGGATTAACTCATTCCTCTCAATCCCCCTACAGGTCTAAAAGCGCACTCTACTAGAGCCACAGCAGCTTCATGGGCAGCTAGATCAGCCTCCCTTGAACAAATTTGTAAAGCAGCCACGTGGTCTTCACCCCACACGTTCTTCAAGCATTACCGTTTACATATTGGCACTTCTCAGGACCTGGCTTTTGGGAGAAAAGTGCTCCAGGCGGTTGTCCCTCCCTGAAAGTCTAAGTTGGTATGACTCCATTGTGGTGCTGTCATGAGGACGCAGTGAAAAGCAAGAATTATTACTCACCGATAATTCACTTTTCATAAGCTCCTCATGACAGCACCCTTAGATTTCCCGCCCTTATTAGTGTATGATCCTGTATGGTTTCGTTATAATTACACTGAGGGGGAATGTGGGAAGTGCCCTTTTAACCTCTGTGATTTCCTGTTCCTGGTAGGGTCAAGGGTGACGTCCTCCATTGTGGTGCTGTCATGAGGAGCTTATGAAAAGTGAATTATCGGTGAGTAATAATTCTTGCTTTCTACATTTGGAGTGCCGGTACCCTAATTTTGGACGTCTATCTATCTATCTATCTCCTATCTATCTATTTATCTCCTATCTATCTATTTATCTCCTATCTATCTATCTATCTATCTCCTATCTATCTATTTATCTATCTATCTATCTCCTATCTATCTATTTATCTCCTATCTATCTATCTATCTATCTATCTATCTCCTATCTATCTATCTATCTATCTATCTATCTATCTATCTATCTATCTCCTATCTATCTATCTCCTATCTATCTCCTATCTATCTCCTATCTATCTATCTATCTATCTATCTATCTATCTCCTATCTATCTATTTATCTCCTATCTATCTATCTATCTCCTATCTATCTATCTATCTATCTATCTATCTATCTATCTCCTATCTATCTATCTCCTATCCAGTGGCGTAGCTACAGGGGTCGCAACGGTCGCAGTTGCGACCCGGCCCGCCAGCCAGGGGGGCCCGGCTGGGCCCCCCATGCCACCTTGCTGTGTCCTGGAAGCTGCTTGCATTCATGGGTCACACAGAGCCATGGATGCAAGCAGTTACAGCCGGCGTCTATGCGTTCTTGGTCCGCACCCCACCCGTTCTCTGCCCACACACATAATTGCCATCAGTCCCGGGTAAGCCCCGCCCCATCGCGGTAAGCCCCGCCCCCGGGGCACACCGCGGGGCTAACTATCCAGCAGAGTACACAGGGCCAGAGGAGGAGAGACGCCATGGACAACAGGAAGTATGGTAAGTATAATGGGTCAGTCTCTTACCATATTTCCAGTTGTCCATGGTGTCTCTCCTCCTCTGGCCCTGTGTAGTTAGCGCCGCGGTGGGCACAGGGGGCGGGGCTTACCGCGACGGGGGCGGGGCTTACCAGTGACGGATGGCAACTACTGGCCGGTCACCGGAGCCAAGTGAAGTCTGTGTCCTGCCCGTTCACGTCGTGCCACTCTGTCTCTGTGGTGCCGTTCTGTGAGTTGTGTGTGTATAGTGCTGTGTGTGGTGGGCCTGTGCTGTGTCCTGTGTGTGTGGTGGGCTTGTGTGCTGTGTGCTGTGTTCTGTGTGTGGTGGGCTTGTGTGCTGTGTCCTGTGTGTGTGGTGGGCTTGTGTGCTGTGTTCTGTGTGTGTGGTGGGCTTGTGTGCTGTGTCCTGTGTGTGTGGTGGGCTTGTGTGCTGTGTCCTGTGTGTGTGGTGGGCTTGTGTGCTGTGTCCTGTGTGTGTGGTGGGCTTGTGTGCTGTGTCCTGGGTGTGTGGTGGGCTTGTGTGCTGTGTCCTGGGTGTGTGGTGGGCTTGTGTGCTGTGTTCTGTGTGTGGTGGGCTTGTGTGCTGTGTTCTGTGTGTGGTGGGCTTGTGTGCTGTGTTCTGTGTGTGGGGTGGGCTTGTGTGCTGTGTCCTGGGTGTGTGGTGGGCTTGTGTGCTGTGTCCTGGGTGTGTGGTGGGCTTGTGTGCTGTGTCCTGGGTGTGTGGTGGGCTTGTGTGATGTGTCCTGGGTGTGTGGTGGGCTTGTGTGTTGTCTCCTGGGTGTGTGGTGGGCTTGTGTGCTGTGTCCTGGGTGTGTGGTGGGCTTGTGTGCTGTGTCCTGGGTGTGTGGTGGGCTTGTGTGCTGTGTCCTGGGTGTGTGGTGGGCTTGTGTGCTGTGTCCTGGGTGTGTGGTGGGCTTGTGTGCTGTGTCCTGGGTGTGTGGTGGGCTTATGTGCTGTGTCCTGGGTGTGTGGTGGGCTTGTGTGCTGTGTTCTGTGTGTGTGGTGGGCTTGTGTGCTGTGTTCTGTGTGTGGGGTGGGTCTGTGCTGTGTGCATATGTCTGTGGTGGGCTGTCTGTCTGTGTGCTAGTGCCATCCTCTGCCGGGCCCATACCCTTAGTTCGTGGTCATAGAGTGGATGCTCTGCCTACCGATGCCACGCGTGGCACACCTTCAGCTCACTAGGGAGGAAGAAGGAATGCCTGAGGACTGCAGAGCCTGGTGAGTATGTATTTTTTTTACCTACATGAGGGGAAATATCCACCAGGTTAGCATGGTTGGGGTGAGGGGTCTTACAGCCAGGGGTCATGAGACATGGGGGCACGATTACCCCTTTAGGAGGGGAGGAACTGCCTACATGGAGCATACCAATTTACTGTGGGGGGGGGGGGAGGCAACTACCAGGGGACTACTTACAGGGGGGATGCACAGAGGGGATCTACAAACTATATGGGAGCACATGAGGGGCTTGTCTATTATTTGGAGGGACATATTAGGCATAATTACTTACATGAGGGCACAGAGGGGCACTGATACTGTGTGACACAGTACACATGGAGAGTTATTGTAGAGATGAGGACAATGTTGTGGCGAGGAGCCTAAAATGTTTTTCCTAGATCCTGTGGAGACGAGTGATGGCTGAAGATGTTTTTATGATGGCCGGGCAAGAAGGAGAAGAAAAGGAAGAGTGAAAAACTCCGATTTGCAAAAAGGTCACAAGAAGAGACAACGCCCCCTGTGAGTTACTGAATGTATCAATTAAAAAATCTGCAGAATCCAGCTGTCACTGCTGAAGGAGAATGTTATATAGTAGATTTTATGCAGTAACAGTGCAGTAGTATTATGCAATGGCAGCGTGGAGTGGAGTGAGGGTGTTAGGGGGATATGTAGGTTTGGAGTGGTATGGCGTCACCGGTCAAGGGGGGGCCCCAAATTGAAGTTTCGCACCAGGGCCCATGACATTTTAGCTACGTCCCTGCTCCTATCTATCTATCTATCTATCATCTATCTATCTCCTATCTATCTCCTATCTATCTATCTATCTCCTATCTATCTATCTATCTATCTCCTATCTATCTCCTATCTATCTATCTCCTATCTATCTATCTATCTATCTATCTATCTATCTATCTCCTATCTATCTATCTATCTATCTATCTATCTCCTATCTATCTATCTATCTATCTATCTATCTATCTATCTCCTATCTATCTACCTATCTATCTATCTATCTATCTATCTATCTATCTATCTATCTATCTCCTATCTATCTATTATCTATCTATCTATATATCTATCTATCTCCTATCTATCTATTTATCTATCTATCTATCTCCTATCTATCTATCTCCTATCTATCTATCTATCTATCTATCTATCTATCTATCTATCTCCTATCTATCTATCTATCTATCTATCTCCTATCTATCTCCAATCTATCTATCTATCTATCTATCTATCTCCTATCTATCTATCTCCTATCTATCTATCTATCTATCTATCTATCTATCTATCTCCTATCTATCTATCTATCTATCTATCTCCTATCTATCTATCTATCTATCTATCTATCTATCTATCTATCTCCTATCTATCTCCTATCTATCTATCTATCTATCTATCTATCTCCTATCTATCTCCTATCTATCTATCTATCTATCTATCTATCTATCTCCTATCTATCTATCTATCTATCTATCTATCTATCTCCTATCTATCTCCTATCTATCTATCTCCTATCTATCTCCTATCTATCTATCTATCTATCTCTCTATCTATCTATCTATCTATCTATCTATCTATCTATCTATCCATCTATCTATCTCCTATCTATCTATCTATCTATCTATCTATCTATCTATCTATCTCCTATCTATCTATCTATCTATCTATCTATTTATCTAAGTATGAGGCTGCAGCACATCCAAAATAGTGGAAAACTTGTGGTGTTTTATTGGTAAATCATCAGCAAAAAAATCTGCAACGTTTCTGTCTCATCTCGAGACCTTTCTCAAGCAAAGTATTCAGTGACTCATATCCTTTTATATCATACGTGTAATAGGAAACATGTGTGAGCAATCCAGTGAAAATAAAGTGAAAATTCACTATACAGTGTAAATATAATCAGGATCCATATCGGATCAAAGTGCATAAGTTATATACAGTATACAATGTATACATAATAAATACAGTATCTTTCAGATGGTGTTAAGCAAATAAATACAGTGTAGTGTATACAAGTGATTAAATTTGTATCCTTTCTCCTTTTTGTTTTAGATCGTACTTGAATATGGCGGAGAAAGCTTCCTATCAATCACTGCTCTGATATTCCATCTCCATTTCATTCTCATCTCATACAATAATTGGTAACCTGGACATTCACCTTTATGAGTGCTAGTCAGCTATTGTATGGATTTAGGTTTAGGTAATTTATGGGGAGCACACCATTACACAGGGGTTTGGGTGACGTGCTGAGGGTCCCGAGGCTCACTATGTTGGCCACGGTTGACCCAAAGCTGTACGATTGGTAAACTACCCCGCTATGCAGGGATGGCTTACCATCTTGCCAGATAACCCCCTTTCACTGGAAGGAGTTCCTTTCCCCGACCTATATGTCCTTTTTCCATTCTGTGCTAATGCCCTGAAGCTTGACAGTATTCAGACCTGCACCGATGCGGTTTTTATCTAAGACAGCGATTCTACACGGGCTATAGACAGACTGACGTTGCACTCTAGATGTCCTTCCTGAGACACTCGCAGTACTGATACTTTGAACCAGATGACAGTTTTATTCATTCCAACATACAAGGTTGTTTACATGAACTAACGCTGAACTTACCTGATTGGTTCCGGAACATCACGTGTCTCTTACGTCTCTTTTTTCTATGACACTTACTGAGATGGACAAACCCACGTACCCGCGCATGCGGGATAACATTCTTTACAAACTTTCTACAACGTGGGAAGTTAAAGATGGATGATTTGCTTTCTCGGAGCAGTGGTGAGTGGAAGCAGACCCCGCCTACTAATTTAATCACTTGTATACACTACACTGTAGTTATTTGCTTAACACCATCTGAAAGATACTGTATTTATTATGTATACATTGTATACTGTATATAACTTATGCACTTTGATCCGATATGGATCCTGATTATATTTACACTGTATAGTGAATTTTCACTTTATTTTCACTGGATTGCTCACACATGTTTCCTATTACACGTATGATATAAAAGGATATGAGTCACTGAATACTTTGCTTGAGAAAGGTCTCAAGATGAGACAGAAACGTTGCTGATTTTTTTGCTGATGATTTACCAATAAAACACCACAAGTTTTCCACTATTTTGGATGTGCTGCAGCCTCATACTTTTATTGAAAGAGGGGACGTGGATCCAGTCTCCACTGCTGGCACTCCATACACTACGCCTGGGAGTGCACAATAGAGATTGCTTATCTATCTATCTATCTATCTATCTATCTCCTATCTATCTATCTATCTATCTATCTATCTATCTATCTATCTATCTATCTCCTATCTATCTCCTATCTATCTATCTATCTATCTATCTATCTATCTATCTATCTATCTATCTCCTATCTATCTCCTATCTATCTATCTATCTATCTATCTATCTATCTATCTATCTATCTATCTATCTCCTATCTATCTATCTATCTATCTCCTATCTATCTATCTATCTATCTATCTATCTATCTATCTATCTCCTATCTATCTATCTATCTCCTATCTATCTATCTATCTATCTATCTATCTATCTATCTATCTATCTATCTCCTATCTATCTATCTATCTATCTATCTATCTCCTATCTATCTATCTATCTATCTATTATCTATCTATCTATCTATCTATCTATCTATCTATCTCCTATCTATCTATCTATCTATCTCCTATCTATCTATCTATCTATCTATCTATCTATCTCCTATCTATCTATCTATCTATCTCCTATCTATCTATCTATCTATCTATCTATCTATCTATCTATCTATCTATCTATCTATCTATCTATCTATCTAGCTATCTATCTCCTATCTATCTCCTATGTATCTATCTATCTATCTATCTATCTATCTATCTCCTATCTATCTATCTCCTATCTATCTAGCTATCTATCTCCTATCTATCTATCTATCTATCTATCTATCTATCTATCTATCTATCTATCTCCTATCTATCTATCTATCTATCTATCTATCTATCTATCTATCTCAGGTATAAGAACACAGACAATAGAGCACACTTGTCAAACTCCGTCCCTCCAGTTGTTACAAAACTACAAATCCCATCATGACTGGACAGATAAAGCATGACGGGAATTGTAGTTTTGCAACACCTGGAGGGACGGAGTTTGACACCCCTGATAAGTTATAAGACCTTATAAGTGATTATAGTGCAGTTACATCCTGTCACTCACAGTAGGCGTCTTCTCTGCATGAAGAGACGTCCACTTTTCCTTTTCTTCTCCATCCGGCTCCGGCCATCATGAAGGCTTCTCTGGCCAGGACTCCTCTCCACGGGATCTGCCAGACAGACATTTTAGGCTTCTTGCTCCAGCAACATCCTCATTTATACATCCCTCCATATAGAATGCCGCCCCCCCCCCCCCCCCCGCTGCACATCTCTCCATATAGAAAAGCCCCCCTGCATCCCCCCTTATAGAATAGCCCCCCTGCTGTACATCCCTCCATAAAGAATAGCCCCCCGTGCACATCTCTCCATATAGAAAAGCCCCTCTGTGCATCCCCCCATATAGAATAGCCCCCCGTGCACATCTCTCCATATAGAAAAGCCCCTCTGTGCATCCCCCCCTTATAGAATAGCCCCCCTGTGCATTCTCCCTTATAGAATAGCCCCCCTGTGCATCCACCCTCATAGAATAGCCCCCATGCATCCCCCCTTATAGAATAGCCCCCCTGTACATCCCCCTTATAGAATAGCCCCCCTGTGCATCCCCCCATATAGAATAGCCCCTCTGTGCATCCCCCCTTATAGAATAGCCCCCCTGTGCATTCCCCCTTATAGAATAGCCCCCCTGTACATCCCCCTTATAGAATAGCCCCCCTGTGCATCCCCCCATATAGAATAGCCCCTCTGTGCATCCCCCCTTATAGAATAGCCCCCCTGTGCATTCCCCCTTATAGAATAGCCCCCCTGTGCATCCCCCCTTATAGGATAGCCCCCCTGTGCATCCCCCCTTATAGAATAGCCCCCCTGTGCATCCCCCTTATAGAATAGCCCCCCTGTGCATCCCTCCTTATAGAATAGCCCCCCGTGCACATCCCCCCATATAGAATAGCCCCCCTGTGCATCCCCCCTAAGAATAGCCCCCCTGTGCATCCCCCCTTATAGGATAGCCCCCCTGTGCATCCCCCCTTATAGAATAGCCCCCCTGTGCATCCCCCCTTATAGAATAGCCCCCCTGTGCATCCCCCCTTATAGAATAGCACCCTGTGCATCCCCCCATATAGAATAGCCCCCCTGTGCATCCCCCCTTATAGAATAGCCCCCCTGTGCATCCCCCCTTATAGAATAGCCCCCTGTGCATCCCCCCTTATAGAATAGCCCCCCTGTACACCCCCCCTTATATAATAGCCCCCCTGTGCATCCCCCCTTATAGAATAGCCCCCCTGTGCATCCCCCCTTATAGAATAGCCTCCCTGTGCATCCCCCCCTTATAGAATAGCCCCCCTGTGCACCCCCCTTATATAATAGCCCCCCTGTGCATCCCCCCATATAGAATAGCCCCCCTGTGCATCCCCCCATATAGAATAGCCCCCTGTGCATCCCCCCATATAGAATAGCCCCCCTGTGCATCCCCCCTTATAGAATAGCCCCCCTGTGCATCCCCCCTTATAGAATAGCCCCCCTGTGCATCCCCCCTTATAGAATAGCCCCCCTGTGCATCCCCCCTTATAGAATAGCCCCCCTGTGCATTTTCCCTTATAGAATAGTCCCCCCTGCATCCCCCCTTATAGAATAGCCCCCATGTGCATCCCCCCTTATAGAATAGCCCCCCATGCATCCCCCCATATAGAATAGCCCCCCTGTGCATCCCCCCTTATAGAATAGCCCCCCCTGTGCATTCTCCCTTATAGAATAGTCCCCCCTGCATCCCCCCTTATAGAATAGCCCCCATGTGCATCCCCCCATATAGAATAGCCCCCCTGTGCATCCCCCCTTATAGAATAGCCCCCCTGTGCATCCCCCCTTATAGAATAGCCCCCCTGTGCATCCCCCCTTATAGAATAGCCCCCCTGTGCATCCCCCCTTATAGAATAGCCCCCCTGTGCATTCTCCCTTATAGAATAGTCCCCCCTGCATCCCCCCTTATAGAATAGCCCCCATGTGCATCCCCCCTTATAGAATAGCCCCCCATGCATCCCCCCATATAGAATAGCCCCCCTCCCCCCCTTATAGAATAGCCCCCTGTGCATCCCCCCTTATAGAATAGCCCCCCTCCCCCCTTATAGAATAGCCCCCCTGTGCATCCCCCCTTATAGAATAGCCCCCCTCCCCCCCTTATAGAATAGCCCCCCTGTGCATCCCCCCTAATATAATAGCCCCCCTGTGCATTCCCCCTAATAGAATAGCCCCCCTGCATCCCCCCTTATAGAATAACCCCCCTGTGCATCCCCCCTTATAGAATAGCCCCTGTGCATTCTCCTTTATAGAATAGCCCCCCTGTGCATCCCCCCTTATAAAATAGCCCCCCTGTGCATCCTCCTTTATAGTTTACCCCCCCCCCCCCCGTGTGGCCACATGTGAAGGGGTTTAAAAAAAAAATAAGAAAAACAACTCACCTCTCCTGGGGCCGGATCTTCAGTCTGCAGCAGCTTCTCCCTGCTGCTGCAGCACGGTGGCTCCTCTTTCCGCTCTCAGGTCCTCAGCGGCACATCAGGGAAGTGACGTCACCGCTGGGGACCTGATGTAGGTGCCTACAGACGTGCCTGCGCGCGGCACGTCTGCGGCTCCTGGGGGGGATCAGGCGGCCTGGAAAAGACTGAGGGAATAGCACGGTGGCCGGCGGCGCTATTCTTTCAGTCTCAATTATAGCAGAGGGTCGGCCACGGGTCGCGGCCCACTCATTGGTGGGGAAGACCGCCCCGGGGGGCACTTGCCCCCTTGCCCCCCGGCCCAGCCCGCCCCTGTCTGTGGTCCAAGGGGCTGATTTCAGATGGAAGTAAATGTTGCATTTAATTTGGAAATCTCGGTCCCAGAGTCTGGAGGAAGAGCGGAGAGGCCCAATCCAAGCTGCTGGAGGAAGAGCGGAGAGGCTGTACACAATCCAAGCTGCTGGAGGAAGAGCGGAGAGGCTGCAGACAATCCAAGCTGATGGAGGAAGAGCGGAGAGGCTGTACACAATCCAAGCTGCTGGAGGAAGAGCGGAGAGGCTGCAGACAATCCAAGCTGATGGAGGAAGAGCGGAGAGGCTGTACACAATCCAAGCTGCTGGAGGAAGAGCGGAGAGGCTGCAGACAATCCAAGCTGATGGAGGAAGAGCGGAGAGGCTGTACACAATCCAAGCTGCTGGAGGAAGAGCGGAGAGGCTGCACACAATCCAAGCTGCTGGAGGAAGAGCGGAGAGGCTGCAGACAATCCAAGCTGATGGAGGAAGAGCGGAGAGGCTGTACACAATCCAAGCTGCTGGAGGAAGAGCGGAGAGGCTGCACACAATCCAAGCTGCTGGAGGAAGAGGGGAGAGGCTGCACACAATCCAAGCTGCTGGAGGAAGAGCGGAGAGGCTGCAGACAATCCAAGCTGATGGAGGAAGAGCGGCGAGGCTGTACACAATCCAAGCTGCTGGAGGTCTAGTGTGAAGTTTCCACAATCAGTGATGGTTTGGGGAGCCATGTCATCTGCTGGTGTAGGTTCACTGTTTTTCATCAACACCAAAGCCACCGCTACCGTCTACCAGGACATGTTACAGCACTTCATGCTTCCCTGTGCTGAAAAGATTTTTGGAGATGGGATTTTTATCTTCCAGCAGGATTTGGCACCTGTCCACACGGCCAAAAGTCCCAATCCCTGGTTTACTAACCACAGCATCACTGGGCTTGATTGGCCAGCAAACTCGCCAGACCTAAACCCCATAGAGAATTTATAGGGTATTGTCAGGAGGAAGATGAAAGACACCAGAGCCAACAATGCAGACGAGCTGAAGGCCGATATTACAGCAAACTGAGCTTCACTAACCCCTCTGCAGTGCCATCAGCTGATCGCCTCCATGACACATTGCCGCATTCATGCCGTCATTCATGCAAAAGGTGCCCCAACCAAGTATTGAGGGCATTTACTGTACAGACTTTTCATTTGGTCGACATTTCTGTGTTAAAAACTTTTTATCAGTTGGTTTTATATAATATTCTAATTTTCTGAAATTTTCTGGGTTTTTCTTGGCTGTAATCCATAATCATTAACTTTAACAGGAATAAACGCTTGAAAAAGTTCACTCTATATGTAATGACTATAGAATATATGAGGTCACTCTGTATGTAATGACTCTATAGAATATATGAATTCACTTTTTGAATTGAATTACTGTTGATATTCTAGATACACAGTGTGTAGTGACCCACCAGGCACTACAAAGTTTTATCTGCAATATGACATGTGCTTTGTATAAAGTAACTGTATAATGCTTTATCATTGGTGTCCAGCAGGTGGCAGTGCATTGCCAACATGTTGACAGTGAGCATTGGGACCCAGCGGCCTTCCACCTCAAGTGTGTTGCCTAGGCAACAGTAGGAGGTCTTACAGGTCCTGAGAGGAGTTGAGGAGATGTAGTCGGTGAGGAGGAGCAGACACGTGCTCTCCATCATAGTCAGATATAAGCAGTCTTGTGCTGACTAAAACCTTCAAGTAAGTGAAGTAACCTGCTGAGTGCAGAGCAGGCAAAGCAAGGAGAGAGAGGAGAGATTCTAACCAGCCAGATAAAGGCTATAACCACTAAGGCAGAGGGAACCCAATGCTCACTTCATGCAGCCTGACTGGAGAGTGACTAAACACCATTCCAATGTGCTGTATTACTGTGTAAACCAGAAAGTAAAGTCCCTCAGTTATATCACCGTCTATTCATTGTCTCCAAACACTGGAAACCAACCACCTCATTGCTGTGACGACCGCCCGGGGCCTTAGGAGAGCCAGGACCGCTAAGGTAGGAGTAAAGCACCGTGACACTATTGCCCCTGACAACACCACCGGCACCCTATATGGTCCTAATAGAGCCTCCAGTCCACCGTGCGGACGTTACAAAATGGCGTCACGAACAGGATTAAGACTTCTGCGCCTTGATCCATCAGTACCCTACTGATATCCAGGGGTGCCCCCCTGACAGAGACTGAGATTAGAAACCCCAAAAGTGACTTTTACCTGCTTAAAACAGCTGAATACTGCATTCACTAATTCACACTGGCAGAAGAGGGGTTAATCGGCCATTTTAAGAGATTAGACTGCCCTCCTGCTGCCCATATATGGAGAGAGGCCGTGTGCTGGACTGTGGTATTACATGCTGTGTCTGTGTGGATTGCTTACAAGTCTCCCTGTGAATAAAATCTATGCTAAAGCCCCCTCTATAAGTGTCTCTTACAGAAATAAGAGTTCAGCAAGCTGCTTGACCAGAGGAGCCAACCTTCTTAAAGGGGGAGCACAAAAATACAGCCGGCATTGTGTGAAAGGAACCCAGCTAGGCTGTACCCTCAGCAAGCTCCTAAGTCCCTGGAGTCCAGGATTTCATGCTGTGGACACATGAGTGAGTACTATTGGGGGAATAAAGCAGGGAAAAGTCTGTTTAAAGTATTAGCTATCTCCCTGAGTTGCACATTTTCCATAAACAAGTTGCTGCATTTATTCTTAAAGGAGCCACGTCCCAATTTCCTGCCCGTTGCCCATAGCAAAACTCCCCAAAAAATATAAGTTAGCTCAATTTAAATCTGCTAGGCTGGTGCAGAATGTTGAGGACAATGTTGGACAGCGAAGACAACACCCAAGTGGGCCACAGCAGTTCTTCAGCTCCCATTACACCCAGCTGCATTATGCAAATAAGTATGCCATACTATCCAGGCGCATCATGGTATCCTCATTATGATGGAACACCTGGTACCCTTCAAGAATTTAGAGAAAAAATGCAAAGTCATTTTAAACTGTGCTCTGTTACTGAAGAACAGAAAGTTGAAATTTTGATCAACCAATTACAAGGACCTGCACTCCGTGAGGTCAAGTCCTGGCCTGGACATGAGCGCCAAAACAGTAAACAGATTCTAGACCGACTGAGTGTTACCTTTGAGTCTAGAACTGCTTCTGAGCTGAAGAAGCGTTTCTTTGGGATGAGACAACGCCCCAAGGAGTCGCTTAGAGACTATTCCCTGACCCTGCAGGAAGCATGGCAAGCTGTTATTTGGGTCGATCCTCATGAAGCAGTAGGTCAAGATCAAACCCTTCGTGAACAGTTTATTGAAGGTTTGTTAGACAAGACTCATAGGAGCCAGTTGAAAATGTTGTCTGTACAACATCCAAATGCTTCTTTCCTAGAATTTAAAGAACTAGCCATAGAAATACTAGAGGAGAAATCTCTGCCAGAATGGCAAGAAGATAACAGAAGTGTGACGACTCCCATACCAGCACCTGTAAGTCTGATGGTTGAACAGAGTGCTCAGTCCCCGACTGCTCAAGTCTCACATTGCGCTAAAGCTATGGAAAAAGTAGAGAATGAAGCAACACTGGCTAACCAAATATCACACCTCACTGAAGCAGTGGAAAGAATGATGAAGCGGATGGATCGACTAGAAAACCCCTCTAGACAAGGAAGAGAAAGTCCTCCCATACGGAACCGAGAGCGACCACCACCACCTACAAGAGAAAGACAGTGGCAACCACCGGTTAGACGCTCAGATACCTGGTATCAGAGTACCAGAGGATTACAGTGTAAATATTGTCACCGCAAAGGGCACCGTGAGGAAGATTGCTGGCAGTTAAACGACAATCCCCTGAGGCTGCGGGACACCCCTCAGGTGGAGAGGCGATAGGTCCCAGAGATGCTACATGGATGCCAAAGTATGTGGGTTCTAGGCCTACAGTCGAAGTCAGCATTAACGGTGTGAGCTTCCCTGCCTTGATTGACACTGGATCTCAAGTGACCACTATAAGGGCCGCAGCATTTGAAAAGTGTAGTAATGGGGCACAGTTAACAAAAACTCCAGAAGCCTTGCTCCACATAATCGCTACTAATGGAAAATCTGTACCCATACACGGGTATTGGGAGCCAACCTTGCAGATTGGCGACACAGAACTTCCCCGACAAGGAGTGATCGTGATTCAGGTCCCTGAGGATGAAAACTTCTCAGTGATCTTGGGCACCAATGTACTCCGCCATTGCTATACTGAAGTGCTGGAAGCCCTACGAAAGACTTTACTAAATGTGCCTAGAGGCTCTCAGAAGGCCATCCATAAAACTATGAAAGTGCTGGCAGCTCAGCAGAGGTTCACTAATATCAAAGGAGAAATATGCCGTGCTCGCATCAAAGACTCTCAACCAATCCGGCTGCAACCTGGCACTGAGACTATGGTGTGGTGTAGAGCTTCTATGGGACTACAAGGACAAGATTACCCGGCATTGATAGAACCGACCCTAATAGGAGATGACATACCTGTCATGGCGGCTAGAAGTCTTGTGACAGTATCTCATGGCCAAGTACCCATTCGTTTGTTGAACCTTAGCAACCAGCCAGTGGACTTGAGAAAGTATCAGGCAGTAGCCAGCTTGTACAGTATTCATCATGAAGATCTGCTTGAAACGTCTGTTACTGCTGCCCAACAAACTTCAGCAGGCAATTCAACTGAAGATCCAGATTCACAATCCTGGCTGTCCGAACTAAGTATCGGTGATGACACCACCTCCACTGAACAGATTCAAGGTGTGCTGGAGGTAGCCAAGCAACATCATCAAGTCTTCAGCAAACATCCTATGGACTATGGACAGACCAGTTTAATCCAGCATACCATACCAACCGGTACGCATCCTCCTATCAGGGAGAGATACCGGCCTGTGCCTCAACAAGTGAAGAAAATGGTCCAAGATATGAAAACCACCAACATTGTCCAGGATAGCCACAGTCCCTGGGCTGCTCCCCTAGTCCTAGTAAGGAAGAAGGACGGAACAATCCGCTTCTGTGTGGACTATCGTAAGGTCAACAACATAACGCATAAGGACGCCTATCCATTGCCTCGGATAGAGGAGTCACTTGCAGCTTTAGGCTCTGCAGCCTTCTTCTCAACTCTGGATCTGACCAGTGGCTACTGGCAAGTTCCCATGGCACCAGAGGACAAAGAGAAAACCGCCTTTACTACCCCGATGGGCCTCTTTGAATTCAACTACATGCCATTCGGGCTCTGCAATGCTCCCGGAACTTTTCAGAGATTGATGGAGAGATGTCTAGGACATTGGAACTTTGAGACAGTCCTATTGTACTTGGATGACGTAATAGTGTACTCCAAAACCTATGAAGAACACCTACAGCATCTGGCGGAAGTGCTTAAAAATCTTGCGCGGCATGGGTTGAAAGTTAAGCCTTCAAAGTGTTACTTGTTGAAACCACAAGTGAAATACCTCGGTCATGTTGTGAGTGCCGCTGGCGTGCAACCTGACCCAGACAAGATAGCTCCTGTGAAGAATTGGCCTGCACCTAGAACAGTCAAGGAAGTTAAGAGTTTCCTTGGGTTCGCTAGCTATTACAGAAGATTTATTCCAAAATTTTCCCAGATAGCTAGTCCTCTCCAAGAGCTCCTCAAAGGGAATCCTAAAGATCGTCAGAATTCACGGATCCCTGTGGAATGGACTAATGAGAGAGAAGCTGCATTCCAGCAATTAAAAGGTAAGCTTACTGAACCACCGATACTGGGATATCCGGACTATAGCCTGCCCTTCTGTCTATACACTGATGCCAGTAAGAAAGGCCTTGGAGCAGTGCTCTCCCAGACACAGAATGGAACCGAAAGAGTAATCGCTTACGCAAGTCGATCATTGAGAGAACCTGAGCAAAATGATCAAAACTATAGCTCCTTTAAGTTAGAGCTTCTTGCTTTAGTATGGGCAGTGACTGAAAAATTCAAAGACTATCTAGCAGCTTCTACATTCACTGCCTACACGGACAATAACCCATTGGCGCACTTGAACTCAGCTCGCTTGGGAGCCCTAGAACAAAGGTGGGCTTCTCGACTAGCTAGTTTTAACTTTACCATCAAATACCGGTCTGGTAAGGCCAATGACAATGCCGATGCTTTGTCCAGATTACCCGCAGAGAAGGAACTTGAATCCATTGATGAGCAGTGGGAAGATGTGGAAATGCCCGCTTTCTACGCTCGATTTGCACGGCAAGAGGCTCAACAGATAAAGCATAACGCTCTCAGTAGTCCCCAGCAGAGTGATCTTGTTCCTCCAGTTGAAAAAGAATGCTGGCTAAAGCTTCAGGCGGAAAGCAGAGTAATCAGTGAACTATTGGATTACTTCTCCAGTGGGCGAGTTCCAGAGAGAATCCGAAAACACAGAGCCGACACAGAACTGACACGGCTTTGGCGACTGAGAAAATCCCTCTTCCTGTTGAGAGGTTTGCTTTATCGCAGAATTCTAGACCCAGTCACTTATGAACGAGTCTTCCAAGTGGTGATACCCAGAAGAGATGCCAAAATCGTCCTGGACATGTATCATGACCAATCTGGCCACTTTGGAGTTCAAAAGACAGAAACTACCATCCGAAAAAGATTCTTTTGGGTCAATATGAGAGCTGACATTGAGGATTGGTGTCGTAAGTGCCCCACTTGTGTAGTGAACAAGAGTGAAAGACAGGATCAGCGTGCACCACTCCATCCAATTGTGAGTAAAAGTCCCCTTGAAATTCTAGCCATTGACCATGTGAAAATTGGACCAAGCCTATCTGGACACACCCATGTCTTAACCATGGTTGATCATTACACCAAATTTGTTGTAGCTGTTCCTGTAAAAGATCTCACTGCCAAAACTACAGCTGCCACCTTGTGGAAAAGCTTCATTCTACCCTATGGCAGCCCTGACAAGATTCTCACTGACAAAGGATCTGCTTTTGAATCTGAGTTGTTCCAAGAGTTGTGTGCTCTGTACAGTTGCAAAAAACTGAGGACAACAGCATACCACCCTCAAGGAAACGGATTATGTGAGAAAGTGAACCAAATCCTGATTAACAGAGTCAAAACCCTCTCCACAGAGAAGAAGGCAGATTGGCCAAAGTTTCTTCCAGAACTAGTGTTCCTTTACAACAATATTTCCCATTGTTCCACAGGATACACTCCTTACTATCTAATGTTTGGAAGACATGGAAAACTACCTGTAGACGTTGCTCAGGACATCTCCATGCCAGATTCAGAATCTCTTCTTCCTCAATCAGATTGGGTTAAAGAACATCAGAGACGTCTAGAAGATGCCAAAGAAATTGTTGACTCTAGAATTGAGAAAGCTCAACAAAAACAGAAGCAGGATTATGATCTACATGCCTGTGCTGAACCCTTTCAAACAGGAGATTCCGTATGGTTGAAAAACAATCATCCTACTAGTAAGCTAGATAGCCATTGGGAGCGTGAACCGTACATTGTGCAAAATATTCTTTCTCCAGAAGTGTACGAAATTTATCGTGAAAATCACGGTACTCAGCGAGTACATCGCAACAGGTAAAGAAATGTTTGAGGGAACCTGATCCTCAACCGCATTCAAGTAAAGAGCCTGAACCTTTTGCACAAGCAACAACACCTCAGCAAAGTACCACTACTGAAGTACTCCCTGGATTAGATCCGTTCCAGTGGTTTCTCCAACCTCATATCAACATACTGGTTCCAGGGCCTGCAAACCCTACTTCAGTGGAGACCCAACAGAGTCCTCTGCCTAT
Organism: Dendropsophus ebraccatus; assembly: GCF_027789765.1. Classification (NCBI taxonomy): domain Eukaryota; kingdom Metazoa; phylum Chordata; class Amphibia; order Anura; family Hylidae; genus Dendropsophus; species Dendropsophus ebraccatus. Next base: position 7,897,099 of record NC_091458.1, on the reverse strand, counting down.
GCCTCCTTTAACAACTGAAAATATTGACACTCCAGTGAACTTCTCTACTTCGCTTCATGGCTTGGAAGAAGAAGGTACAGAACCAGAAGGAAGTACCCAAAACACTTTGCGAAGATCCCGAAGGGAGAATAAAGGAAAGCTTCCCGCTCGTCTGAGAGGTTATGAACTGTTACCACCGCCAAGGAAGTTATCCTGTGCAACAAAGACTTTCTTGATTTAAGCTAATAACAAGTAAAAGAATCCACATCTGCTCAGGATATCACCCCAGCTGCGCCATGGTTGCGCCAAAGTCCCTTGCTTTTCCCCTTCTCATGTTCAGATGAACTGTTCATTATCCCTGAAAGGAACTTACTCTATGGATCGCAGTCATCGCCTTGTGGATTACAATTATTTATATTTTTGTGTTTTTCCTATGGAATAACTTATTTTTGAGAACTATGCTATTCCCAGGATGTTCTTGTTGATGCAACGTTCAAGTTTACCGCCCAGAGAAGAGACTCAGACCTATACTTGAGCTCTCTGTGTCCATTTTTGCACTGAAAAGTAATACGTTGAAACATTATTTTTGCATATTTTTATAATTTTTCGTTGGACTTCTCATGGTAAAATGGACTCTTCACTAATGTTTTGCATTGCCTTTACTTAGTTTAGTCAGGATTTGCAGGTACCCCGAGCAGTCCTCACCCATTGGTCCAAACGATCCATTGCCTAGTGTCTGAAAGACGATCCAGCTGCTCCAAGTAAAGAACAAGTATAACTGTGTTTATTAAGTGTAACTGGTTTTTACTTCCTGTGTAGTTAGTTAGAGACGTCTCATTTATATTTTTGTAAACATGTATTGATCAGCATGTTGTGACACAGTGAAGGCCTACACTTAGTTTGGTAGTTTGACACTAGTAGGTATCTTGGCGATAAAGCGTTCTGAGCAATTAAAGGCCTTGATACTCTTGAAGGGAAAACAGGATTAAGCCACCCTTCTAACGGTAGATTAGCCAACTTGTTAGGTGGTTGGGATAATTACCCCCACACTTTCTGTGTTTCCTGGCCAGAAACATCGGAAGGTTCAAGACTAGTCTTAGCCTTTAGCACACTAGTATTAGAGAGAAGAGTAAAACACATTAGCCATAGCATAGTCAGGGAACTGGGTATGAGTCTGTGGTAACTTTAGGTAACATTGGAGCTACATGCAGCATACAGAATAGCCTAGTCAATCTAGGTCCAGCTCGCATGACAATAGGAACATAGACACTGTAGTATACGTTACATTAGGACCAAGGCATTCCTTACAGGTGCACTCCACCAAACGCCTGGGTGAACATGGTACAGTGCCCCGACATACAGGTAGTTTCAATAGCACAAGCCGGGGGCGGCTTGGGTCTTCTTTAAGGGGGTATGTAGTGACCCACCAGGCACTACAAAGTTTTATCTGCAATATGACATGTGCTTTGTATAAAGTAACTGTATAATGCTTTATCATTGGTGTCCAGCAGGTGGCAGTGCATTGCCAACATGTTGACAGTGAGCATTGGGACCCAGCGGCCTTCCACCTCAAGTGTGTTGCCTAGGCAACAGTAGGAGGTCTTACAGGTCTTGAGAGGAGTTGAGGAGATGTAGTCGGTGAGGAGGAGCAGACAGTGCTCTCCATCATAGTCAGATATAAGCAGTCGTGTGCTGACTAAAACCTTCAAGTAAGTGAAGTAACCTGCTGAGTGCAGAGCAGGCAAAGCAAGGAGAGAGAGAGAGGAGAGATTCTAACCAGCCAGATAAAGGCTATAACCACTAAGGCAGAGGGAACCCAATGCTCACTTCATGCAGCCTGACTGGAGAGTGACTAAACACCATTCCAATGTGCTGTATTAGGCTGGGTTCACACTATGTATATTTGAGGCTGTATTTGGTCCTCATGTCAGGTCCTCATAGCAACCAAAACCAGGAGTGGATTAAAAACACAGAAAGGATCTGTTCACACAATGTTGAAATTGAGTGGATGGCCGCCATATAACAGTAAATAACGGCCATTATTTCAATACCACAGCCGTTGTTTTAAAATAACAGCAAATATTTGCCATTAAATGATGGCCATCCACTCAATTACAACATTATGTGAACATAGCCTTTCTGTGTTTTCAATCCACTCCTGGTTTTGGTTGCTATACAGCCTCACAAATACAGCCTCAAATATACATAGTGTGAACCCAGCCTAACTGTGTAAACCAGAAAGTAAAGTCCCTCAGTTATATCACCGTCTATTCATTGTCTCCAAACACTGGAAACCAACCACCTCATTGCTGTGACGATCGCCCGGGGCCTTAGGAGAGCCAGGACCGCTAAGGTAGGAGTAAAGCACCGTGACACTATTGCCCCTGACAACACCACCGGCACCCTATATGGTCCTAATAGAGCCTCCAGTCCACCGTGCGGACGTTGCAAGTGCACCAGAGAAGATAAGCTGCCTCCTCTATGGGGCTGAGCATCCTCCTCCCTCTTCCTCTTCCTCACACTCACTGCTCGGACCTCCGCACTTAACCCTCACCCTCCCAGCTGCCGCACTATCCTGTAATATTTATCATACGAAGCTGTGTTTCCCATCTCAATATTACCTCCATACCGTTATTGAAGAAAACACACTATATATAGGCCAATATTACCACCATAAGTGACCGCCCCATAATGACTCTATATACACTATATACAGACCAATATTACCGCCATAGAGTGACCACCGCATAATGATATTGCCAAATTACCACCATAAAGTGACCGCCCCATAATGACTCTTTATATACACTATATACAGACCAATATTACCGCTATAGACTGACCACCGCATGACTCAATATACACTATATACAGACCAATATTACCGCCATAAAGTGACCGCCCCATAATGACTCTATATATACACTATATACAGACCAATATTACCGCCATACAGTGACCACCGCATGACTCTATATATGGACCAATATTACCGCTATAGACTGACCACTGTATAATGAATGACTCTATATACACTGTATACAGACCAATATTATGTGTCTGTCAGTCTATGGCTGTACTATTGGTCTGTATATAGTGTATATATAGAGTCATTATGTAACAGTCAATCTATGGCAGTAATGACTCTATATATACACTATATACAGACCAATATTAACGCCATAGATTGACCACTGCATAATGACTCTGTATCCAGACCAATATTATGTGGCGATCACTCTATGGCGGTAATATTGGTCTGTATATAGTGTGTATATAGAGCAGGGCTCCAGATGGCGACCAAAATGGTCGCCAATGCGACTGACATTTTGCAAATGGCGCCCAGATTTATTAATCTGGGCGCCATTTGCGACTGGCCCCGGCGGCGGCGCGCTGTCTCTTTAAGATGCGCGGCTGATGCGCGGCTGCCGGGGGTGTCCCGTCCTATCCCCGGCTGATGCGCGGCTGCCGGGGGTGTCCCGTCCTATCCCCGGCAGCGCGGCGCATCAGTGAGCTGCCTGGGGCCCTGACTTCCGGCACAGGAAGCGCACGTCAGAGACGCTTCCTGTGTCAGAAGTCACAGCCCCGGCGTACAGGGAGCTCACTGATGCGCCGCGCTGCCGGGGATAGGACGGGACACCCCCGGCAGCCGCGCATCAGCCGGGACAGCGCCCGAAGAAGAAGAGGATCGCCGGGGGAGCGGGTTGTCAGGTGAGTTTGTGTGTTTGTTTTTTTTAAATATTGCTTAGCATAGAGGAAAGGGGGGGGCTTTATAATGGGGGGAAGAGAAGGGGGGCATCTATAATGGGGGGAGAAGAGGGGGCATCTATAATGGGGGGAGAAGAGGGGGGCATCTATAATGGGGGGGAGAGGGGGCATCTATAATGGGGGGGAGAGGGGGCATCTATAAGGGGAGGGGGTATCTATAAGGGGGGGAGAGGGGGCATCTATAATGGGGGGGAGAGGGGGCATCTATAAGGGGAGGGGGTATCTATAAGGGGGGGAGAGGGGGCATCTATAATGGGGGGGAGGAGGGGGCATCTATAATGGGGGGGAGGAGGGGGCATCTATAATGGGGGGGGGGAGAGGGGGCATCTATAAGGGGGGGAGAGGGGGCATCTATAATGGGGGGGGAGGAGGGGGCATCTATAATGGGGGGGAGGAGGGGGCATCTATAATGGGGGGGGGGGAGAGGGGGCATCTATAATGGGGGGGAGGAGGGGGCATCTATAATGGGGGTAGAGGGGGTCATCCATAAGGGGAGGGGGTATCTATAAGGGGGGGAGAAGAGGGGGCATCTATAATGGGGGGGGAGAGGGGGCATCTATAATGGGGGGGAGGAGGGGGCATCTATAATGGGGGTAGAGGGGGTCATCTATAAGGGGAGGGGGCCATCTATAGGTGTAGGGCAAACTGGCTGCAGACACTGGGAGATAGATATATGCACAATTATTATTATCAGGGCCCCTCAGGTGTCTGTATTGTAGGGGGTCACTTGCATTAGTCACTAGGTGAGAGATATATCTATCTATATATATATATGTCTAGCTCAGTATGTATAGACTGTTGCAAGCTTTTAAAGGGAACCTGTCACCCACCGTTAGAGCCCCCTATACTCACCTCATCGCGCCGGGTCCCACTTCTGAAGATGGTCGGGTCACGGATATCTCAGCCGCTGCAGCCTGACGCGCACACTGAGAGATGAGTCCAACGCTCATAGAGAATGACAGAGCACTGGACTCTCCCGTCATTCTCTATGAGTGTTGGACTCATCTCTCAGCGCACGCCGGGCTGCAGCGGCTGAGATCTCCGTGACCCGACCATCTTCAGAAGCGGGGTGAAGATGAGGTGAGTATAGGGGGCTCTAACGGGGGGTTGGGAGCCTGTCACCCCAGTACGGGGGTCGACAGGTTCCCTTTAAGTTCAAGTTCAGAAGAGTAAGCCTCATTAAAAGGCTAGCCAAGTGAGGCTGAAGTACTGAGTCAGACTGTATATGGTTGTCAAGTTGCAAGTTTCCATGTTGAACGTTTTCAAACTAAGAAAAGAAAGGATCTAAAGGAGGAGGAGGCTGCCGTGGCCTCTGCACACAGTAAGTCCCAAGTAACATAACATTAATTTTACATGGTTTAAAATGTTGGCGACCAAATATTCTATTTGGCACCTAAATTTTTCAGGTTAGGAGCCAATGGCTCCCAGGTAAATTTTTTAGTCTGGAGCCCTGTAGAGTTATTATGTGGTGGTCAGCCTATGGCGGTAATATTGGTCTGTATATAGTGTCATTATGTGGTAGTCAATCTATGGCAGTAATGACTATATATACACTATATACAGTATATATCAAGCAAGGAGTAAAGACATGGCACTCACCCGTCGGCATCGTTTTCTTTGCGTCCTGCAATGAAAAGGATCAAATTCAGATTATGAGTGTAAAAACGCTTGAACAAAAAACCTTCTCCCTTGCTGAACGCGAAATGCGTCTTTTCTGGACAATCCAATCACTGCAATCATATGTGGATAACGATAGAGTCCCAAGAGGACTCCGGAATTATAAAGCACCTGCAGTGTTTCAGGATGATAAGGATTTCACAACCGCATGGGATCAAGCGTTTTTAGATCACTCTACCCGCCTGTTACATATAGTATTAGAAAGAAATAAGGTAGAACATGAAAAAATTTCTGATGAACTACAAAAAGCAAAATTGGAATTGCAACAAAGGCTATCGGAAGACCATCTAAAAATCTTTTTGAAAAAACTAGAAAAAAGATTATTACCATTACAAAAGGAAACAAAAGAAAAGAAACGTGAAAAATACTTACGGGACAAAAATGACTATGAGAGTAACAAGATTTTTTCGTGGTCTAATAAAATCAACAAGAGACACTTCCAAAGAAAGAAGAAAGCCTCCCTATATTCGGATATGGGCACAAGTGATTCGGATTCTAGCTCTGGAGATGATAAAAAGAAAAAAACAGGGAACCAAAACCCCACCATTAGGGAAGATAAACCAAGTACAAGTACCAATGTCCCTTTAGAAAATCCACCCGGAGAGGGAGAGGAAGAAAAGCACATAAAGAAAACAAAGAAAAGAAAATTTGTAACGTGGAGACGACAATAAAATGTCCAAATGTGATAAATCTCTCCGGCGAAGTCCTGAGCGATGACTGTTTAAATTTGCTATCTAAGGGACTTAATTATGGGATCATGGAAAATTTTGATCTAGCCACGTTTGAAATTGATCTTTATAAATCTATGCGCAAGATAAATTTGCATAAATTTTTTCTTACCTCACAAAAAAACCACAATGAGAGTGTCAAGAAATTATGTGAAGGTGAAATACCTACTAAAATCGGTCCGTTGGGGTTTTCCCCGATAGATAACATGACGCAGCCAGAGAGAGAGTGTATAGCTCTGTTGCAGGAGTTGGAGTGTGAATCCGCTGGCATTCCCGCGAGCTCACACTCCGATACCGAACAGAGCTATTTCACAGGAGGGAATAGTTCTACATTTTGTCCCCCAGTAGAACCAGGAGGTTCAATTGATCTGTTCACTAAAACGGTAATGAATGAAGTAAAATGTTTGATATACCCTAAAGCAATTAATAATCTGACAGAAAGGGAAGCGCGAGCTTTAACATGGTTAAAAAAAACGCCCAGATTTGATTGTGAAAAGGGCTGACAAGGGGGGGCAGCACTGTTGTCCTAACCAGAGCCCAGTATGAAGCTGAAGCTGACCGTCAGTTGAACAATGGCATTGTTTATAAAAAATTAAATGGAGACCCCACTCAAAAAACCATGGAAAAGCTACGCTCCCTTCTGAGATCGGCAGTTGACAAAGGCCAACTATCTGAAAAAACGGCCGATAAACTGTTACCTGTTAACCCCAAAAAAGCCAAATGGCACTATCTACCTAAAGTGCACAAGTCACTGACCAATCCCCCAGGCCGCCCGATTGTGGCCGGGATTGGTTCAGTGACTGAAGCCTTGTCAAAATACATTGACTGGTTGTTACGCCCCCTGTTACCACATATACCAGCATATCTAAAAGACACTAATGAATTTTTGCAATCCTTACAATTCATTGATTGGAGGGAGTCTTACCGGTTGGTGTCTCTTGACGTCGAGAGCCTGTACACCCGCATCCCGCATGATGCGGGTGTGCAGGCTATCGATGAATTCCTCGAGAGCACCGAGAAATCGGATGATTTTAGAAAATTTATTTGTGATTCCTTAATATTTATTTTGGAAAATAACAATTTCAGATTTAAGAATACCTGGTATAATCAACAGACAGGAACGGCGATGGGCACGCCTGTTGCATGTTCATATGCAAATTTATTTTTAGCCATTTTTGAGAAACGGTATATTTTTTCATATCACAATCCCTATATTAATAAGATTAAATATTATGCCCGCTATATGGATGACGTCTGTATAGTCTGGGAGGGAACTGAATCTGAGTTTTCAGAATTTATTACATTTTTAAACAATATTAATTGCATGAACATGTTTTTTACGGGACAGTATGGGGGCGACAGATTAGAATTCCTAGATGTGCTAGTGAAAATAAAAGACAATTGTATTCAAACAGAGGGTTTTAGAAAATCTACAGCCCGCAATGCTCTTTTGCACTTCGACAGCTCTCACCCGTTGAGTGTAAAAGAAGCTATTCCGTATGGACAACTACTAAGATTGAAAAAGATTAATAGTGAACATGATGTTTATGTCCAACAAGCAGATGATTTATTAAACAGATTAAGAGAACGGGGCTATCCAGATGATGTGCTGAAAAAAGCAGTAGAAAAAACAGAAAAAATAGAGAGATCAAATCTTTTAAAATCTAAAAATCATGAACAGAAAAAAGAAAAACGTTTTTGCTTCTCCTTTAAAAATACCCCACTAAATGATTTTATTAAAAGAACAATCCATAAAAATTGGTATTTATTAGAGAGCGATCCTACGTTAAAAGAAGTAGCAATAAAAAAAACCCTGATTACCCAGAGAAAAAACCGCACTATTGGGGATAATATGAACAGCGCCCAAATTCATCAGCAACTCACTTGGCTAGATAAATTAGGACCTAAAGGTAATAAAAAATGTTCCCAGTGCTCCGTATGTAATTATAATTTGGCCATAAATACTATACAGTTAAATGGAAAACAATGGAAGGTCAAACAACTTATAACGTGCCATTCTACCTATGTGGTTTATGTTATAATTTGCCCATGTCTACGTTTTTATATAGGTAAAACAAAAAGGAAGTTATACTATAGAATTAAAGAACACTTTCATTCGTTAGTGACAGGGAAAGGCTCTACTAGATTTATAGAGCACGTTCACACGGTACATAATGGTAAAAAAGACCTCCTGAAATTTGCAGGATTAGATCGTATCTTTACACCTGAGGGGGGCGGAGACCGACATACCCTTTTGTTGCAACGAGAAGCTTACCTTATTTCTCACTTTGATGCTACCGGACCAGTGGGGTTAAACGATAGAAATGAATTTAATGCCTTTATCTAGTTGTTTTTAAATGTTTTGTTTAAATGCACTATTTCATTGTGTTTTTTATGTAAATGGATAGACACTATTTAATTACGTAGATTACGTAGGACGTCATACGCAGCCGTGAAGAAGTGCCGAATAGGCAGGAAACAGCTGTCGCTGCTACACGCTAGGCGTCCTCTCGCTATACCTGATTTTACTATGTTTGCAGTTATTCAATAAAGAAACGGTGAAGATGCCGACGGGTGAGTGCCATGTCTTTACTCCTTGCTTGATATATATTGTCTATTTCTACTTTATTCATACATAGAGCACCACTGATCAGCTTCACCATAACTGCTTTATGCCGGACATTTACACGTGCATGAATATCCTGTTGGGCTCAGCAGTAGTGCCGTACTCTATCGCTTTTTCTGAGTGTTTATACACTATATACAGACCAATATTAATGCCAAAGAGAGACCACTGCATAATGACACTATATACAGGCCAATATTACCGCCATACAGTGACCACCACCTAAGGACTGAATACCACCTTATTTTTTTCTCAATAAAATACACTGTATTGCCTTAGTGATGTCATCATACACTATACATAGGAGCTGCAGCCAATCAGCGGCCTCAGTGGTCACCTGCAGCAATTACATAGGACTGATGAGGCCAGAGAATGGCAGCATCTCCTATATACAGTACATTCACCTCAATACTTGGAGTCAGCAGTGCTTATACACACACACTAATATATATATATATATATATATATACAGACACACACACCATTATATATATATATATATATATATATATATATATATATATATATACACACACACACTCACTCACACACCCATGAAAACACATTATACAGATCCAAACCATCCAGTCCATCCACTACACACAGGACATGTAACACACACTACATTCATGCATTATACACCTACATTCATACACATTACACACTACATGTACAGAATACTTACTCCCTCTAGCATGCTGGTTGTAGTGGTGAATCCCCCTCATGTTCCTTAGCAGCAGCAGCAGGCTGTCATCCTCACCCGGCAGCCCTCTCCTCCATCGTCCCGACAGCTCCACACCAGAGCAGGAAGTCACGTGCAGTGAGAGGAGCTGGAGGGAGGGGGAGGGGGAGCAGACACTGAGCCCAGCGCAGCAGCCAGGGATCACTCCCAGACGCTGCAGGACCCTGTCTGTGCTCTCCTCTCCTACTGGAACTGCGGTAGGGGCCCCCTGGGGGATGGGGGCTCTGGGCATTTGCCCTGCTTGCCCCCCCCTAACGCCGGCCCTGTCCATCATCATACCACTACATCCCCATCATCCTCTTGTTCCATCATCATCATACCACTACACACCCCATCATCCTCTTGTTCCATCATCATCATCATCATCATCATACCACTACACCCCCATCATCCTCTTGTTCCATCATCATACCACTACACCCCCCATCATCCTCTTGTTCCATCATCATCATACCACTACACACCCCATCATCCTCTTGTTCCATCATCATCATCATCATACCACTACACCCCCATCATCCTCTTGTTCCATCATCATACCACTACACCCCCCATCATCCTCTTGTTCCATCATCATCATACCACTACACACCCCATCATCCTCTTGTTCCTTCATCATCATCATCATACCACTACACCCCCATCATCCTCTTGTTCCATCATCATACAACTACACCCCCCATCATCCTCTTGTTCCATCATCATCATACCACTACACCCCCATCATCCTCTTGTTCCATCATCATCATCATACCACTACACCCCCATCATCCTCTTGTTCCATCATCATACCACTACACCCCCATCATCCTCTTGTTCCATCATCATCATCATACCACTACACCCCCATCATCCTCTTGTTCCATCATCATACCACTACACCCCCATCATCCTCTTGTTCCATCATCATCATACCACTACACCCCCATCATCCTCTTGTTCATCATCATACCACTACACCCCATCATCCTCTTGTTCCATCATCATACCACTACACCCTATCATCCTCTTGTTCCATCATCATCATACCACTACACCCCCCATCATCCTCTTGTTCCATCATCATACCACTACACCCTCATCATCCCCTTAAAAACAAAAAAATCTATACTCACCTGCATGATTTCTGTAGCCCCCAGGTCACACGCGCTGGCGGGCTTCCCCTGGCGGGAGGCGGGGCTTAGCGCGGAGGGGGCGGAGCTTCGCGGGACCTGTTTTTTTCTTAACGCGATGCTCCCTGCGCGGGAAGTACTTCCATTGCTTGCGGTCACAAGAGGGAGTGGGAGGCGGGCAGTGCAGTGGTAAGGGGGGGCCTCGTGGGCCCCCCCTTGGTAGCGGCCCGGTCGCGGCGGCTACCCCTGCGACCGAGGTCGCTACACCACTGCTGGCTGTATATAACGTATCCTGCCTGTATATAATGTATCCTGCCTGTATATAACGTATCCTGCCTGTATACAATGTATCCTGGCTGTATATAATGTATCCTGGCTGTATATAATGTATCCTGGCTGTATATAATGTATCCTGCCTGTATATAACGTATCCTGCCTGTATACAATGTATCCTGGCTGTATATAATGTATCCTGGCTGTATATAATGTATCCTGCCTGTATATAATGTATCCTGCCTGTATATAATGTATCCTGGCTGTATATAATGTATCCTGTCTGTATATAATGTACCCTGGCTGTATATAATGTATCCTGCCTGTATATAATGTATCCTGGCTGTATATAATGTATCCTGCCTGTATATAATGTATCCTGGCTGTATACAATGTATCCTGGCTGTATACAATGTATCCTGCCTGTATATAATGTATCCTGTCTGTATATAATGTACCCTGGCTGTATATAATGTATCCTGCCTGTATATAATGTATCCGGCCGGTATATAACTGATCCTGCCTGTATATTACAATGTATCCTGCCTGTATATAATTTTATCCTGTCCTGATATACAATGGATCCTGCTGTATATATGATCCTAGCCTGGCTGTATATAACGTATCCTGCCTGTATCTAATCGTCTCCTGCATGTATATAATAGTATCCTGTCCTGTATATAATGTATCCTGGCTGTATACTAATGTATCCTGGCCTTGTATATATAGTATCCTTGACGTGTATATAATGTATCCTGGCCTGTATACTAATGTATCCTGGCTGTATATAATGTATCCTGTCTGTATACTAATGTATCCTGCCTGTATATAATGTATCCTGGCTGTATATAATGTATCCTGCCTGTATACAATGTATCCTGGCTGTATATAATGTATCCTGGCTGTATATAATGTATCCTGGCTGTATATAATGTATCCTGCCTGTATATAACGTATCCTGCCTGTATACAATGTATCCTGGCTGTATATAATGTATCCTGGCTGTATATAATGTATCCTGGCTGTATATAATGTATCCTGGCTGTATATAATGTATCCTGCCTGTATACAATGTATCCTGCCTGTATATAATGTATCCTGTCTGTATATAATGTACCCTGGCTGTATATAATGTATCCTGCCTGTATATAATGTATCCTGCCTGTATATAATGTATCCTGGCTGTATACAATGTATCCTGCCTGTATATAATGTATCCTGGCTGTATATAATGTATCCTGGCTGTATACTAATGTATCCTGCCTGTATATAATGTATCCTGTCCTGTATATAATGTATCCCTGTCTGTATATAATGTATCCTGCTGTATATAATGTATCCTGCCTGTATATAATGTATCCTGGCTGTATATAATGATCCGCCGGTATATAATGTATCCTGTCTGTATATAAGTATCCTGGCTGTATATAACGTATCCTGGCTGTATATAACGTATCCGGCCTGTATATAAGTATCCTGGCTGTATATAATGTATCCTGGCCTGTATATAATGTATCCTTCTGTATACAATGTATCCTGCCTGTATATACTGTATCCTGGCTGTATATAACGTATCCTGCCTGTATACAATGTTCCTGGCTGTATATAATGTATCCTGGCTGTATATAATGTATCCTGGCTGTATATAATGTATTCTCTGCTGTATATAACGTATCCTGCTGTATACAATGTATCCTGGCTGTATATAATGTATCCTGGCTGTATATAATGTATCCTGCTGTATATAATGTATCCTGGCTGTATCTAATTGTATCCTGCCTGTATAAATTGTATCCTGCCTGTATATAATGTCATCCTGCCTGTATATAATGTATCCCTGGCTGTATATTAATGTATCCTGCTGTATATAATGTATCCTGCCTGTATATAATGTATCCTGGCCTGTATACAATGTATCCTGCCTGTATATAATGTATCCTGGCCTGTATATAATGTATCCTGCCTGTATACTAATGTATCCTGCCTGTATATAATGTATCCTGTCTAGTATATAATGTACCTGGCTGTATATAATGTATCCTGCCTGTATATAATGTATCCTGCCTGTATATAATGTATCCTGGCTGTTATAATGGTATCCTGCCTGTATATAATGTATCCTGCCTGTATTATAATGTATCCTGCTGTATATAATGTATCCTGTCTGTATATAATGTATCCTGGACTGTCTATAATGTATCCTGCCTGTATATAATGTATCCTGGCCTGTATATAAATGTATCCTGCCTGTATACAATGTATCCTGCCTGTATATAATGTATCCTGTCTGTATATAATGTATCCTGGCTGTATATAATGTATCCTGGCTGTATATAACGTATCCTGCCTGTATATAATGTATCCTGCCTGTATATAATGTATCCTGTCTGTATATAATGTATCCTGGCTGTATATAACGTATCCTGGCTGTATATAACGTATCCTGCCTGTATATAATGTATCCTGGCTGTATATAATGTATCCTGGCTGTATATAATGTATCCTGGCTGTATATAATGTATCCTGGCTGTATATAATGTATCCTGTCTGTATACAATGTATCCTGCCTGTATATAATGTATCCTGGCTGTATATAATGTATCCTGCTGGTATATAATGTATCCTGTCTGTATACAATGTATCCTGCCTGTATATAATGTATCCTGCCTGTATATAATGTATCCTGACTGTATATAATGTATCCTGGCTGTATATAATGTATCCCTGCTGTATATAATGTATCCTGCTGGTATATAATGTATCCTGCCTGTATATAATGTATCCTGTCTGTATATAACGTATCCTGCCTGTATATAATGTATCCTGCCTGTATATAATGTATCCTGCCTGTATATAATGTATCCTGCCTGTATATAATGTATCCTGGCTGTATATAATGTATCCTGTCTGTATATAATGTATCCTGCCTGTATATAATGTATCCTGCCGGTATATAATGTATCCTGCCTGTATATAATGTATCCTGCCTGTATATAATGTATCCTGGCTGTATATAATGTATCCTGTCTGTATATAATGTATCCTGCCTGTATATAATGTATCCTGCCGGTATATAATGTATCCTGCCTGTATATAATGTATCCTGCCTGTATATAATGTATCCTGCCTGTATATAATGTATTCTGGCTATATATAATGTATCCTGGCTATATATAATGTATCCTGCCGGTATATAATGTATCCTGCCTGTATATAATGTATCCTGGTTGTATATAATGTATCCTGCCTGTATATAATGTATCCTGGCTGTATATAATGTATCCTGCCGGTATATAATGTATTCTGGCTATATATAATGTATCCTGGCTATATATAATGTATCCTGCCGGTATATAATGTATCCTGCCTGTATATAATGTATCCTGGTTGTATATAATGTATCCTGCCTGTATATAATGTATCCTGGCTGTATATATGTATCCTGCCGGTATATACTGTATCCTGGCTGTATATAATGTTATCCTGCCGGTATATAATGTATCCTGGCTATATATAATGTATCCTGGCTGTATATAACCGTATCCTGCCTGTATATAATGTATCTGCTGTATATAATGTATCCTGGCTGTATATAACGTATCTTGGCGTATATAATGTATCCTGGCTATATATAATGTATCCTGGCTGTATATAATGTATCCTGCCTGTATATAATGTATCCTGGCTGTATATAATGTATCCTGTCTGTATATAATGTATCCTGTCTGTATATAATGTATCCTGTCTGTATATAATGTATCCTGCCTGTATATAATGTATCCCTGTCTATACATAATGTATCCTGGCTGTATATAATGTATCCTGTCTGTATATAATGTATCCTGGCTGTATATAATGTATCCTGGCTGTATATAATGTATCCTGCCTGTATATAATGTATCCTGTCTGTATATAATGTATCCTGCCTGTATATAATGTATCCCTGTCTATATATAATGTATCCTGCCTGTATATAATGTATCCTGGCTGTATACAATGTATCCTGGCTGTATATAATGTATCCTGGCTGTATATAATGTATCCTGGCTATATATAACGTATCCTGGCTGTATATAATGTATCCTGGCTGTATATAATGTATCCTGTCTGTATATAATGTATCCTGGCTGTATATAATGTATCCTGTCTGTATATAATGTATCCTGCCTGTATATAATGTATCCTGGCTGTATACAATGTATCCTGGCTGTATATAATGTATCCTGGCTGTATATAATGTATCCTGGCTGTATATAACGTATCCTGGCTGTATATAATGTATCCTGTCTGTATATAATGTATCCTGGCTGTATATAATGTATCCTGCCTGTATATAATGTATCCTGGCTGTATACAATGTATCCTTCCTGTATATAATGTATCCTGCCTGTATATAATGTATCCTGCCTGTATATAATGTATCCTGGCTATATATAATGTATCCTGTCTGTATATAATGTATCCTGCCTGTATATAACGTATCCTGCCTGTATATAATGTATCCTGCCTGTATATAATGTATCCTGGCTATATATAATGTATCCTTCCTGTATATAATGTATCCTGCCTGTATATAATGTATCCTGGCTATATATAATGTATCCTGTCTGTATATAATGTATCCTGCCTGTATATAATGTATCCTGGCTGTATATAATGTATCCTGCCTGTATATAATGTATCCTGGCTGTATATAATGTATCCTGGCTGTATATAATGTATCCTGCCTGTATATAATGTATCCTGCCTGTATATAATGTATCCTGGCTGTATACAATGTATCCTGCCTGTATATAATGTATCCTGCCTGTATATAATGTATCCTGTCTGTATACAATGTATCCTGCCCTGTATATAATGTATCCTGGCTGTATCTAATGTATCCTGGCTGTATATAATGTATCTCTGCTGTATATAACTGTATCCTGCCTGTATATAATGTATCCTGGCTGTATATAATGTATCCTGTCTGTATATAATGTATCCTGGCTGTATATAATGTATCCTGCTGTATATAATGTATCCTTGTCTGTATATAATGTATCCTGCCTGTATATAATGTATCCTGGCTGTATACTAATGTATCCTGTCTGTATACTAATGTATCCTGCCTGTATATAATGTATCCTGGCTGTATATAATGTACTCCTGCTGTATATAATGTATCCTGCCTGTATATAATGTATCCTGGCTGTATATAACTGTATCCTGGCCTGTATATAATGTATCCTGCCTGTATATAATGTATCCTGCCTGTATACAATGTATCCTGGCTGTATCTAATGTATCCTGGCTGTATATAATGTATCCTGGCCTGTATATAATGTATCCTGCTGTATATAATGTATCCTGCCGGTATATAATGTTATTCTGGCTATATATAATGTATCCTGGCTATATATAATGTATCCTGCCTGTATATAATGTATCCTGCCTGTATATAATGTATCCTGGTTGTATATAATGTATCCTGCCTGTATATAATGTATCCTGGCTGTATATAATGTATCCTGCCTGTATATAATGTATCCTGGCTGTATATAATGTATCCTGCCGGTATATAATGTATCCTGGCTATATATAATGTATCCTGGCTGTATATAACGTATCCTGCCTGTATATAATGTATCTGGCTGTATATAATGTATCCTGGCTGTATATAACGTATCCTGGCTGTATATAATGTATCCTGGCTATATATAATGTATCCTGTCTGTATATAATGTATCCTGCCTGTATATAATGTATCCTGCCGGTATATAATGTATCCTGCCTGTATATAATGTATCCTGCCTGTATATAATGTATCCTGCCTGTATATAATGTATTCTGGCTATATATAATGTATCCTGGCTATATATAATGTATCCTGCCGGTATATAATGTATCCTGCCTGTATATAATGTATCCTGGTTGTATATAATGTATCCTGCCTGTATATAATGTATCCTGGCTGTATATAATGTATCCTGCCGGTATATAATGTATTCTGGCTATATATAATGTATCCTGGCTATATATAATGTATCCTGCCGGTATATAATGTATC
The DNA here is from genome assembly GCF_027789765.1 of Dendropsophus ebraccatus. Taxonomy (NCBI): domain Eukaryota; kingdom Metazoa; phylum Chordata; class Amphibia; order Anura; family Hylidae; genus Dendropsophus; species Dendropsophus ebraccatus. The sequence continues at coordinate 7,880,145 of NC_091458.1, read as the reverse complement.
CTGCCTGTATATAATGTATCCTGGTTGTATATAATGTATCCTGCCTGTATATAATGTATCCTGGCTGTATATAATGTATCCTGCCGGTATATAATGTATCCTGGCTGTATATAATGTATCCTGCCGGTATATAATGTATCCTGGCTATATATAATGTATCCTGGCTGTATATAACGTATCCTGCCTGTATATAATGTATCTGGCTGTATATAATGTATCCTGGCTGTATATAACGTATCCTGGCTGTATATAATGTATCCTGGCTATATATAATGTATCCTGGCTGTATATAATGTATCCTGCCTGTATATAATGTATCCTGGCTGTATATAATGTATCCTGTCTGTATATAATGTATCCTGCCTGTATATAATGTATCCTGTCTGTATATAATGTATCCTGCCTGTATATAATGTATCCCTGTCTATACATAATGTATCCATGGCTGTATTATAATGTATCCTGTCTGTATATAATGTATCCTGGCTGTATATAATGTATCCCCTGGCTGTATATAATGTAATCCTGCCTGTATATATGTATCCTGTCTGTATATAATGTATCCTGCCTGTATATAATGTATCCCTGGCTATATATAGATGTATCCTGCCTGTATATAATGTATCCTGGCTGTATACTATGTATCCTGGCTGTATATAATGTATCCTGGCTGTATATAATGTATCCTGGCTGATATATAACGTATCCTGGCTGTATATAATGTATCCTGGCTGTATATAATGTATCCTGTCTGTATATAATGTATCCTGGCTGTATATAATGTATCCTGTCTGTATATAATGTATCCTGCCTGTATATAATGTATCCTGGCTGTATACAATGTATCCTGGCTGTATATAATGTATCCTGGCTGTATATAATGTATCCTGGCTGTATACAATGTATCCTGGCTGTATATAATGTATCCTGGCTGTATATAATGTATCCTGGCTGTATATAATGTATCCTGCCTGTATATAATGTATCCTGGCTGTATATAATGTATCCTTCCTGTATATAATGTATCCTGCCTGTATATAATGTATCCTGCCTGTATATAATGTATCCTGGCTATATATAATGTATCCTGTCTGTATATAATGTATCCTGCCTGTATATAACGTATCCTGCCTGTATATAATGTATCCTGCCTGTATATAATGTATCCTGGCTATATATAATGTATCCTTCCTGTATATAATGTATCCTGCCTGTATATAATGTATCCTGGCTATATATAATGTATCCTGTCTGTATATAATGTATCCTGCCTGTATATAATGTATCCTGGCTGTATATAATGTATCCTGCCTGTATATAATGTGTCCTGGCTGTATATAATGTATCCTGGCTGTATATAATGTATCCTGCCTGTATATAATGTATCCTGCCTGTATATAATGTATCCTGCCTGTATACAATGTATCCTGCCTGTATATAATGTATCTGCTGTATATAATGTGTCCTGGCTGTATATAATGTATCCTGCCTGTATATAACGTATCCTGCCTGTATATAATGTATCCTGTCTGTATATAATGTATCCTGCCTGTATATAACGTATCCTGCCTGTATATAATGTATCCTGTCTGTATATAATGTATCCTGTCTGTATATAATGTATCCTGGCTGTATATAATGTATCCTGTCTGTATATAATGTATCCTGTCTGTATATAATGTATCCTGCCTGTATATAATATATCCTGCCTGTATATAATGTATCCTGTCTGTATATAATGTATCCTGGCTGTATATAATGTATCCTGGCTGTATATAATGTATCCTGCTGGTATATAATGTATCCTGCCTGTATATAATGTATCCTGGCTGTACATAACGTATCCTGCCTGTATATAATGTATCCTGCCTGTATATAATGTATCCTGGTTGTATATAATGTATCCTGGTTGTATATAATTTATCCTGGCTGTATACAATGTATCCTGCCTGTATATAATGTATCCTGCCTGTATACAATGTATCCTGCCTGTATACAATGTATCCTGCCTGTATATAATGTATCCTGCTGGTATATAATGTATCCTGCCTGTATATAATGTATCCTGCCTGTATATAATGTATCCTGGCTGTATATAATGTATCCTGGCTATATATAATGTATCCTGCCTGTATACAATGTATCCTGGCTGTATATAATGTATCCTGCCTGTATATAATGTATCCTGCTGGTATATAATGTATCCTGCCTGTATATAATGTATCCTGGCTGTATATAATGTATCCTGGCTGTATATAATGTATCCTGCCTGTATACAATGTATCCTGGCTGTATATAATGTATCCTGACTATATATAATGTATCCTGGCTGTATATAATGTATCCTGCCTGTATATAATGTATCCTGGCTGTATATAATGTATCCTGGCTGTATACAATGTATCCTGGCTGTATATAATGTATCCTGGCTGTATATAATGTATCCTGGCTGTATATAATGTATCCTGGCTGTATACAATGTATCCTGCCTGTATATAATGTATCCTGGCTGTATATAATGTATCCTGGCTGTATACAATGTATCCTGGCTGTATATAATGTATCCTGCCTGTATATAATGTATCCTGCCTGTATATAATGTATCCTGGCTGTATATAATGTATCCTGGCTGTATATAATGTATCCTGCCTGTATATAATGTATCTGCTGTATACAATGTATCCTGCCTGTATATAATGTATCCTGCCTGTATATAATGTATCCTGCCTGTATATAATGTATCCTGGCTGTATACAATGTATCCTGGCTGTATATAATGTATCCTGGCTGTATATAATGTATCCTGCCTGTATATAATGTATCCTGGCTGTATATAATGTATCCTGTCTGTATATAATGTATCCTGCCTGTATATAATGTATCCTGGCTGTATACAATGTATCCTGGCTGTATATAATGTATCCTGGCTGTATATAATGTATCCTGGCTATATATAATGTATCCTGTCTGTATATAATGTATCCTGCCTGTATATAATGTATCCTGCCTGTATATAATATATCCTGGCTGTATATAATGTGTCCTGGCTGTATATAATGTATCCTGCCTGTATATAATGTATCCTGGCTGTATATAATGTATCCTGGCTATATATAATGTATCCTGGCTGTATACAATGTATCCTGGCTGTATATAATGTATCCTGGCTGTATATAATGTATCCTGGCTGTATATAATGTATCCTGGCTGTATACAATGTATCCTGGCTGTATATAATGTATCCTGGCTGTATATAATGTATCCTTCCTGTATATAATGTATCCTGCCTGTATATAATGTATCCTGGCTGTATTCATTCATTGCAATCAAAACCTGACCATGTGAACACAGCCGTACTTTTAATTCCCATCATTCCTATTGCTGCTCTCAGTGACATCACAGCATACAGTACAACCATCTGCAACACCAGCAAACAGAGGCCGCTGCTGCGTCGTGTGTCTCCGCTACCTCATCTCTAGGCCAACCGGCAGGTGATACAAGTAAATCAAGTCCTTGGTCGCTAACTCCATCACTTTGTCTCCACTTGTCAGGTGGATTGGGGTTAGTTTATACTCATGCAGATATTACATTCAGACAACTCCACCATGGATTTCACACTACTTGACTTCATTGGGTCAGTAATGGTGGATGTAATGGTTTTTTGGAGACCCATTAAGGCCTTTGGGTAGTAGAGTCTGCAGCAGATGTGGTATATGTGAATGTAGCCTAAGGAGCCACACAAGCCTGGTAATAACACAGCTCCTCCCTTCTTTGTGGTCCATTGTCAACACCCTCGCTTGCCCTTCTGATGTCTGTATCTTTTGAAACTCACGCAGACAATTTTTTGGTCCAGGACTTGTCTGGAAAGTGCCATGCTACCACATCTTCTCTTCTGTGCCAGAGTCCATCACAGGAACTAAACAGACAAGAAGCGACGTCCTCCATCACAGTTCCATCCAAGGGACCAGGTATGGTTTTCTGCTGAGAACATCAGTTTGAAGATCACCTGCTGACACCTCATTACTTGGGTGCTTTAACCTCTTAACGACATCAGGCGTAAATGTACACCCCCACTGCATGGGCCTTAACGCAAACGGGCATATATTTACGCCCAATGTTTCCCTGATCGCTTCCCCAATTAACACACACACACCCGTGCCGACGATCGCTGCTATAGGCTGATCAATTCAGGTCAGCCGATAGCAGCTGAAAACAGCTTTCCTGGTCATTGGTGACCTGGAAAGCAATGGCTATAAGTGACCTCCCAAAAGATGGTGCCGGTGCCACCCCCACGATCCGGCTGGCCCATCACGGTGATCAAACAGTTTAAAAAGTGTCCCCCCAGGTTCTGCACCCCTCATCTAGGTAGCTGAGGGGTGCAGAACAAGTGTGTATAGTTTAGGTGCACTATACTCAACTTAACCCGACGTCCGGAGCGAAGATCGGCGGTCCCATGGCGTCCTTTTCTCCCCGTCGTCTAAATTCGGCTCCCGTCGGCTTCCTGGCTTCTAACTTCGGAAATCTTCGGGGCCCACCATTGTCTAACTCTGGAAATCTTCGGCAGCTTCGCTCTACTGCCCCCTAGGGGCTGATCAGTGTTTATTATATACTGATCAGTTGCTTTAGGTTAAAAAAAAAAGGTTTTTTTTCAACATTTTTTTTTTTACTTTTTATGCACCCTAACGCCGCTGAGTGCTGATCAGCATTGCACGTAAGTGCGCCACTGATCAGCAACTCCTCCTTTTTGGCGTAGGGGCTTTTTTCCCCCCTATATCCTACCGCCACTGTCTGCTGATAAGTGCGGCATTTATCAGCAGCTCCTTTCTTGGCGTAGATATATTTTTTCTTACTGTCAAAAAAAAAAACTTAAAAAACACTACATTACACTACACTACATGAAATAAAGTTTTGCACTTCACATTTACATACCCCATATACCAATCTCCATATACAAATGGCCCCCAGGGTGTTTTCGGTGTCAGACGCATACGCTATTATTGCCTCCGACACCGAAACAGCCAGTGAGGATGAATGGGGGGATCCTTTTTTCCTCCATTCATCCTCATCATCCAGTGACGTGTCTGGGGGTAGAGTAGCGTACGCTGCCCCCCAGACACGTCTTTTCCGCCAGTACCTTCTCAATAAGAGATGACGGTATGGTGTGAAATTCTACAAACTCTGTGAGAGTACCTCAGGGTACACTTACAGATTCAGGGTACGTGCACACTGCGGGATGGCGAAGGATAACCCTTTGTGCATTCCGCAGCTGGCACCCGCTGGCGGACTGATGGAGGCGCGCGTCTCCGCCCATGTCATAAACTCCATTCTATGCACAGAAGGATTCAGTTGTCCGTCCAAAGAATGAACATGTTCATTCTTTGGACAGAGGGCGGAATCCGCCCGTGCATAGAAAGGATTTTGACACGAGTGGAGACGCGCGCCTCCATCAGTCCGCCAGCGGGTGCCAGCTGCGGAATGCACAAAGGGTTATCCTTCGCCATTCCGCAGTGTTCACGTACCCTTAGAGTTTATGAGGGAGAGGACACCTGAATCCAGCCCCAGATGCCCCCCCCCCCCCCCCCATCCTCTGAGATAGTGGGAAGATCATTCGGGAACTGATCTTCCCACTGCTGGATAAAGGTCACCACCTGTACGGAGATAACTTTTATACCAGCACCCCCTCTTCTGGTCCCTCACTGCCAGAGCTACTGTAGCTTGCGGCACGATCCGAAAATATCAGAAGCCGTAATAGAGCCCTAATATTTAGCAGCCATGGAGCTGACCCAGCGCTTCTAGATATGAAGGACCCCATATCGCACCAGGACAACATTTTCCAGGTGACGTCCCCCACACTGGAGAACGGGAGACCCCAGAAGAAGTGCAGAGTGTGGCGTAACAGGGGGATCAGGAAGGACGCCATTTTCCAGTGTGACACCTGTCCTGATGCATACTGCCTCTGCATACTGGATCGCTCCAAGGCGTACCACACGTCATTGGGGTTCTACATTATCTAATTATTGTCCCTTATTCCTATTTCAGGGGTCACGTTGGTCCGGGGATTATTCTGATCGCCATTATGGAGTCGGGAAGGAATTTTCCCCTGTGATGAGGCTACTGTCGTCTGCCTCACGAGGGTTTTTTGCCTTCCTCTGGATCAACACAGGTTGAGTTTGATGGACACCTGTCATTTCCAACCTTATAAACTAATAATTGGCCTAATACCCCCAAATAAATTAAAATTGTCCCTTTTCCCCAGCTAAATAGGTATGGCCGCCATTCCCATTAGAGACTTGCCATGATGCAATTACAAAGCCTCTGTGCGGCCAGGACAGTAGAAACCCCCCACAAGTGACCCCATTCTGGAAACATTTGTGCCGTGAAAATGAAAAAAATTGTATTCTACACATGTGCCCGTCACCAGTGGGGTCCACATGCTCACTGCACACCTTGTTAGATTCCGTGAGGGGTGTAGTTTCCAGAATGGGGTCACTTGTGGGGGGTTTCTACTGTCCTGGCCGCACAGGAGCTTTGTAATTGCGACATGGCCTCCATCCTCCATTCCAGCCTCTAAATGGCGCTCTGTCCCTTTGGTCGCTTGCCCTGTGCACATATGGCACATTATGTCCACATGTGGGGTATTTTCGTACTCAGGGGAAACTACCCTACACGTTTTGCTTTCTTTTTTTTTTTTTTTAACCCCTTGTGGAAATAGAAAAAATCAAGGCTAGACCAACATTTAGTGTAAAAAATGTTTAATTTTTACACTTAACCATTGATCTTGTCTTGGTTTTTTCATTTTCACAAGGGGTTAAAAGATAAAAAAACAAAACACAAAATGTGTAGAGCAATTTCCCCTGAGTACGAAAATACTCCACATGTGGACATAAAGCGCCATGCGGGTGCTGGGTAAGCCTCCAAAGGGAGGGAGCGCCATTTGGCTTTTGGAGGCTGGATTTGGCTGGAATGGATTTCAAGGGCCTTGTTGCATTTAAAAGGCCTCTGTGTTGCCAAGACAGTTAAAAAAAAAACCACAAGTGACCCCATTATGGAAACTACACCCCTCAGGGAATGTAACAAGGGGTGTAGTGAGCATATGGACCCCACTGGTGACGGGCACAAATGTGGTTACATTTTTTACACTATAATGTTGGTCTAGCCTTAAATTTTTCATTTTCACAAGGGGTTAAAAGAGAAAAAAAAACACATAAAATGTGTAGAGCAATTTCCCCCAAGTCCGTAAATACCCCACATGTGGACATAAAGCGCCATGTGGGTGCAGGGCAAGCCTCCGAAGGGAAGGAGCGCCATTTGGATTTTGGAGGTTGGATTTGGCCAGAATGGATGATGAACGCCTTGCCGCATTTACAGAGCCCTCGTGCTGCCAAGACAGTGAAAAAAGCGCATAAGTGACCCTATTTTGGAAACTACACCCCTCAGGGAATCTAACAAGGGGTGCAGTGAGGATATGGACCCCTGGATGACGGGCACATTTGTGCCGTGAAAGTGAAAAAATGAACATTTTCCCTTTCACGTCACATTGTTCTACATTTGTGCCCATCACCAGTGGGGTCCATATGCTCACTGCCCCCCTTGTTAGATTCCTTGAGGGGTGTAGTTTCCAGAATGGGGTCACTTGTGGGGGGTTTCCAGTGTCTTGGCAGCACGAGGGCTCTGTATATGCGACATGGCCCTTGAAATCCATTCCAGTGAAATCCAGCTTCCAAAAGCCAATTGGCGCTCCTTCCCTTTGGAGGCTCGTCCTGCGCCCGCTTGGCACTTTATGGCCACATGTGGGGTATTTCCGTACTCGGGAGAAACTGCGCTACATGTTTGGTCTTTTTTTCTCTTTTATCCCCTTACAAAAACAAAAATTGAATGCTAGAACAACATTTTAGTGTAAAAAATCGAATTTTTCCTTTTTTCCACCACAGTGTTCTGAAAATCTGTGAAGCACCTATGGGGTCCAGATGCTCACCGCACCCCTTGTTACATTCCTTGAGGGGTGTAGTTTTCTAAATGGTGTCCCTTTAGGGGTGTTTTTATGTTTTGGCACCCCAGAGCCTCTGCCAACCTGAAGTGGTACAGTCAGAAATGACCAAAAATAACGGAGCCATTGAAATTCACTAGGCGCTCCCTTATATCTGAGGCTTGTGGTTGCGTCAAATAGCGCAATAGGGCCACATATGGGGTATTTCTATAAACTGCAGAAACGGGGCAATAAATATTGGGGTGCATTTCTCTGGTAATAGGTTTATAATTATGAAAGATATTGGATTACAATAAAATCTCTGCACAGAAAATTAAAGTTTTCAAATTTCTTACACACTTTGCTTTTATTTCTGTGACTCTCCTAAAGGGTTAAAACACTTTCTGGATATGCTTTTGCAGAGTTTGGGGGGTGCAGTTTCTGAAATGGGGTGCTTTGTGGGGCTTCATAACATACAGGCCCCTCAAATACACTTCAAACGTGAACAGGTCCCTAAAAATATCTGATTTTGAAATTTTACTGAAAATTTGGAAAATTGCTGCTAATGTTTTAAGCTTTCTATTGTCTAAAAATAATGACAGAAAGTTTAATAAATGCCGCCAACATAAAGCAGACATGTTGCTAATGCTATTTAATATATAATTTATGTGGTATAACCATTTTCTGTATAAGCAGAAAAGTTTCAAAGTTGGAAAAATGCATTTTTTCACAATTTTTCACATTATTTTGGATTTTTTCTAAAGATTTGTTATAAGTATCGACTCCAATTTACAAGAAATGTAAAGTACAATATGTCACGAGAAAACAATCTCAGAATCAGCCGGATAGGTAAAAGCATCCGAAGTTATTAATGAATAAAGTGACACTGGTCATATTCATAAAATTTGTCTCTCTGTCCTTAAGGGGTTAATGGTCACGAAACAACTCAATCCAGTCTGCTATAGAGTATGAATTGTTGCCTCTCTCTGTATTCGCGATTCCTTTCACGGGTCCGTCCTCAAACCTGTGATCCGATCCGAACAAAGTTCTTGTCTCCCGTGCTCTCAGGGAAAAGCTTTTCTATCTCACAGTCTATAAGGGTTTCTGTCCCCCCAAAAAGATGCTAGAAATATTGATGTTCCATAATTTTTATAGCATTCAAAGGATAAAGAGCAGAAGCATGAAAGGTTCCTAGCCATCTTTTCGTGGCTTCTTGCTACCTCTGCTGCACATGATGGGTCCTTTTACACAGGTTATACATCGGTAGGCAGGAACCCTCGCTGCCGGTAATCAGTCAGTGTAAAGGGGCCAGCGTATAAACGAGAAATAACACGATCACCGGCTGACTGCATCTTTTCTGCAGGCATTAAATTATCCAAGGTCGCGACCTCCACATCTCCCCATGTAAACAGGTAAGTGCGAACCATAAAGTTATAGGCTGCAGAAATGTTGCAGTGATCTTGTTTGAGCCTTGTAAGTTCTGCAAATGAACGGCCACCTCGCTAACCGATGCTTGTTTGTGGAGCGCATCGAACCATGTAAAAGGACAATGCTTACTGTCCCGTCTCCACCAATCGGTGTAATCGAGCGATTGTTCATACAGCCCCAATTATTGAGCCGTGTAATAAGCTCTGTAAACGAGGGCCAATCTCGGCGGTCATTTTCAGCGCAGCCCCCTCATACAGCAGTAACCCTGTGGTGAGAGTTTCATAAAGAATGACAGAATTAGTAAGGTTTTGTGATGTCACTAGAGATCTATACAAATCATCTCCAGGCTTCAGTGACGCAAGTTTGTAATACATGTAGCCATTATCTGTCAAATCCGGCCGATATCAGCTCGTGTAATGGGGCCAGCGGTCAGCCGATAAACAAGCCAGAAATCGCTTAGCGGCTGATCACTCAATTTTGATCTGTCAAAAACGAATCATCTGTTGGCCGCACATCTCTCCGTGTAATAGTTGGTCACATGATCATGGAGCGGTGTAACAGGCTCTAGGAGATCAGTGTCCGGGTCAGGCCCTGTAATATTACACTGCAGTCTGTAGATTCTACATCTAACGCCCTCTTCCCACTATGTGCAATGAGATCAGCCGCCACCACTGCCTTTTCCTATTGAAATGAACAAACACATAAGGCCGGCTGCCCATGAGCGCAATACAAATACATTTTTCCATTATATTCTGGCCTTATGACTGGCCGTGGTTTGTGGTGACCTTTACTGGCGGCCGTCACCAGACCCACAGAGAACACTTATGGCTTTAATACTTAAAATGCATCTGTATTCTAGTGAAACCGTCCATAGACCCCACCTTCATATTGGGGGGGGGAGACATAGGAGAGGAGCGGTGATGCTGTGAGAAGCAGCAGCCAATCATCTGTAAGAAATGAAATACAATGCCAATAATCCCTTTAAGGGTTACATGAAAATGAAAGTAACTTCCAGCAGCTCCTCCCTTCACACTCAGGCGTTTCCCTTCTCGGAGATCTGGTATTTCTACACTCTATGCTGTGCCAAGGTACGATGCTTTTCTCTCTCCTATATGATATACTGTATATATAGGGTGATATGTTTTATAGTGGGGGGTGTATATTGGTCAGGGATATGAGGGGAGCACAATGTTAGGCCATAAAGGATAGAAACATCATAAAGATGCAAGAGCTGCGGTCACATAAGAATACAGTGATACCCCAGGTAATGAGAGTCTCCGAGCTCCAGTCACATCTATCTGTACTGACCCTCGTATAACCGGACTCATAGAGAAGCATCACTAAAAATTCTGCTTAGTTTTCTCTTAACCCTTAAACTCCTTGCTTCCATCCACCTAATACACAGTGGTATTCAGCTGTGACTGAGATAGCGAAGAGGTTAGATAGACGGAGGGAGCTCCCCCTGTATTACAATCACTCCCCTTCTGAAGACGGTTATAGCAGCCGGGGGACTAGTACAGGACCTCTGGCCTCCCATCTGTGCGCTCCTATTAGAGCTTAAAGGGGGATTCCAGGCAATTAGGTCTGCCAGCCAATCAGTGACTGAGGAGCACTCCTGTACATAGCTCATCTGTCCATTTAGCCTGGAAAACCCCTTTAATAGAAACTGCACTGATCACTTCTTCCACTATTAGGACATAAATAGTTTAATACTAAGTCTCCCTATATAATAAAGGACTATGCTAAGGCTATGTTCACACATTGCATTCTGGTCAGTGTCTGTAGGCAAAATCAGGAGTGGAGCCGACAGAGAAAAACTATAATGGAAAGAATGTGTGCAGTTTGGCGCTGTTCACACATAGTATTTCCGTTCAGGAGTGGGTTGAAAATACAGAAACTGTCCAAATCTTTTCATGATGATTTTACCCTGCCAGTTCCACTCCTGTTTATGGTTGAAAAAATACTGACCAAAAGACTGATGGAAATACTATGTGTGAACATAGCCTAAGGGTATTATTACACGGGCCGATGGGGGCCAGATACCACCTGTAAGATCTGCTAGATCGTTGCTCGTTTACTAGGCCTATTACACGGCCCGATAATCGTTCAATAAGGGCTGCAGGGACATCGTTACCGATGTCCTTGCAGCCCTTGCTAAACTGTATACATTACCTATCCACGCTCCAGGGCTCCTCCTGTGGTCTGCTTCTCCCCGGGTCCCCTCTGATTGGCCAGGCGGCCTGTCAGCTGACAGGCCACTCTGAAGCTGGAGTGCGCGGGACCCAGGGAGAAGACCGCAGGAGCAGCCCTGCAACATGGATAGGTAATGTATACCGTCAGTCGCCGGCCGCGCACTGCTATTACACGTAGCGGTGCGCGGTCGGCGCTCGACAAATATAGCTCCAAACCTATATGAACGATCAGCCGATGACAACGATCATCGGCTGATCGTTGTATTTATTACATGGAACAATAGTCGGCAGTGAGCAATCCGTAAGGGCCTATAACTGATCTTTGCCTTTTAACAGGAGCCATTACACCAAGCGATTATTGGCCGAATACATTAATGGGGCCAGGGGCGTAGCTAAAGGCTGATGGGCCCTGGTGCAAAATTTTAGCTTGGGGCCCCCCCATCTCACCCGATCAGGCAAAGTCCTATCTAACGTTATATCCAATTACTCTAATGTGCCACCATGTTCTAATGCCCTGTCACTGCCTCCACCTCATGTACTGCACTACTGCCCCCAATAATGAATGGACTGTACTGTGTCATTGTCTAATCATTGTATTCCAATCTATGACACTCCGGCTGAAAAACTACAACTCTCATCATGAACTGCCAGTTGGGAACGATGGGGGTTGTAGTGCTGCAACCTGAAGAGCCACATGCTGCAAAACTACAACTCCCATAATAAACTGTCAGCAGGGCACGATGAAGTTTGAACTTTTGCAACCTGGAGAAGTCACCTGATATCACCTGCAGTCCTATGTAACACCACAGATAACACAGTAATATCTGAGTACAGATAATGTAGTAGTCACCTGCAGTCCTATGTAACACCACAGATAACATAGTGATATCTCTGAGTACAAATAATGCAGTAGATGTCACCTGCAGTCCTATGTAACACCACAGATAACACAGTGATATCTCTGAGTACAGATAATGTAGTAGTCACCTGCAGTCCTATGTAACAGAACAGATAACACAGTGATATCTCTGAGTACAGATAATGTAGATATAGACCCCCTGTGTAGCCCCCCCATAGTATAGACCCCCTGTGTAGCCCCCCACAGTATAGACCCCCTGTGTAGCCCCCCCCACAGTATAGACCCCCTGTGTAGATCCCCCACAGTACAGACCCCCTGTGTAGCCCCCCTCCCATAGTATAGACCCCTTGTGCAGCCCCCCCAGTATAGACCCCTTGTGCAGCCCCCCTCCCATAGTATAGACCCCTTGTGCAGCCCCCCCCAGTATAGACCCCTTGTGCAGCCACCCCCAGTATAGACCCCTTGTGCAGCCCCCCCCAGTATAGACCCCTTGTGCAGCCCCCCCCAGTATAGACCCCTATTGCAGCAACCCCCAGTATAGACCCCTTGTGCAGCCCCCCCCAGTATAGACCCCTTGTGCAGCCCCCCCACAGTATTGACCCCTTGTGCAGCCCCCCGCCCAGTATAGACCCCTTGTGCTGCCCCCCCCAGTATAGACCCCTTGTGCAGCCCCCCCCCCCCGGATAGACCCCTTGTGCAGCCCCCCCCCCCCCGTATAGACCCGCTGTGCAGCCCCCCCCAGGATAGACCCCTTGTGCAGCCCCCCCTCCCCCGTATAGACCCGCTGTGCAGCCCCCCACATCGCAACATTTATGTAAACAATGAAAAAAAAAAAAAAACTAAATAAACTCACCTCACCTGGATCCTTGATCTCCCTCAGGCCTGGCAGCTTCTCTTCAGTTCAGTGAGCTTCCGGGATGTCGGCCCTGGCCGGAAGCTCACTGATGCAGGACCGCGGCGCCCGGATTTCCCCTCTCTACTGCACGGCGGCTGACATGTGATGTGATGACGTCACATGTCAGCTGCCGAGGAGGAGGAGAAGTCCCGGCGCCACGGTCCTGCATCAGTGAGCTTCCGGCCAGGGCCGGCATCCCGGAAGCTCACTGAACTGAAAGAGGTCCGGCGCGGCTATTTAACTGCACGGGGGCGGGGGGCATATACCCTGCTGCGGTCCCCCCGGATTGGGGGAGCACAGGAGGAATTGGCAAGGGGGGCCGTGCGGGCCCCCCTAGCGTAGGGGCCCGGTCGCCATGGCGATCCCTATAGCTACGCCACTGAATGGGGCCTTTACTCCATGCTCCCAGAATAAGTACTGATGGCACCGAGCATGTTCTTCTCTGCTGACATATCTGTACGCTCTCCTGCAATGTGCGGGATGTCAGCAGAAATGGTGTAATACGCATACATGATCATGTCCCCACCCCATGGAAACCAGGAGAAAGGAGGCATAACAATAACGGGAGGAAATTGGGAAGTTTCTACTAATTTAATGGAAAAGATTTATCATAATCAGACAACCCCTTTAACATAAAAAAGAAAAAAAAAACATAAAAAAGAAATCTCCTACGTAACAATTCAAAGTATTACTAAAACTTATTAATAAATATTTTTTTTTATTTAGTTTGCTTGTGATGTGCTACATATAGTGTGACTTTACGTGACTTTGGTGTGATCTTCCATGGGATATGACTGCAGCCATACATATAGTTACACTGAAGGCCTCCTTTATTAGAGCCCCCGTCTAATAGTACATTGGACCCTTCTTGGGATTCACAACCACAGCAGTTTATTACAGTATAGATCCAACCAGGTGATGAAATTGTTCTGTGGGAACAGAACTGGATAGGATTGCTTCTCACCGTTCCCACTTCACATGGAGGTCCTGACATGCTCCGAACAACCTGTTCTACCTCATTCCAGAGATTTCTATAGGATCAAAATATGAGGACTATAAAGGCCAAGGAAGCAAGGAAAATCCTGTGATGTTCCTGGAACTACAGCAGTCCATGACTATACAACCCTTGTGGATGGTGCCTACTACTGCAAACAGTCCAAACATCCATCCACAAGTATCACAGGAACAAAGGTCCCATCAGCATGGTGCCTCAGAGATCTGGATCCATCTGACCGGCCATGTTTCTGCCAGAGATCTGGATCCATCTGACCGGCCATGTTTCTGCCAGAGATCTGGATCCATCTGACCGGCCATGTTTCTCCTCAGAAATCTGGATCCGTCTGACCAGCCATGTTTCTCTATAGAGATCTGGATCTATCTGACCGGCCATGTTTCTCCACTGAGATCTGGATCCATCTGACCGGCCATGTTTTTCCACAGAAATCTGGATCCATCTTACCAGCCAGGTTTATCCACAGAGATCTGGATCCATCTGACCAGCCAGGTTTATCCACAGAGATCTGGATCCATCTGACCAGCCAGGTTTATCCACAGAGATCTGGATCCATCTGACCGACAATGTTTCTCCACAGAGATCTGGATCCATCTGACCGGCCATGTTTCTCCACAGAGATCTGGATCCATCTGACTGGCCAAGTCTTTCCACAGAAATCTTGATCCATCTTACCAGCCATGTTTCTCCACAGAGATCTAGATCCACCTGACCGGCCATGTTTCTGCACAGAGATCTTGATCCACCTGACCGGCCATGTTTCTCCACAGAGATCAGGAACCATCTGACTCGCCATGTTTCTCCACAGAGATCTGGATCCATCTGACCAACCATGTTTCTCCACATAAATCTGGATCCATGTGACTGGCCATGTTTCTACACATAAATCTGGATCCATGTGACTGACCATGTTTCTCCACAGAGATCTGGATCTACCTGACCGGCCATGTTTCTCCACAGAGATCTGGATCCATCTGACTGGGTCACCTGAGACAGAACCGCGCACATATTATTCCAATGCTCGGCATATACGTCAGGGTATTTTGCATAGTAAATCTTCCTGTTTTCACTTATGTGATTTGTGTGTTAAATCTTTATTCTCCATAATGCTAAACATTACAAAACTACACGGAAAACCCCTTTAAACTGCAGACTCTTCTTACATACATTCATGTGACATCTTGTGTCATATTTGGGACGATTTTTTCAGAACGAGTTTTGTTTCTGAATGCCTCTATATTGGAGGGTATATCATGTATTGGGGTTCTCCAGTTCTAGAAGAACATGGACGCTTTCTTCCAGATACAACTCCACGCCAGTCCTTAGTTTGGATGTCATTTTTGCTGCTCAGTCCTATTGAAGTGAATGGAGCTGAATTGTGATACCACACACAACCTGAGGACAGGGATGGCGCTGTTTTTGCACCAATGTTGTGTTATTTCTAATTCTGTATAACCTATTCAACAATCTAACAATCTCTAAAAACTGCAAAAATAATTAATATAGTAAATTTTACCGTAGATTTGTCTCATGTAAATCTACCTGCCATATAATTCGATGCGTTCAGCCTTTTTGAGCCCTTTATTCACAGAATTCATTTCCGCTTAGCATTGTAGCCATGCAGCCCTGGGGTCCTGGGTTCAAATTCCACCAAGGGCAACAAAGAGTTTGTATGTTCCCTCCGTGTTTGCGTACGTTTTCTCTGGTTTCCTCCCACTTCTAAAACCTACAGCTAGGTGAATGTAGATTGTGAGCCCTAATGGGGACAGGGGCAAAAAGTGACAAACTATGTAAAGCATGATGGGAGTTGTAGTTTTGTAATAGTTGGAGGGTCTGTGTTTGACACCCGTGTTCTAGGCAATAGACATTTAGGCCACAATGTGGATAAAAATGTTACAAAAATCCAATTACGGCTATGTACACACATTTGTTTTCGACCATATTTTTGAACGGACGTCATTTGGAGGGGATAATACAGTACGTCCGCAATTGGATAATTATAGCCGTAATTATAATCTCGTCACAATCTCGCCTAAGAATGATGGCCATCCAAAAATACTGCCGAAAATAAACATGGTGTGAGCATTGCCTAATCCTGATGAAGTAATGGAACAGGGAACGGCACAGAAAGAGGCAGTAAAACTAAACATACAAATTATTTTTCTACATTTTCCTAAAATGAAAAAGATATAAATGAAACACAGTTTTTTTTTGCTTCTAAATATAATAAAGTTTTTTTTTTTTTTTTTCTTCATTTTGCAGGAGATTTTCCTCTCCTCCCCAGATCAGGAATGAGTATTATAACTCCCGGTGAAGGTAAGGACCCTTCCTCCTCCTCCTCCTCCTCCTCTTCTTATAACAATCTTATTACTGTATTAGGTAAATGATCCGGATGAGGAATAGCCTAGAAATGGCTGCTGGGACATTACACACAGGGCACTGATCCTAAATACGTAGCATTACCCTTTTGTCCTATGTTGTTCTGTATATTTTCCTTTTCAGTGCAGCTAGAGTGGGCAGGGCTTCGGAAGTGACCTATGATAGTAGCCGACTACAGTTCCCATCATGCAGTGCTGCCAGCTACTTCCGGCTGTTCTCCTGTATCTCTGTGATTGCTGCTCAGGGCCTCAGTTATGAGAGCTGCCCATGTTGCCCATAGTAACCAATCAGAGCTCAGCTTTCATTTTACCAGAACAGTTTTGAGAAATTAAAGGGGTAGTCCACCAAAAAATGTTTTCTTTCAAATCAACTGGTGCCATAAAGTGCCAGAGATTTGTAATTCACTTCTATTAAAAAATCTTAAGTCTTCCAGTACTTATCAGCTGCTGTGTGTCCAGCAGGAAGTGGTGTTTTCTTTCCAGTCTGACACAGTGCTCTCTGCTGCCACCTCTGTCCATGTCAGGAACTGTCCAGAGCAGTAGCAAATCCCCATAGAAAACCTCTCCTGCTCTCTAGACTGGAAATAATACAACTTCCTGTTGGGCATACAGCAGCTGATAAGTACTGGAAGGCTTGAGATTTTTTAATAGAAGTAAATTACAAATCTCTGGCACTTCATGGCAGCAGTTGATTTGAAAGAAATTTTTTTTTGGTGGACTACCCCTTTAAGGCCAGAAATGAGGCCAACCTCTTGTGCACCTTGTATTGTGCCCCCCTCACTATTGAGCCTCCCACAGTAGTTCCTAGTACGCATGGCAGACTACAAGTGCTGAGCAAGCGAAACCAATCTAGTGCACGGAAATAAGCAGATAGTAATATTACTGAAATATAAAGAGGTAAGCGGCACCATAAAAGTAGTCAAGCCTCTTAGGGTATGTGCACACTACGGAATTAAGTGAGGAATTTCAAGCAGAAGCTGTGCGGCAGGCGACATGTCGGTTCTTTGGGCTGATGGTGGATTGAGCTTCAGAATATCATTGAGTCTATGGGACATGCGGAACTTCAAGCGGAGTCCGCCGGCCTCTGTTTAAAATTCCTCGCTTAATTCCATACCCTTAAGTACAAGGATGCACGCCTCATCAGACTGGACCAAACATCGGCCACAGATCCAAGTAAAAAGAAGGAGACAGCACCTCAATAGAAATTTGTCTTTACTCCACACCACAATGTAACGTTTCGCTTACAAGCTTGAGGAACTCTTGTTGAAAGCTGATAGGTTACATTATGGTGTGGAATAAAGACAGTCATATTACTGATCACTGAGGCAAATCCCGGCTAGCAGACAAAGAATAATCGTAAAACAGCTCAGAAAACTCCCACAGATGAGTTACAAACCTTTACTTAAGCAGAGCATTAACCCTATGGTTGATGGCAGAGGCAGGGGGGGCAGCAATCCTATGGCTGATAGCAGAGGCAGGGGGGCAGCAATCCTATGGCTGATGGCAGAGGCAGGGGGGCAGCAATCCTATGGCTGATAGCAGAGGCAGGGGGGCAGCAATCCTATGGCTGATGGCAGAGGCAGGGGGGGCAGCAATCCTATGGCTGATGGCAGAGGCGGGGGAGCAGTAATCCTATGGCTGATAGCAGAGGCATGGGAGCAGCAATCCTATGGCTGATGGCAGAGGCAGGAGAGCAGCAATCCTATGGCTGATAGCAGAGGCAGGAGAGCAGCAATCCTATGGCTGATGGCAGAGGCAGGAGAGCAGCAATCCTATGGCTGATAGCAGAGGCAGGGGAGCAGCAATCCTATGGCTGATAGCAGAGGAAGGAGAGCAGCAATCCTATGGCCGATGGCAGAGGCAGGAGAGCAGCAATCCTATGGCTGATGGCAGAGACAGTAGAGCAGCAATCCTATGGCTGATGGCAGAGGCAGGAGAGCAGAAATCCTATGGCTGATGGCAGAGGAAGGAGAGCAGCAATCCTATGGCTGATGGCAGAGACAGGGGAGCAGCAATCCTATGGCTGATAACAGAGGCAGGAGAGCAGCAATCCTATGGCTGATGGCAGAGGCAGGAGAGCAGCAATCCTATGGCTGATAGCAGAGGCGGGGGAGCAGCAATCCTATGGCTGATGGCAGAGACAGGGGAGCAGCAATCCTATGGCTGATGGCAGAGGCAGGGGAGCAGCAATCCTATGGCTGATGGCAGAGGCAGGAGAGCAGCAATCCTATGGCTGATGGCAGAGGCAGGGGAGCAGTAATCCTATGGTTGATGGTAGAGACAGGGGAGCAGCAATCCTATGGCTGATGGCAGAGACAGGAGAGCAGCAATCCTATGGCTGATGGCAGAGACAGGGGAGCAGTAATCCTATGGTTGATGGTAGAGACAGGGGAGCAGCAATCCTATGGCTGATGGCAGAGACAGGGGAGCAGCAATCCTATGGCTGATGGCAGAGATAGGGGAGCAGCAATCCTATGGCTGATGGCAGAGATAGGGGAGCAGCAATCCTATGGCTGATGGCAGAGGCAGGAGAGCAGCAATCCTATGGCTGATGGCAGAGGCAGGAGAGCAGCAATCCTATGGGTGATGGCAGAGGCAGGGGAGCAGTAATCCTATGGCTGATAGCAGAGGCAGGGGAACAGCAATCCTATGGCTGATAGCAGAGACAGGGGAGCAGCAATCCTATGGCTGATGGCAGAGGCAGGGGGCAGCAATCCTATGGCTGATGGCAGAGGCAGGAGAGCAGCAATCCTATGGCTGATAGCAGAGGCAGGGGAGCAGTAATCCTATGGCTGATAGCAGAGACAGGGGAGCAGCAATCCTATGGCTGATAACAGAGGCGGGGGAGCAGCAATCCTATGGCTGATGGCAGAGACAGGGGAGCAGCAATCCTATGGCTGATGGCAGAGGCAGGGGAGCAGCAATCCTATGGCTGATGGAAGAGGCAGGAGAGGAGCAATCCTATGGCTGATGGCAGAGGCAGGGGGCAGCAATCCTATGGCTGATAGCAGAGACAGGGGAGCAGCAATCCTATGGCTGATGGCAGAGGCAGGGGGCAGCAATCCTATGGCTGATGGCAGAGGCAGGGGAGCAGCAATCCTACGGCTGATAGCAGAGGCAGGGGGCAGCAATCCTATGGCTGATGGCAGAGGCAGGAAAGCAGCAATCCTATGGCTGATGGCAGAGACAGGGGAGCAGCAATCCTATGGTTGATGGCAGAGGCAGGAGAGCAGCAATCCTATGGCTGATGGCAGAGGCAGGAGAGCAGCAATCCTATGGCCGATAGCAGAGGCAGGGGGGGGGGCAGCAATCCTATGGCTGATGGCAAAGACAGGGGAGCAGCAATCTTATGGCTGATGGCAGAGGCAGGGGGGCAGCAATCCTATGGCTGATGGCAGAGACAGGGGAGCAGCAATACTATGTTTGATGGCAGAGGCAGGGGGGCAGCAATCCTATGGCTGATGGCAGAGGCGGGGGAGCAGTAATCCTATGGCTGATAGCAGAGGCAAGAGAGCAGCAATCCTATGGCTGATGGCAGAGACAGGGGAGCAGCAATCCTATGGCTGATGGCAGAGGCAGGAGAGCAGCAATCCTATGGCTGATAGCAGAGGCAGGAGAGCAGTAATCCTATGGCTGATGGCAGAGGCAGGTGGGCAGCAATCCTATGGCTGATGGCAGAGGCAGGTGGGCAGCAATCCTATGGCTGATAGCAGAGGCAAGAGAGCAGCAACACTATGGCTGATAGCAGAGACAGGGGAGCAGCAATCCTATGGCTGATAGCAGAGGCAGGAGAGCAGCAATCCTATGGCTGATGGCAGAGACAGGAGAGCAGCAATCCTATGACTGATGGCAGAGGCAGGAGAGCAGCAATCCTATGGCTGATGGCAGAGGCAGGGGAGCAGTAATCCTATGGCTGATGGCAGAGGAGCAGTAATCCTATGGCTGATAGCAGAGACAAGAGAGCAGCAATCCTATGGCTGATAGCAGAGGCGGGGGAGCAGTAATCCTATGGCTGATGGCAGAGGCGGGGGAGCAGTAATCCTACGGCTGATGGCAGAGGCAGGGGAGCAGCAATCCTATGGCTGATGGAAGAGGCAGGGGAGCAGCAATCCTATGGCTGATGGCAGAGGCAGGTGGACAACAATCCTATGGCTGATGGCAGAGGAAGTAGAACAACAATCCTATGGCTATTGGCAGAGGCAGGAGAGCAGCAATCCTATGGCTGATAGCAGAGGCAGGAGAGCAGCAATCCTATGGCTAATGGTAGAGGCAGGAGAGCAGCAATCCTATGGCTGATGGCAGAGGCAGGAGAGCAGCAATCCTATGGCTAATGGTAGAGGCAGGAGAGCAGCAATCTTATGGCTGATGGCAGAGGCAGGAGAGCAGCAATCCTATGGCTGATAGCAGAGGCAGGGGGGCAGCAATCCTATGGCTGATAGCAGGGGCGGAGCAATCCTATGGCTGATAACAGAGGCGGGGGAGCAGCAATCCTATGGCTGATGGCAGAGACAGGGGAGCAGCAATACTATGGCTGATAACAGAGGCAGGAGAGCAGCAATCCTATGGCTGTTAGCAGAGGCAGGGGGCAGCAATCCTATGGCTAATGGCAGAGGCAGGAGAGCAGCAATCCTATGGCTGATGGCAGAGACAGGAGAGCAGCAATCCTATGGCTGATGGCAGAGGCAGGAGAGCAGCAATCCTATGGCTGATGGCAGAGGCAGGAGAGCAGCAATCCTATGGCTGATGGCAGAGGCAGGAGAGCAGCAATCCTATGGCTGATGGTAGAGGCAGGGGAGCAGCTTTCCTATGGCTAATGGCAGAGACAGGGGAGCAGCAATCCTATGGCTGATAACAGAGGCAGGGGGGCAGCAATCCTATGGCTGATAGCAGAGACAGGGGAGCAGCAATCCTATGGCTGATAACAGAGGCGGGGGAGCAGCAATTCTATGGCTGATAGCAGAGACAGGGGAGCAGCAATCCTATGGCTGATGGCAGAGACAGGGGAGCAGCAATCCTATGGCTGATGGCAGAGACAGGGGAGCAGCAATCCTATGGCTGATGGCAGAGACAGGGGAGCAGCAATCCTATGGCTGATGGCAGAGACAGGGGAGCAGTAATCCTATGGCTGATGGCAGAGGCAGGAAAGCAGCAATCCTATGGCTGATGGCAGAGACAGGAGAGCAGCAATCCTATGGCTGATGGCAGAGGCAGGAGAGCAGCAATCCTATGGCTGGTAGCAGAGGTATGTGAAAGGCAATGCTATGGCTGGTAGCAAAGGTATGAGAAAATCAATGCTATGGCTGACAGCTGAGGCAGGAGAGCAGCAATTCAGCGGCTGGTAGTGAGGCATGAGATTCACAATCCTATGGCGGATGGCAGAGACAAAAATATGGAAGTTCTGTGAAGGTCCTGTTCAAACTACCTGTTACTAGAGATGGATTGAATCAGCAGTGAAGAGCAAATTCAGTGGAAGGAAGACCTCTGGTAGCTGAAACTTTTAGACACATTTTTAGTGCTAAAACAGCAACGTTTTTAATGGAAATAAATGTTCTCTGGATACTGCTTACATATACTACTGTATGCGAATAGGGTGTATGAACAGTTAGTGACATTAAAGTTTACTTATTTTATGTTTCAAATGGTGCTTTTACTCATGATTTCACACCTAGGAGTCCTTATCGCCTATAGCAGCAATAACACCATGTTACTATGTGATCTGTGGAGACCAATTGTAAATGTAAACTATTACATATACCAGAATACTGTGCATCCTTGTGTTTCTAGGACCACACCGCTCTGTCCTGCAGCTAGTGAGGTTTAATCCTGTAGTACCATTGTCTTTCAGATTTCCCCTTGTTGGCTGCTATATAGAGCTGCTAACCCCTCAGGTGTCACGCCAGATACCTGGTCTCCAGCCTGCTACATCCTGATATTGTTTGCCTTTGTCTGTCTTTAGATTATCTGCCTGGTACCTGTAGTTCACACCTTCTGCTTGTCTACCATTTTAATTGTATACTGCCAGAACTGACTGCTGCTCACTCCTTCGTTTCTGTCTTGCTCTTATTACCTCATCTGGAACATCTACCCAGTTCCTGTTTACATGTTCAGATTCTGACTTCTCTTCTGTGCTGTCATATCCTGTTGTCACTGTACCCCACTGCCGACTGGTGACCACTCTGGGGACTGCAACTGGGGGATATCCTGCAGCAAAGTCCAAACCTCTCCAGGGGGATAAGTGTGAAAGCTAGGGCTCCTTTAGACTCCAGACCCCAATTTAGCCAAAGCCAAACCAGTTATGGTCCAGAGATCCACAGCCTGAGACAATTAATGTAATATCATCATCAGGGCTAGGACAAGGGATAGGCATTAGGATTCCACTGCCTACCCAGCCTAGGATTCCACTGCCTACCCAGCCTGTGGAGCACCATTGCGGGTCATCACTAGAACTATATCCTGGCACTTGCCCAAGATCCCCTTTACCAGTGAGTGCCGCTTTCATCAGGTTGAATGTCGACAGAACTGCTTGCTCCATTGCTTTCCTTGTAGGCAGCATGTTGCATTGAGCATGCAGCCTACAGGAGGCCAGGAGCAGTGCAGGACCTCGGATTCCCACCACTGGTTCAGATGCACACAATGGGGGAAATTTAATAAAAGGTTAAAATGCTTTTTTTAGTCGGAGATGGGCCCGATCGGCGTAAAAATATTCGCAAATGGTCTATTTGCAAATATTTTATTTGCAATGGGCCCATCTGTGCCTGTGGGGCGGAGAGGGGGCGTTACAGGGGTGCGGCCTCTGCATGTGCCACATTTATCATTTTTCCGGGGGGAAGATGATAGTGAAACCTACGCTAGCTCTGAGCTGGTATAGGTTTCAATTTATTCGCACAAAAGGGCTCAGTGCACACAGGATTTATGTCACGGGACATTTGTAAGCCCAGTATAAAAAAATGCCAGACTTAATAAATGTCCCCCAATGACTTTACTCATTGTGAATGCTTCTGCTATATCTATAAGCAGTGGGGGATTAATGAGGAGGTAAGCATGTAGTGTTTTTTTTCCTTTAATGGGGTCAGACATCTACCAGCAGGCACCTGGGGTCAAATACCTACACACAGTGTGGTGTCCCATCACGGGTGTTTATAGTTTAGGCACCTGTCGCAAAAGCCTTGTACTTTACAGTAAAGTGTTGAAGAAGGTCTATGTAAGTTCCACCACTAGGTTTCACTATGTATGTATTGCACAGCTGTAATCATTCAAGGGTTACTGTCTTATTATGTGATTCAGTGCACCAATGAGAGATGCTCTTTTCTTCTTGCCTATCTCCATTCTCTTCTCTTCTGCACACTCTCTTTTCCCCCACTCACAGGGCCTGTTACACACACCCTGTAGGAAGTAGTCACATGGGGAGAGGAAGTGTAGCATCATTTTAGTTAGTTCTTCTCTAAGGAGTAGGACACACACAGATCAGGCATCCCTGCTGTGCTCTGCCAGGTTCCCTGTCCGGGACAGATCAGCTGTGATAGGGAAACACATGTATGGAGAACACAGACTCTTTTCCTAACAGCTACACTTACAGTCAAGATGCGGTGCAGAGAACACCCCAACCCACGCCATGAACCTCTCTATACAGTGCAGGACGGTATCCTAAAGAAGAGGAACTGACTCAGATAGAGCAAAGCAGCCGTATCCAAGGCCTACGTACTCTATCTCACAGCGCAGGTGACACTGGGACACGCTTGGGCACTTAGCTCAACTCAGGTAACAGGACTGGGGCTTGTGTCACCCTCGTAGGACGGGTAACCCAATACTGCAGGGCAGAAGGTGGTTTAGTGACACTCAGGTTGAAACACCAGCACAAGTAGTCTCTTCTTCTCAAGTATCTTTCAAGTATATCTTCTCACAAGTTCCGGCAGAGCACTTTACTAAACTGGGTTGGGGCTCTCCCAACAAACTCCTCTCCACTTTTATGAACTCTTCTACTTGCACTCAACTAAACCAGAACTCCTATATTCTACCTCAGCAAGTCAACATCTCTCGGCACAGATTCAGTGAACTTAAAGGGGTTGGCCACTTTATAGTAAAATAGGTCAGAATAAAGTATTAGTGAGTGTGCTCACTGTATATACTGACAGCAGCTCCGTGTACTCACTGTATATACTGACAGCAGCTCCCTGTACTTACTGTATATACTGACAGCTGCTCCCTGTGTGCTCACTATATATACTGACAGCAGCTCCGTGTGTGCCTCATAGAGCTAAAAGCAGACTCCTCTTTACCAGGCTGGGCTGCCCTACTCTGTTTTGTTTCTGTCCATAAAATGGCTGACATGGAGGAGCATGTGACCATGCCCTGTCCCCTGTGTCCTCCATAGATATATACAGGCTCAGTGGTGGACACTGGGGGGCGGGGCCTGGTCACATGCTTGTCCATGTAAGCAATCCTATGGACCAAAACACCACAGAGCAGAGCAGCACAGCCTTGGGGGAGTCTGATATTAGCTCTATGAGGTACACAGGGAGCTGCTGTCAGTATATACAGTGAGTACACAGGGAGCTGCTGTCAGTATATACAGTGAGTACACAGGGAGCTGCTGTCAGTATATACAGTAAGTACACAGGGAGCTGCTGTCAGTATATACAGTGAGTATACAGGGAGCTGCTGTCAGTATATACAGTGAGTACACAGGGAGCTGCTGTCAGTATATACAGTGAGTACACAGGGAGCTGCTGTCAGTATATACAGTGAGTACACAGGGAGCTGCTGTCACTATATACAGTGAGTACAGGGAGCTGCTGTCAGTATATACAGTGAGTACAGGCTGCTCACAGTATATACAGTGAATACACAGGGAGCTGCTGTCAGTATATACAGTGAGTACACAGGGAGCTGCTGTCAGTATATACAGTGAGTACACAGGGAGCTGCTGTCAGTATATACAGTGAGTATACAGGGAGCTGCTGTCAGTATATACAGTGAGTACAGGGAGCTGCTGTCAGTATATACAGTGAGTACCCAGGGAGCTGCTGTCAGTATATACAGTGAGTACACAGGGAGCTGCTGTCAGTATATACAGTGAGTACACAGGGAGCTGCTGTCAGTATATACAGTGAGTACACAGGGAGCTATTGTCAGTATATACAGTGAGTACACAGGGAGCTGCTGTCAGTATATACAGTAAGTACACAGGGAGCTGCTGTCAGTATATACAGTGAGTACAGGGAGCTGCTGTCAGTATATACAGTGAGTACACAGGGAGCTGCTGTCAGTATATACAGTGAGTACACAGGGAGCTGCTGTCAGTATATACAGTGAGTACACAGGGAGCTGCTGTCAGTATATACAGTGAGTACACAGGGAGCTGCTGTCAGTATATACAGTGAGTACACAGGGAGCAGCTGTCAGTATGTACAGTGAGTACACAGGGAGCTGCTGTCAGTATATACAGTGAGTACACAGGGAGCTGCTGTCAGTATATACAGTGAGTACACAGGGAGCAGCTGTCAGTATGTACAGTGAGTACACAGGGAGCTGCTGTCAGTATATACAGTGAGTACACAGGGAGCTGCTGTCAGTATATACAGTGAGTACACAGGGAGCTGCTGTCAGTATATACAGTGAGTACACAGGGAGCTGCTGTCAATATATACAGTGAGTACAGGGAGCTGCTGCCAGTATATACAGTGAGTTGCTGTCAGTATATACAGTGAGTACACAGGGAGCTGCTGTCAGTATATACAGTGAGTACACAGGGAGCTCCTGTCAGTATATACAGTGAGTACACAGGGAGCTGCTGTCAGTATTTACAGTGAGTTCACAGGGAGCTGCTGTCAGTATATACAGTGAGTACACAGGGAGCTGCTGTCAGTATATACAGTGAGTACAGGGAGCTGCTGTCAGTATATACAGTGAGTACACAGGAAGCTGCTGTCAGTATATACAGTGAGTACAGGGAGCTGCTGTCAGTATATACAGTGAGTACACAGGGAGCTGCTGTCAGTATATACAGTGAGTAAACAGGGAGCTGCTGTCAGTATATACAGTGAGTACAGTGGGCTACTGTCAGTATATACAGTGATTACACAGGGGGCTACTGTCAGTATATACAGTGAGTACAGCGGGCTACTGTCAGTATATACAGCGAGTACACAGGCAGCTGCTGTCAGTATATACAGTGAGTACACAGGGAGCTGCTGTCAGTATATACAGTAAGTACAGGGAGCTACTGTCAGTATATACAGTGAGTACACAGGGAGCTGCTGTCAGTATATACAGTGAGTACACAGGGAGCTACTATCAGTATATACAGTGAGTACAGCGGGCTACTGTCATTATATACAGTGAGTACACAGGGAGCTGCTGTCAGTATATACAGTGATTACACAGGGAGCTGCTGTCAGTATATACAGTGAGTACAGGGAGCAGCTGTCAGTATATACAGTGAGTACAGGGAGCTGCTGTCAGTATATACAGTGAGTACAGAGGGAGCTGCTGTCAGTATATACAGTGAGTACACAGGGAGCTGCTGTCAGTATATACAGTGAGTACACAGGGAGCTGTTGTCAGTATATACAGTGAGTACACAGGGAGCTGCTGTCAGTATATACAGTGAGTACACAGGGAGCTGCTGTCAGTATATACAGTGAGTACAGGGAGCTGCTGTCAGTATATACAGTGAGTACACAGGGAGCTGCTGTCAGTATATACAGTGAGTACACAGGGAGCTGCTGTCAGTATATACAGTGAGTACAGTTACTAATACTGTACACTGAACTATTTTATTATAAAGTGGCCAACCCCTTTAAGTTTGTATCTCAGGAGTCACTCGTTACCTTACTATCCTGTATTGGAAGAGACTTGTCAGTAAAGATCAGCTCATTTATTTTACTAGGACTCAGTGGTTATTGCACCAGCACCTACACACACAGGCTAAACCGTCCTTGGGTCATTCTCCCCTTTCTGTGGGTGGCAGTACCGACAGTCAGGGTGGGTTATCTCTCCACTCTGGACCACCGTGATAAGAGCCCAAGGGACCCATCACAGCCCAGCAGGTCACCGACCATTGGGGATCAATATAGCCAGCCACAAAAACTAAAATCAGGTATACCATCACACCTGTGTGCTGGCGTCATGACTGCATTCTCACAGGCTGAGCTATACACCACCGACCAACCACCCCAGAACTGGCGTCACCAGGAACAACTTAGCAGGTGAGCGGTTGAGTTACCACACACAAGCTACTGCTTTTCATTGATTTATTCATTTTCCTTAAGCGAGCACCTGACTACCTACAGGGGTCAACTATTACTTGGGAAGGCACTGAGCTACTTACAGGGGTCAACTATTACTGGGGAAAGCACTGAGCTACCTACTGGGGGACAACTATTACTGGGGAAGGCACTGAGCTACCTACTGGGGGACAACTATTACTGGGGAAGGCACTGAGCTACCTACTGGGGGACAACTATTACTGGGGAAGGCACTGAGCTACCTACTGGGGGACAACTATTACTGGGGAAAGCACTGAGCTACCTACTGGGAGACAACTATTACTGGGGAAGGCACTGAGCTACCTACTGGGAGACAACTATTACTGGAGAAGGCACTGAGCTACCTACTGGTAGACAACTATTACTGGGGAAGGCACTGAGCTACCTACAGGGGTCAACTATTACTGGGGAAAGCACTGAGCTACCTACAGGGGTCAACTATTACTGGGGAAAGCACTGAGCTACCTACTGGGAGACAACTATTACTGGGGAAGGCACTGAGCTACCTACAGGGGTCAACTATTACTGGGGAAGGCACTGAGCTACCTACAGGGGTCAACTATTACTGGGGAAAGCACTGAGCTACCTACTGGGAGACAACTATTACTGGGGAAGGCACTGAGCTACCTACAGGGGTCAACTATTACTGGGGAAGGCACTGAGCTACCTACTGGGAGACAACTATTACTGGGGAAGGCACTGAGCTACCTACTGGGAGACAACTATTACTGGGGAAGGCACTGAGCTACCTACAGGGGACAACTATTACTGGGGAAGGCACTGAGCTACCTACTGGGGGACAACTATTACTGGGGAAGGCACTGAGCTACCTACAGGGGACAACTATTACTGGGGAAGGCACTGAGCTACCTACTGGGGGACAACTATTACTGGGGAAGGCACTGAGCTACCTACTGGGGGACAACTATTACTGGGGAAGGCACTGAGCTACCTACTGGGGGACAACTATTACTGGGGAAGGCACTGAGCTACCTACTGGGGGACAACTATTACTGGGGAAGGCACTGAGCTACCTACTGGGGGACAACTATTACTGGGGAAGGCACTGAGCTACCTACTGGGAGACAACTATTACTGGAGAAGGCACTGAGCTACCTACTGGGGGACAACTATTACTGGAGAAGGCACTGAGCTACCTACAGGGGTCAACTATTACTGGGGAAGGCACTGAGCTACCTACTGGGGGACAACTATTACTGGGGAAGGCACTGAGCTACCTACTGGGAGACAACTATTACTGGGGAAGGCACTGAGCTACCTACTGGGGGACAACTATTACTGGAGAAGGCACTGAGCTACCTACTGGTAGACAACTATTACTGGGGAAGGCACTGAGCTACCTACAGGGGTCAACTATTACTGGGGAAAGCACTGAGCTACCTACAGGGGTCAACTATTACTGGGGAAAGCACTGAGCTACCTACTGGGAGACAACTATTACTGGGGAAGGCACTGAGCTACCTACAGGGGTCAACTATTACTGGGGAAGGCACTGAGCTACCTACAGGGGTCAACTATTACTGGGGAAAGCACTGAGCTACCTACTGGGAGACAACTATTACTGGGGAAGGCACTGAGCTACCTACAGGGGTCAACTATTACTGGGGAAGGCACTGAGCTACCTACTGGGAGACAACTATTACTGGGGAAGGCACTGAGCTACCTACTGGGAGACAACTATTACTGGGGAAGGCACTGAGCTACCTACTGGGGGACAACTATTACTGGGGAAGGCACTGAGCTACCTACTGGGGGACAACTATTACTGGGGAAGGCACTGAGCTACCTACAGGGGACAACTATTACTGGGGAAGGCACTGAGCTACCTACTGGGGGACAACTATTACTGGGGAAGGCACTGAGCTACCTACTGGGGGACAACTATTACTGGGGAAGGCACTGAGCTACCTACTGGGGGACAACTATTACTGGGGAAGGCACTGAGCTACCTACTGGGGGACAACTATTACTGGGGAAGGCACTGAGCTACCTACTGGGGGACAACTATTACTGGGGAAGGCACTGAGCTACCTACTGGGAGACAACTATTACTGGAGAAGGCACTGAGCTACCTACTGGGAGACAACTATTACTGGAGAAGGCACTGAGCTACCTACTGGGGGACAACTATTACTGGAGAAGGCACTGAGCTACCTACTGGGGGACAACTATTACTGGGGAAGGCACTGAGCTACCTACTGGGGGACAACTATTACTGGGGAAGGCACTGAGCTACCTACTGGGAGACAACTATTACTGGGGAAGGCACTGAGCTACCTACTGGGGGACAACTATTACAGGGGAAGGCACTGAGCTACCTACTGGGAGACAACTATTACTGGGGAAGGCACTGAGCTACCTACAGGGGACAACTATTACTGGGGAAGGCACTGAGCTACCTACTGGGGGACAACTATTACTGGGGAAGGCACTGAGCTACCTACTGGGGGACAACTATTACAGGGGAAGGCACTGAGCTACCTACTGGGGGACAACTCTTACTGGGGAAGGCACTGAGCTACCTACTGGGGGACAACTATTACAGGGGAAGGCACTGAGCTACCTACTGGGAGACAACTATTACTGGGGAAGGCACTGAGCTACCTACTGGGAGACAACTATTACAGGGGAAGGCACTGAGCTACCTACTGGGGGACAACTATTTACTGGTGGTGCCTATCTACTTATTGGGGGACACTCGGCTAACTACTAGGGCCAGATGCTTAAAAAAAGGGAACCTACCTACCAAAAGGGGCATTTTTACAATTTGGGGAGCCTTAGGTGGGAGCAGTAACAGAAAAAACAATATAGTCATGTCAATATGTCTAAGGCAACGACAAAAGCCAAGAGATATAATCGGGGACCAAATCATGGGTCCAGAACCCCGCTGGTAAGTGACCGCGGGCTGTTGAATTCTGATTAGTGGAACCTTCTAGAATGATCCAGGACAGGAAGATTATACTAAACTATTACTATAAGATGCTGTCAGTGTTCTGCAGGTTGTAGAAGACGTCATTCTTGTGTCTCCCTCATTTCCTAGATGACGACACCCAGGAGTTTCACCAGGAGATTTGTCAGTATGAAGATCATGTCCTGAGGATGACGTATATATACTTCCTGGATGATCTGCAGCTCATTGTGGAGAACCTGGACCCTCACCCACTTCTCACAGAGCTCAATGCCCGAAATATCCATGGTCTTAAGGTTAGAGGTCATACCCTGCAATTATATTCAAGAGCCCCCCCGTATTATATACAGGAGCCCCCTGTGTTATCATGTGTTATATACAGGAGCCCCCCCCCATTGTTATCATGTGTTATATACAGGAGCCCCCCTCCCCCGTGTTATCATGTGTTATATACAGGAGCCCCCCGTGTTATCATGTGTTATATACAGGAGCCCCCCGTGTTATCATGTGTTATATACAGGAGCCCCCCCATGTTATCATGTGTTATATACAGGAGCCCCCCGTGTTATCATGTGTTATATACAGGAGCCCCCCGTGTTATCATGTGTTATATACAGGAGCCCCCCCCCCCCCGTGTTATCATGTGTTATATACAGGAGCCCCCCGTGTTATCAGGTGTTATATACAGGAGCCCCCCGTGTTATCATGTGTTATATACAGGAGCCCCCCATGTTATCATGTGTTATATACAGGAGCCCCCCATGTTATCATGTGTTATATACAGGAGCCCCCCCCCCCCCCCCCGTGTTATCATGTGTTATATACAGGAGCCCCCCGTGTTATCATGTGTTATATACAGGAGCCCCCCCCCCCCCGTGTTATCATGTGTTATATACAGGAGCCCCCCGTGTTATCATGTATTATATACAGGAGCCCCCCCCCCCCGTGTTATCATGTGTTATATACAGGAGCCCCCCATGTTATCATGTGGTATATACAGGAGCCCCCCCCCCCCGTGTTATCATGCGTTATATACAGGAGCCCCCCATGTTATCATGCGTTATATACAGGAGCTTCCCGTGTTATCATGTGTTATATACAGGAGCCCCCCGTGTTATCATGTGTTATATACAGGAGCCCCCCCCCCCCATGTTATCATGTGTTATATACAGGAGCCCCCCCCCCCCCCCGTGTTATCATGTGTTATATACAGGAGCCCCCCGTGTTATCATGTGTTATATACAGGAGCCCCCCGTGTTATCATGTATTATATACAGGAGCCCCCCGTGTTATCATGTGTTATATACAGGAGCCCCCCGTGTTGTCATGTGTTATATACAGGATCCCCCTGTGTTATCATGTGTTATATACAGGAGCCCCCCCCCCTCCCCGTGTTATCATGTGTTATATACAGGAGCCCCTCCCCCCCCCCGTGTTATCATGTGTTATATACAGGAGCCCCCCGTGTTATTATGTGTTATATACAGGAGCCCCCCATGTTATCATGTGTTATATACAGGAGCCCCCCATGTTATCATGTGTTATATACAGGAGCCCCCTGTGTTATCATGTGTTATATACAGGAGCCCCCCGTGTTATTATGTGTTATATACAGGAGCCCCCCATGTTATCATGTGTTATATACAGGAGCCCCCCGTGTTATTATGTGTTATATACAGGAGCCCCCTGTGTTATCATGTGTTATATACAGGAGCCCCCCATGTTATCATGTGTTATATACAGGAGCCCCCCGTGTTATTATGTGTTATATACAGGAGCCCCCCCCCCTGTGTTATCATGTGTTATATACAGGAGCCCCCCCCCCCCCCCCCATGTTATCATGTGTTATATACAGGAGCCCCCAGTGTTATCATGTGTTATATAGAGGAGCCCCCCCCCCCCTGTGTTATCATGTGTTATATAGAGGAGCCCCCCGTGTTATCATGTGTTATATAGAGGAGCCCCCCCCCCCCTGTGTTATCATGTGTTATATACAGGAGCACCCCGTGTTATCATGTGATATATACAGGAGCCCCCTGTGTTATCATGTGTTATATACAGGAGCCCCCTGTGTTATCATGTGTTATATAGAGGAGCCCCCCCCCCCCCCCCCCCCCCCCCCCCCCCCTGTGTTATCATGTGTTATATACAAATGTTTCACCATTACATGTAGATTCGGGAAGGATTTTCTCCCCATCTGTCCCATATATTTGACCATTGTGTTTGAATCTTTCTTGTATTCTAGAAATACCAGAGTCTAGAAGATGATAGAAGAACATTGGCCCGGACGTTACTACAGGAT
Organism: Dendropsophus ebraccatus; assembly: GCF_027789765.1. NCBI lineage: Eukaryota > Metazoa > Chordata > Amphibia > Anura > Hylidae > Dendropsophus > Dendropsophus ebraccatus. Next base: position 7,846,917 of record NC_091458.1, on the reverse strand, counting down.
ATTTTTGACAGAGGAAGAGAAGCTGTGATAGCATTGTGGGTCAGTCTATACGTCTTACGGAAGAATAAGTCTCCTGGCCTGCACGCTGTACTGGAGGAACTCCGACATACAGGTAACATTTTCATCATGGAAAAGGGGCTGTCGTTGTATAAAGAGTCTGGGAGTGAAGAGGACTCTGACCAGGATTTTATTTATTTTTTTTATAAATTCTTTATTTATCAAACACAGTTTTGAGACAGAGAAGAACCAACAGTCAGGGTAGGCACACCCAAGCAATCAAAAAAGGAAAATGAGTAGAGATGAGGGAACCTGGAGCATGCTGGAGTCCATCCAAACTTGAACGTTCGGCATTTGATTAGCGGTGGCTGCTGAAGTTGGATAAAGCCCTAAGGCTATGTGGATCATGCATATAGTCATTGGCTGTATCCATGTTATCCAGACAACCTTAGAGCTTTATCCAAGTTCAGCAGCTGCCACTAATCAAATGCCGAACGATCGGGTTCAGATGGACCCGAACCCGAACCCGATTCGCTCATCTCTAAAAATGACCTTAGGATATGATATTGTCAGACAACCATGAAGTGAGGTGAGCACAGGCCGGCAAGGCCGACCACGAAGTCCTTCCAACATGACTGCGGTCATGAGAGTAGTACTGTCCTGAGGAGCCCCCCCACCCGCGAGATACCTCCAGCCTTTTCCACAAACAAAGATAGAGAGAGGGTAAGGGACGTCCCATAGATAAGAAGGAGGGGAGAGGGGCTAAGAGCCAGGAAAGGGATGAGGGGGCAGGGGAGGTATGTGGGCAGGGGCAAAAGGGAAGGGAAGCAAAGGTGGGGAGTCAGGGGGGTTGGAAGATCCAGAGGGCCAACCCGTAGGAAGAATGGAGAGTGGTGGCCTTGCCACCGCTCCAGTAGAGAGGAGTGCACCTCTCAAGGGTTATCGGAATACGGAAGCGGGTCTTCATGGAGCAGTTGTCTGTAATCGTCTGTATTCTGAAACTCGGCCCATGTGAGCCACGTGCTCGTAAAGCGTACATTTTGGTTATGAATTTCCGAGGTCAGGTCCTCCATTCTCATGAGCTCATTCACTCTTGTGACCCACAGGGAGACAGGTGGGGGCACGGTGCGTTTCCAGTACAGGGGGACGCAGGACCTAGCGGCCATGACCAGGAATCGCAGTAGAGAGCATCGGTACTTCTTGATTGACATCTCAGTGTGATGAAGCAGAAACAGTGGCGGGGGGAGCTCAATCAGACCAGTGACCCGGCGGGTGATCTCTTTTACCTTCTCTGACCAGTATTTGACCACAGGCCTGAGACAGTTCCAAAAGCTGAAGGTTTTATTCCCCAACTCCACACCATAGGGGATTTATCAATGGCACGCTTCATATACATCAGCAAACCATGTGGTTTGCACATAAATCTGTGCTTTTTGGCAGACAAATGCTCTGGTGTGGCCTCCCTACTCTGCCTGACATATTGTGAAAGCTGTGCGCATGGGTTATTAGCATAACCTATGAATTACAAAATGTCATTATGGCAACTGGTAGGTGATGGTAATAATGATGAAGCTCATGATAATGGTCGACCACACAACCTCAGCTAGCCTTTGCCAGGGGGAATATGTAACACACTCAATAACCAGGATTGTGCATGAGATGTAGTGACATTAAACTGTGTCACTGTTTGATTCCACTTTCCTTAGACGACTGATGACATGCACTAAGGGCCCTATTCCATGGGAGTGATTATCGCTCAGAGAAAACGATCAGCCAATGATCGTGTCATCGGCTGATCGTTTATTTAGGGCCAGACCTAAAATCATCGGTCACCCACCGCGCATCGCTATGGTGGAATAGCGGTGAGCGGAAGGCAACCGATGATTTGAGAAGCACCATACATTACCTGGCAGGACTTCTCCTCCGCTCCGTCTTCCTCCCCGGGACCGCCGCGGCCTGTGATTGGCTGAGTGGTTTGTCAGCTGACAGGCCATTCTGAAGCTAGAGCATAGGGGACGGGGAGGAAGACGGAGCGGAGGAGAAGTCCTGCCAGGTAATGTATGGTGCAAGGGCTGTAAGGACATCAGTAACAATGTCCCTGCAGCCCTCGCTCAACAATCATCGGGTCGTGGAATAGGCCCAGTAAACGAGCGCCGATCTAGCAGATCGGTGCTCGTTTACATCGTTGATCGGGCCCTCCTCGGCCCGTGGAATAGGGCCCCTAGTCCCGATGGAGGATAGCTAACCTCAAAGAAAGACTGGCACCTTCAAATGGCCAAGAATGTGAAGCGTCTGATTGTGACAACAGGCACGTGTATGCCTCCTCTTCATCATCCACAATGGACACTGCCCATCTCTTCTTTTATATGTGGAAGCTTAAGTACAGATAATGCAGATGTTGTTGCTGATGGCGACTTTTAATCCAAATTTTACCTGAAATTGAATTTTATTCTGGGGTCTGTGTCTCATATTTACTATCCTCTCATCCTCCATCTGCGTCTGATTTAGCTGCCCGGTACAGATAGAGGTGGTGTACCAAGCGGTCAAGAACCATGCGGCAAGGCTTCACAAAGCTGTGATAAAATACCGCCCTGACAAAATGTGTTTTTATGTCAAATATTGGATTTGAATGCCACATATGAATAGACTGTTATAGTGCCCCAAAGTTGAGCACATGTTTGCTGCAATCTGTACTAAATATTGGAAAGAAACTGTTGCTCTTATACAGAATATGGGAATGTTGCTGAGCAGCTACAGGGCTCAGCTCCCGGGGGTCCCATGGTAGGTTAAAATATATAATATCAATCACTGTTTAACGCAACCTTTGCTTCTTACTCGCCACATAACGCGTTGTAGTCCCAGTTACACAAGTTCCTTCCCATTTTTGATACTCCATGCAGCCGGAGTGTCTAAGTAAAGAGTAAGTAATAGTAGACGGGCGGAGTAGTACTGTAAACATGCGCTGATCTCCTAGATTGGTGCTCATTCACAGAGCTTGATAATCATGCAGCCAGGGATGAACAATGTAACAGTCAATCTACACAGGGAGATGTGCGGACAACAGTCGATATGTAACATAGTAACATATTAACATAGTAAACAAGGTTGAAAGAAGACAAGAGTCCATCAGGTTCAACCTAGGGAAACCCTACTGTGTTGATCCAGGGAAGGCAAAAACCCCCACGAGGTAGACGACAACAGCCCCACCACAGGGAGAAAACTCCCCCCCCCCGACTCCAACGGCAACCAGAACAATGTAAGATAATGATCAATTGACAAGCAAGCGTTTGCCTGCTCATCGTCTGATTACTAGCTCTATTATCATAAGGTCTTAAAGGGGTTGTCCAGAAAGCAGAAAAGGTCCTACCTCTTTTGCTTGCCAACACTCTCATCCTCCCTCTGTCTCTAGTGATAACTTCAGGGGATGAGATGGTGCGGGAGCATTTTTCTGGCAAAACCTTAAGGCCCTATTCCACGGTACGTTTTCGAACGATTATCGTTCATAAAATCGTTCAAACGACCGCTCGTTAACGGTATTCGTTCAGTGGAATAGCTATTAACGAGCGAACGACAACAGCGAAATGATCGTTGAGTCGTTCACTATCTTTTTTCAACATGTCGAAAAAAAATCGTTGGTCTTTCAACAATAATTCGCTAATCTTTTTGTTGAATTAAAAATCGTTAAATCGTTCACCTATCAATTCCCCACCTACATGCAGCCCGGCAAACATTTTAAATGACCATGTAACGACCGCAAAAAAAACGTTACACTACAGATATTGTTCACGTTCCCACACGTATTATGTGTTATCGTTCGCTTAAAAAAATCGTTAAATACTCGTTAACGAGCGGTCGTTTGAGCGAGTCTATGAACGATAATCGTTTTGTGTAATAGGGCTATTACCCACACGCAATGTCCCATAGCAGCCACTGAGGCATCAGTAACATCGGGCATCTATTGAGCATTGCCCACAACATGCTCCTGTTCCCCTTTCTTCCCCAGAAGTTATCACAAGAAACAGTCAGAAAGAGGAACTTTTCTGCCCTCTGGATATCCCCTTTAAGGGTGCAGAGTGCAGCAGTGGTGCTGAAGGGCCGAGGTTATTCCTTCGGTGAGCTCAGTCTGGGAATTATGGAGGGAGAAATAACTGGCATGAGGCAGATCATTTGTAGAATATACTATATACTCAATATCAGGCAGGGTGAGGTAAGTGGAGTTGGACGTATCCTGATTGTCATGATCCCAGCTTTCCAGCTTTGTATTTAGGCCACTGAAGCTTTGTCCCAGTCAATATATATCCTAATATGTATAGTATATTTCTGCATCCAGCACTGATAAGAGTAAGTCAATCCCTCACATATGTCATTTCTTATTAGGTGATACTATGGTGGAGCAAATCGTACTGGATGAAGATGGGCACCAACTTCCCCCAAAACTGATAGGTGAGTATAACCTTATTATAGTAAAAAGTTTTAGTTTCCATGAAGCTTAACAGATGCAATAAAGAACACAAAAAGCAGATAGTGCAGCTGGACTAATAAGAAGGTTCAGATCAGAATGGACAATACATGGTAAAATGAGTGTGCTATTAAAACCAATAACTGGTCCCGCCAAACTGGTTGTAATCACCATGTGATGGCCTACATACACTGTCTGGCAGATTGATATTAAATCCTTAGATTTCAGGGTCATTTCTTATTGTTCATAGTATAACACAAAAAGAATAGGGAAATAAGACTTAATGTCTGGGGCCATAGAGAAGGGGAAGCTGAGAGTTTTGTGGGGAAAGTTCCAGGGTAACTTGTCATTTACTCATGGAAATTAGTACATGTACCGCCTGCATAACTTTCTCTTTTTGTCACAAAAAATCCCAAAGCAATCATTTCTTTCCTTCCCACTCCATATTAATCTTAAACTTTATTTTGGTGAACCTTGGAAGTCACCAGCCTTAAAGAGGATGTACCACCACGTTGATAGTACGGCGCCGTCATGGGATTCCCGTGTAAGGCGCTGTTCTATGCACCGGTACCGTCCAGTGCTCAAGCACTGGAGGTTGGCCGGCCCGCCCCCAGTGGGAGGGAATTCCCTCCCCTCTATGACGCGGCTCCTTTAGAATCAATGGAGCGGCGTCATAGAGGGGAGGGAATTCCCCGGGCCGCATTTTGAAAAACGTACCGCAGCACCGGCTTCCCCATGATGGCGCCACTCTATCGGTGGGCAAAATTCAAGAGGATGTACCTGGTGGTACATTGTTTTTAAGGATGTTGTAGCCCTAATGTCTTCCAGGGGCAGTTGCAGTGGTTAAGCGCAGGAGTAAGGGCCCTATTCCACGGGACGATTATCGTTCGCATAATCGTTAACGATAAACGATCCAAACGACTGTTATTGCGAAAGACCTGAAATCGTTTACCCATTTCCATGGAATGATAATCGTTACTTGTTGTCGCTATTGCGTTCGTCACTACTGCGAATGACCAAACGACGTCTTAGTCAATGCGAACGATTTGCGAACGAGCAACGATAAAGTTAGGTCCAGGTCTTATTAAACGATCAACGATTTCTCGTTCGGTCGTTAGTCGTTAACTGCTATTCAACCGAATGATTATTGTTTAGATTTGAACGATTTAACGATAATCTGAACGATAATCGTCCCGTGGAATAGGGTCCTTAGAATCTTCAGTAGGGTCAAGTGTTCTGGCTTTGTTTGAAAGGCAGAGCAACCTTCTATTGATGTCAGACAGGTGAGGGTGTAACAGTCTTCAAGAATCCCAGTAGCCTAGCTCTTCAACTGACTCCTGTGATTTAGTCCTGTGATTTAACTTTGAGGCTATGCTCAGTATTTTGCAACCAAAACCAGGCATGGATTGAAAACACTGAAAGGCTATGAGTGGATAGCCGCCATTTAATAGCAAATAATTGTTATTATTTAAAAGCAACGGCTGTTGTTTTAAAATAACAGCCATTATTTGCCATTAAATGGTGGGCCTCCACTTAATTTCAATAGTGCTGTCAGGACTGGGAGATACAAACAGGACAAGACAGTGGGCCCTAGGTCTGCACCCACCCTACTGTCCCTACCTACTTGCCTCAATCGGCCCTAGGGGGCCGTGGACAACCACAAAGACATTCCCTGTACTGAAATATGTGGAACACAAAACGAGACAGACAGACAAACAAATAAGAAATAGTAAACAGGCCAAGTCAGAACCAAACTGGCAGCGCAGTACAACGTCAGTAGGCAGTCGGATAGTCAAAGGTCAGGCGGGAGGTCAGATAACAAGTCGAGCAGTCAGAGGGAATAGGAAGGGGTATGCAGGAATAGACACAGGGGAGCTGGGATCAGGGAATTAACCTAATAGCCAGCAATCAGTGAATGACCGCTGGCTCTTAAAATACAGGACCAGGAGCCCGGATCAGAACGTGACTTCTGCCACTCAGCCTGAGCCAAACTCTGCTCAGCTGAGCACTACTTTGCTCAGCTGAGAGGCCGTATGTCACTGGAGCCCGCGGTGCTGCTGGTAACCAGGTACGCCGTCAGGTCTCCGTGACGTCACCCGGCCCAGGCCAGGAGGACGGCATCGCAACCCGGAAGCTGAGAGCAGCACTGGACCGCGGTCAGGTAAGTTCCTGACATTACCCCTCCCAGGTTTAGAGGGATTGCAAGCATGGTATTGCCGGACCAGACATGAGGCATGCATGTCTTTCCCAGAAACACACGTACGTTCTTCAGGTCCAAACCCTTTCCTGTGGACCAAGTATTGTATGGAACCCTGTACCCACCGTGAATTCAACATTTTCTCCACCTCATACTCCAGTTCACCCTGGATAACCAGCGGATCAGGGGGAGATGACGGAGACACCGGAGGAACATACCTTTTTAACAGAGCTTTATGGAACACATTGTGAATACGGAGTGATGCAGGCAATTTTAATCTAAAAGTTACAGGATTAATTATTTACACAATGGTATAGGGACCAATAAACTTGGGTGCTAGTTTTCCAGACTCTACCCATAATTTTAGGTTGCTAGTTGAAAGCCATACTTTCTCCCCTAGTACATACTGATGGCCTGGTATGCGTCTTTTATTGGCATACTATTGGTGAAGTTCTTGGGCTTTAACCAAGCTCTGATGAGCTTGGGCCAAAACTGTGCACAGTTTTGAGAACAGAGCTTCAGCTGAGGGGTAAACTGATTCGGCGGAGTGAGTAGAAGAATACCTGGGGTTAAAACCATAATTGCAAAAGAATGTTGACATTTTAATAGAACGTTGCTCCTGATTGTTTAATGCAAACTCTGCCAATGAAATAAAGTCTCTCCATTTATCTTGGGCATCAGCCACAAAACACCTTTGCTATTGCTCAAGAGATTGATTGATCCTCTCAGTCTGCCCATTAGTCTGTGGGTGGAAGGCAGATGAGAAGGACAAAGAGACACCAGACCTACCACAGAACTCTCTCCAGAACTCTGCCACAAACTGAACTCCTCTGTCGGAGACAATGTTCTCAGGGATACCATGCAAATGTAAAATGCGGTTGATAAACAGCGTGGCTAGGGAACGAGCACTAGGAAGTTTGCACAGCGGGATGAGATGGCACATGTTTGAAAACCTATCCTTAACCACCCAAATTACTGTTTCTCCCTTAGACAGTGGTAGGTCCGTGATAAAATCCATAAAAATGTGCGTCCAAGGTCTCATAGGCACTGGTAAAGGATGTAAGAGACCCTCAGGTGGCCTACGAGGGATCTTGGACTGAGCACAAGTCTCACAAGCATCAACAAAAAGTTTAACATCTCGGGCCCAGGATGGCCACCAGTAGTGGCGCGAGAGCAAATACTTAGTTCCCGCCACCACCGTGACCAGCTAAAACAGAACTCTGAATTTCCTCCAAGACCCAGAGGCAAAGATTCGGGGGCTCAAACAGGAGGGATTCAGGAGTATTACAGGGTGCCTGGGTCTGAGACTCAGCGATCTGTATTACCAAGTCTGGTTGTAAGACTGACACAACAACACTCGATGCTGAAGCTGCGCAAAAAGGCGTCAGCTTTGACGTCTTTGGAACCAGGCCGATAAGTGATTTCGAAGTTGAACCGATTGAAAAAACGATTGTCTAGGTATGATCTTAGATTCTTATGATCGGTAAGCACTACCACCTTATGTTTAGCACCTTCTAGGGAGTGCCTCAATTCATTGAAGGCCATTTTTATGGCTAGTAACTCCTGGTTGCAGATATCATGCTTACACTCTGCTTGAGAAAACTTCCTAGAAAAGAATGCAACTGGATGGAGGTTAGTAAGAGCGGCTGACCCTTGAGATAAGACCGCTCCTATTCCTACCTCTGATGCGTCAACCTCCACAACAAAAGGACACTCAGTCTGGCTGTGTCAGCCCTGGAGCCTCTGCGAAACAACGCTGAAGTTTGTCAAATGCCTGGATTGCTTCTTGGGACCAGTTAACCAGATCCGCACCCTTCTTATTTAAATCAGTCAGGGGTTTAGCTATAAGCGAGAACCCCTTAATAAATTTCCTATATTAATTTGCAAATCCCAAAAACCTCTGCAGGGCTTTTAGGTTATTGGGTCGCTCCCAGTTTTCAATGGCTACAACTTTAAGCGGGTCCATACCAAACGAGTTTGGGGTTATACAATACCCCAGAAATTAAACCTCCTGAATCCTGAACTGGCATTTCAACAACTTCGCACAAAGATTATTCTGTCTCAAAAGCTCAATGACTGTACAGACATGCCCAATGTGAGAAGCCCGATCAGGGAAGAAAATCAAAATGTCATCTAGATATACAACAAGAAAACGCCCTAGATGCTCACGAAAATATCATTTACAAAGTGTTGGAAGACCGCCAGGGCATTATACTGTATAACCCAAAGGGCAAAACAAGGTATTCAAAATGGCCCTCTGGGGTATTGAAGGCGGTCTTCCACTCATCTCCTTCCTGGATTCTGATTAAATTATATGCTCACTGTAAGTCCACCTTGGAAAACCACTTAGTTCCCACTATCTGGTTAAACAAATCCGGGATAAGAGGCAGCGGGTGCTGGTTCTGGACCGTAATTTTGTTCAATTCTCTGTAGTCAATACAGGGCTGAATTCCTGGCCCATTCCTGTGATGGCCCCTGGAGAAGGGACATAACAATGCCTACCTTCTGAGGCTCATCACCAGAAGGGCGAGGATGTAACCTGAAGAACAACCTACATCCCTCCCAGAAGGCACGAAAGCTTCTCCTGTCCACCGTGAATTTTTCTGGGAGCTGAACAGGGGCTCAGGAGGTACTGGGGAGGTCATAGTAAGTTGTCGGGGGGCCGTCTCCTGTTCCTGGACCCTTAAGGCTAACTCCTGTATCATGGTGTTGAGCTGTTGCATTTGGTCCACTATATTGGCTATGGCAGTCCTGTTGTCCATGAGGCAATCGACAGTCAGGCTGGCTATTCTGTCTTTAAATACAGGACCAGGAGCCTGGACCAGAATGTGATTGGTCCGGACTCCTGAGTCCTGATCTAAAACACATGTAAGGCTGCAAGCTGGGTGGCAGAGCCAAACTCTGCTCAGCTTAGCGGCCGCACGTCACTGGAGCCCACGGCGCCGCTGGTAACCAGGGACGCCATTGGGTCTCCGTGACATCACACGGCCCTGGCCAGGAGGACAACGTCGTAACCCGGAAGCTGAGAGCGGGGGTTGGACCGTGGTCAGTTAAGTTCCTGACAGGTAAACAGTGTGAACATAGTCTTTCTGTGGTTTCAATCCACTCCTGGTTCTGGTCTCAAAATACTCAGGAAAAATACTGTGTGGGAACATAGCCTAAAGGGGTATTCCACACAAAAGCTAAAAAAATAAAGCGCTTCCAAACCTAGTTGGTCTTACTCACCAAGTCCCCCTTAGTATTTCTAGCTGCCACCATTCCAGAGTTACAAGTTTTTCTGAAAGCCAGTCTATATCCAAGATGGCACCGGCTGGGAAACTACATTTCCCAGCATGCACTATACCTCAGAGCCAACTGCCAAGTGTCTGCCTCATCTTGTAGAATCTGCCCCATCGCTAGCTCAGTCTGCTTCTGCTTTACACTGTAAACAAAATATCTATCTACATAAATGGATAAAAAAAGAGAGAGAGAAAAAGGGATGAAACAACTGTATTTTCTTTCCCTATACTGCTCAGGAGGCTGTCACTTTTCTGTTGTTTTCCCACCCCTTGGCCAAGAGCTCACTGATTGATGTGATGTCAGTGGTGGGCAGGGGTTACAGATGAGATGTTACAGCTTGTCTGGTAGCAGAAGAGACAGATCATGTGACTTTGGTCTCAGAAGGGAGGGGGAGGACAGAAGAGTGGAGACAGAGTGGACCAAGAGGTGAGGATTTTTAGCAGCTTCTGAGTGTGACAGACAAATGGACCAACTCATGTAACCTATTATAAACAAGCTTAGATTATGGGTGGGGATTGCACAGTGTTAAGTGGAGTACCCCATTAAAGTGTTGGAAGAAATAATGAGCAATGCTTTATTAAAATCTTCTTGTATACTAATTAATTTTTTTAGTATGCTACTTGCCCACTACAGAGCCATTTTCCACCCTTACCCATAACATTCCATACTGTGCTACTGCTGCTGCCATCGATGCAGCCACTACTACTCCTGGTGCAGTTGCCTTCAAGCCTACATAGCCACCTATTCCCTGCATGGTCTTTCATGTTCTATACTGTACTGTGCTGCTATCCCTGCTGCTGATGCTACTACCAACACCCTCTACATTGCTTGAGTCCCACCCATATTATGTAAATCCAGGGTGTTTTTTCACACACTTAAGTTGTGTTGCTGTTACGTCTGGCCCTGAACAGCTGCACATCTAAGTTGCCTGTCCTACCTTAGCAGCACCGGGCAAATCTAACAAATCTAAGACGGTTTTCAAACAAATCATAATATTTGGAGGGCTTTTGTAAAGTTTTCAATTTGTAAAATTTCTTTAAAACAAGTTGTTATCTCTTCAGATGTCCAGAACTGCCATAAGAAGCATTTACATGAAAAAACTGAGAAACTTATAGAGAACGTACCTCCAAGATGTAACCAGGAAGAGAGAAGCTTCTCATTGTGTACACATTATGTAAACCTCGTCATTGTCTCCACTCACTGCTTTAGGGACCGCTCTGAGAATGAGCTCATAGAGACCGGGGTAAAACATGAGAAATATTTAAAGGAAACTCAAAATGAATTGCAGCGCATTTCCCCAAACAAGATGTTCCGCTGGTGTCACCGATCCAAACTTGTGCCACATATAGTAATGGTGAGTGGAGTGCCGGGTGTAGGGAAGACCACGCTGATGCAGAAGTTTGTCTATGACTGGGTGAGGGGCGATCTCTATCAAAGATTCTCTTTTGTCTTCTTCTTCAAATTCCGGGAGCTGAACAGACTGGATGAGGTTAGTCTGGAGACCATGATCCTCCAACAATACCCGTATCTGGAGCCGCAGATTGAGAACATCTTACGAGATCCAAAGAAACTTCTCTTCATATTTGATGGATTAGATGAAAGCAATCATACAATGGATTTCACATCTGGTCACTTGTGCTCTAATCCTAAAGAGCGCGGACATTGTGGTCAGATTGTGGTTAGTTTGGTGAGAAAGTCTCTTCTTAATGGTTGTTCTGTTCTAATGACCAGTCGTCCCACCAGACTGGCATCAATAGATTGTGATATTTTCCAGCGAATAGTAGAAATTACCGGATTTTTTCCAGAAGAACGACAGACGTACTTTGAGAATTTCTTCTCTGACCCTGAACTGGCAGAAAAGGCTTTTACTTATGTGAAGCAAAATGACACATTGTACACGTTCTGTTACCTCCCGTCCTACTGCTGGATCATCTGTACAGTGTTATCCAGGAGCTTCCAGACAACAAGTAGTGATCAGCCGCCATCATTATTACCCAAAACAGTCACCCAGCTCTTTGCCATATTTGTCGCCAACATCCTGACCAATCACAGCCTGGAGAAAAGTGACGCTCAGAAGGTCCTGCAGTCCATCGGATGGATGGCAGAATATGGAGTCATGAATCACCTGATTATTTTTGATGATCGAGATCTAAGATCTTTCCATGTGGACAATAAGTCAAAGCTCTTATCAAGTTTTCTGATAGAATCGGAAGAATCTGTGTCCTATTCCTTCTTACATCTCACTGTTCAGGAATTCTTCTCTGCCTTGGTGCATTATGCTGATTATTCTCCTGAGAAGTTACAGAAATCGCTAAAAAGGGCAAAATCCTATCCTGATGGACGTGGTGAGATGTTCCTCCGTTTCCTGTGTGGTCTATCGGATGGCTCCACCAGGTCAATGCTAACTGGATACCTGGACACACAAGCGGCTCAGGCCTCCAGAGATGTCATCACTTGGCTGAGGAACTTCATTATAGAAGATCAGAGTCTAGGGGAAAGTAAAGACATGAAGCTTCTTCTCAGGACATTTTACTATCTGTATGAAACCCGGAATAAGGCTCTAGTGCAGGAATCATTAAAATCATACAACCGTTTCGAACTGTCTTATATTTACATGTCGGCTCTAGACTGCACAGTGTTAGCATTCATCATGGAAACCTGCACAAATATAGAAGAACTAGATCTTTCGGGATGTTCCTTAGACACTGAAGGATTAGAGAGGCTTGCACCAGCTTTACATAACCTGCATTATCTGAGGTAAAGTAATAATTCTATTTTATCTGTCTGTTTCGGCTGATTAACCGTGTAACTCCGCAGGAACTTTTTCTATTAAGGACCAAACAATATTAATTCTGACCAGTTTTATGTGCTAATTTTTTGAAACTTAAACTTCTCAAAATGATTATGAGATTGTTTTATCATTACAGAATGTAATACGAGTATACGTTATTAGAAAATTAGTAGAACATTTTTTTTTGTGGAAAAACTGTCATAAAAAAGTTGAATAATTAGCATTTTTCTAGGTCTGAAATTCTCTGTATGTAACGCGGATAGGAACACAACACACCAGATAATAATTCACGTTTACAATATGTGTACTCTCTGTTGGCATTTTTTGGTGAAGGTCCCGCAAATCTTTACATTTTCCATATAGTAACAGCAGTGACATTCAGGTATAGTAAATGAAGCAGTGATCGGGTACAGTAACGGGAGCAGCAATCAGTTACAGAAACAGGGGCGAAGATCACATACACTAACAACCGCAACAATAAGATACACTAACAAAAGCAAAGATTCAAAACTAACAGGAATGAAGATCAGGTACAGTAACAGGGGACAGGAACGACTATCAGGTACAGCATGACTACAGGTCCAGTAATAGAGGATAATGGAGACTATCAGGTCCAGGGCAACTACTAGGTACAGCAACAGGGGATTAGATACAACCAGCCAGGGACCTATCATCATTCACCTCAGCAGGGGATCACTGTGATGGGTCCATCTTTACAGACAGACTAATCGCAGTAAGAATAACAGGAAGGACCGGATTCTGACAGCTCTCCCAGCTTATCTTCTCTTTTGTCTATAGGAGGAGCTCACAGTCGGGACAGTTGTCAGAAGCCTGCCCTTCCTGTCATTCTTACTGGGAATGGTCCGCCAGTAAATCACAGCGATCCTTGGCCAAGTTAAATTACGATAGGTCCCTGGCCTGTTTCTAGGAGTTGTCACCCCTCGCTGACGTCACTCAGATTTAAGCTCATTCACATACATGTACATAGGGTTGTGTTAATGTGCAGCAGCCCCAGACATACATGTAAGTGAATTTGCATCAATAGGTTAATAGGGTTAAGGTTTCCCGAATTGATTTTTTTCACTGGTTTTAATTCAGGTGCTGCCACTGATTTCATTTTTATTTTGTATTTTTAATTACATTACGGAGCTCTGTCATAAGAAGTATCCAGTAGCCTCCGCCAGAGAAAGCATAAGCTCATATGCATAGGGCTCTTATTAGACTAAGCGATTCCATGCACTAGTACAGGAAAGCAGTAATCAAAACCCACGCAAACAGTGTGATAATGGGGACAAGGGAAGGGATATTATGAGTTGAACATAAGCAAACTATATAATGGGAAAAAGAGTATATGAAAGAAAGTAGAAAATGAAAACTAGTATGAAAATAAAAGAAATATGGTTGGATGGAAGGCAAATGTATGCACGAAAAAATAATAAAGGAAAAAGAAAAAGAAAAAGTATTGGTGATATCTTTGAATCTTGGGATACAATGCTCAGATCCAACTCTGATCCCTAAGACCTCCTCTCTTCCAAATACTGCTCACTATGGCCTTCTCTCTCCCATATACTGCTCCCCATGGCCTTCTCTCTGACATTTACTACTCCATATGGCTCCCTTTCTCTAATAAACTGCTCCTTAAGGTTCCCCTCTCTTATGTATACTGTTTCCTATGCCCCCCTATTCCCATCTCTGCTATATAAAGCTCCTAATGCCCCCTCTCTCATATACTGTTCCCTATGGCCCCTTTCTCTGAAATAGATTCATGTGGCCCTCCTTCTCCCATATATTGATCCTTAAGAACCTCTCTCCTATTCACTGCTTCATAATGACTCCTTTTACACAGACTGTTCATGCCCCTCCTCCTCTGTGCTCAGCTGCATGAACTTTGATGACATACACATGAAGGCTCCTGCAGCTAATCCATGAGTCTCTGTGGGTTCTGTAAAAATGGCTAGTGAGGAAGAGATAGGAAACAAATAATTAGAAACATTTTTCTGAGAAATAGGTGGTTAAATTTGCATCTGTGACTAAGTGTTTAACCTGAAACAAAACTCAGGCAGCCTGCATTCACATGGCAATTTAAACCATGTTGTCTATAGCTCTGTGCATTCAAAATTCATAAGTGCCTGGGGCTCTCTGAAAGCCAAACAGCTATAGGACTGCAGACGCATTACTGCAATCTGCCACAATTTGTATAAAATACCAAAGTGGAGGCCATAAGGGTCACAGACTGACAGCTTCAATAGATAGAAGAGAAAAAAACGTTCTCAGAAGCTAATGATTGATGACACAATATCCTCTGTCTGCTTTATGAATATCATAGATTCCAGGTGCTACAATATTTACTGATTTATTAAATGCATACTGTGACATTACTGAGGGATTGTGTATTTCTAGACCATGGATCTAGTGTCAGTGGACATATCATATAGCTGCTGCCATTTCTGACATCCACCACGCACAAGACCGGGAACATTTTCTCTCCCCATTCACATTCATCTAAAGATGTTATACTAACGCTCTATAGAGGCGTTTCCCACATTAAATCTTTTATTCTTCTTTCAGCTTGTACAAGAATGATTTACCAGACACTTCCTGCACCCACCTGGCATTTGGAATTAGAAATAACCAGTCCTTGAAGACACTTAACTTGTCTGCTAACCGTCTGTCTGGTCCTCACTTCAGTGACTTGGCGGAAGCTCTGTCCAGCCCAGCCTGCAGGATAGAGGAATTACGGTGAGTATTAGAGATGTTGCCAGGACTGGGCCAAGTGCAGCACAAGTTACACATGGATTTATTTTTCTACTTTATGCTGTTATGTCTATGTGATAAACTGCTGATTTGTGAAGTCTACCGATGTCTGAAAACTGTCCACTGAGCTGTTGAATCTAATCTTATTATGTGTGATACTGTCTACTGATTTAGATTTATTGTGTATGCGGGTTGACTACGGCCCCTATATCTTAAGCCATGCCAATTCAGCCATCAGCCAATCTAGAACAATTTTCCAGTGACAGGCATTCACCCAGGTAGGATTATCCTCTAGCAGTAGATGTCGGAAATTACCTGGAAAGGCCATTGCAATCTGAGCTGCAGTGAGTATGATCTGATCACCATCCAATTGTCAGCCTATACACAGTGTTGCAGGTACCCACAGTACCCACATTAGAAGCTTGCCAAAAAGTATTACAAAGGGTGACAAATTCAAAGGGTTTAAGTGTGAGTGAGTAAGGAGTGAAAAGTTAAGTCACAAAATGGGTTTGAGCTCAAGCTCTCAAAATGTGCAAATGTGTACACCTCAGCAAAAGCAAATGTGTATTCAGCGTGAACCCAGCATTCATTCAGATGGCAATTTAAACTGTGCCGTCTATATGAAACATACAGCGAGTGTGGACCCACTGTGCAACTTAACCGGTCTGGCTTTGGGCCACACCAGGGAGCAAAGTCTAAGTGCTCTCTAGGTCTTCACCCTTTATCCCACTCCAGGGTGTGGAAGCTGGACTTCTGCAGCTAGAGGGCACCAGGAAGCTTCACAATTGTGGTCCCAGCATAAACAGCAGCTGGTCCCCAAGGACCAGACAGAATCAGTGCAAGGCACCAAGAAAGGGGCTGAGTAATTGTTGTCAACAGACCGGGGTGACAGCAGGTGAGTCAGTGTAACACCAGGGATGAGACAGAAATCATAGTCATACAGGGTAGGGGTCAAGGCAGTCAGCTACAAAGGCTGGTAAGACAGTCTAAGTCAGCAATAGGAGAGGCAAATGGTACAGACAGGATTCAGGAGGAAACTGTATTCCAAAGAACAGGTACGGACCAGGATACACAGAGAATCACAGAATAGCACCAAGACACTTTCACTTGAAATGCAACAATCATCAGGCAAAGCAGAGCGGGTGGAGTTAGGTTAAATAGGGACAGGCGGCTCTGGATTGGCAGACAGTACTAGCAGGTAAAGACAAGCTGCCTCTATAAATCCAGAGCAGGTGGCCACATGCACACACTAGTTCCAGAGCTGTCACTGCAGCAGAAGGAGGAAGAAGAAGAAGACACTGGAAGTCATGAGCAGCACAAGAACAAGCATGAAGCAAAGCAGAAGAGCAGACAACATGGTGGTGGTGAACAGGTGTCACTTATACATGGGCCAATTATCAGCCAAATGAGCGTTTCTAGGAACGCTTAGTGCCAATAAGCCCCTGTAAAAGGGCCGTAAGGAAAACACAAGTACTACTCATCTGAAATGGATAATGTCCAGATGACATTCATATATCAACTAGATTTTTTTTTAATTTGAGTCAAGCTGAGCTCTGGAAGCATTTCTTTGATGCTTTTGTTAAGGGAATAGAAGCAGTATGATGACAGTACATCCAAACTGACTTCACTTTAATCACACCAGTGCACTGCTTGAGAAAGGCTACACATAGAGCCGAAACGTTGCACTGGTGTGATTAAAGTGAAGTTTGTTTGGATGTGCTGTCTCCATACTGCTTCTTTGGATTGACATACGTACCTGGGTCTGGTTCGGTGAGATTAGCACCCACCCTCCATTTTTGTCTTGATGCTGCTAGGATCAGTATTTTTTGTGGACTGTTAAGGGAATAAGATATTTCAGACCAATTTATAATTTATGACATGCCATAAAATGAGGACATTACTCAGGTATTCTGTCTCCCTAGACCATGGATCCTGTGTTAGTGGACATATCATATAGCTGCCGCCATTCCTGACATCCGCAACACACAAGAGGTGGCTTCTAGTGATGACATTTATGGATGTTACTAACAGTGTATCTAATCCTATCATCCAGCACACACAAGAGGCGGCTTCTAGTGATGACACTTATGGATGTTACTAACAGTGTATCTAATCCCATCATCCAGCACACACAAGAGGCGGCTTCTAGTGATGACATTTATGGATGTTACTAACAGTGTATCTAATCCTATCATCCAGCATACACAAGAGTCGGCTTCTAGTGATGACATTTATGGATGTTACAAACATTTTCTACTCACAATCTACAGATTTTATACTAACACTCTGTGGACGTGTCACCCACATCTCATCTTATTATTATTACAGATTGGATTATAATGATCTACCAGACACTTCCTGCCCCCAGTTGGCATCTGTAATAAGGAATAACCCATCCCTAAAGAGACTTGACCTGTCTCATAATTGTCTGTCTGGTCATCACTTCAATGACTTGGTGGAAGCTCTGTCCAGTCCAGCCTGCAGGATAGAAACATTACTGTGAGTATAACAGATGTGTACAGGACTAAGACACACAAGCTTTGTGTGTTAGGAGTGAATCTGACTTTCTCAAGTAATGCATTCCTGAGAACTAGGGCAGTGCAGGTAAAGTCCTTGTGACAGAAATGAGAGGTGTGGATTATAGATGTTAGTCATAAGTAATTGGCAAAGCGTAGAGTATGGGTAGGGTGGTAGACAGAGATATGGGGGAGATGTAGGGATGTGCAGCACTGCAAAGAGTTTTGTGGGTAAGCAAGTGGAGTTTACTTTGTGCTCTGTGCTAAATGGGCAATCATTGTAGTGACTGGCACAGGGGGAGGTGTCGCCATAAAAACGCTGGCAGAAAGAAAAAGAGAGGAAGAGGTGGTGCCAACAAATGATGCCACATGACGTGTCTAGAGCTGCTGACACCAGCCTGGGACATTTTCTCTCCACAATCACAATCTACAGATTTTATACCAACGCTCTGTGGACGCATCACCCACATCTCATCTTCTTATTATTACAGATTGAATAATAATGATCTATCAGACACTTCCTGCTCCCATTTGGCATCTGCAATAAGGAATAACAGTTCCTTGAAGACACTTAACCTGTCTGGTAATCATCTGTCTGGTCCTCACTTCAGTGATTTGATGGCAGCTCTATCCAGTCCAGCCTGCACAATAGAGGAGTTACGGTGAGTATGATGATGTGACAAATTCTCACTGTATGGGACTAAGAACAACATGGTTTAAATTACCCTGTGGACACAGATTGCCATATCACTTCACTACATTATCTATATTTTTTCACTCTCATTAGCCCTATATAACCACCTCCCTTCTATCTATTCAGTATAAATGGCTGTAATTTCTGATCCTGCTCTTACATTTTACCTATGAGAGGCAAAATGTCATCAATGTGTATGAGACTGTGAATGAACCCTATAGAACCGCATCTACTACTTTAGTGAAAAAATAGTAGATGCTTGGAACAAACTTTTAGCAGATGTGGTTGGTAAATCCACAGTAACTGAATCTTAACCTACCTACCTATACCTAGCCTAAAAAATTTTGAAGTAGAGCAGAGTACATGAACTAGGTCATGTGATTTTCTTCTTGTTTCCTATTCTTCTAATTCTGATAGTGACATAGGAGATGGTTTGGTAGTTAAGTTTAGTGACATAGTGATGGAGGCATTTAATTGTGGTCAGAACTTTATCAGATGGGTGAGGCTGCTTTACTCCCCACTGCCAAGGTAGTTGTTAATGATGGTCTGACACCAGGCTTTCAGCTAACTCAGGGCACCCATCAAGGGTACCCGCTATCCCCACTTGTGTTTGCAATCTATATCGAGCCCCTAGCACAGAAAATCAGAAGCGAGGAGAATATAATTGGTTTTGGGATGGGCAGTAGAAATGATAAAATCCTCCTTTATGCGGAAGATGTGATAATGTTTATAGCAGATCCGAGTAAGACACTCCCAATTGTAATGAATACTATTAATGAGTTCAGTCAACTCTCAGGACACAGAATAAATTGGGAGAAAACCTCTTTACTCCCAGTTGACCCCCTTCCTTCTACCCTCGTAGCTAAAGTTATAGTATTGGAAAATCTCCAGACACTAGAATATTTGGGGACTAAACTGAGCGTAAGGGTGACAGACTATGGCAAGAATAACATCCTACTTCTTTTGGGGAAAATAGAGAAGAAAATTGAAATTTGGTTAAAACTTCCCTTGTCCATGGCGGACCGTCTCGCAATAGTAAAGATGATAATCCTTCCCCAAGTACTCTTTTTTTTCTTTTTGCTGCACCAATCTGGATCCAGGATAGATGGTTTAGAAGGTTACTTGCTCTTATCAACAGTCTGATATGGGGAAGGAGAAAAGTGAGGATTAAATATCAGCTATTGGTGCAGAGGAAGGGGGAAGGAGGGCTGAGTATGCCAGACTTTCGGTTATATTACCTAGCTATTAAGTTACAGGACTTGATGCAAGGTGCCCTCTCCACTAAGGTTTATTATATTCTCAAAGAAATAGTTTCAAATGGTAGTATTTCCGAGAGCCTGGAGGGAGAGCAGCTGAAAGGGGATAAGCTAGACTGTTTTTCTTTTGTCAAATTGGACGTTAAAACATGGAAAGTGGTAAAGCGCATATGTAAGATCAAAAATAGTTTAGAGTTCACGCCAATTTGGGATAATGTAAAATTTCACGAACTTATGAAGATAAGAGACTAACAATTTTGGGTAAATAAAGGAGTGAAGCACTTGAATCACATAATTCACCAAGGTACTTTGATGAGTTTTTCTAAAAATGAAGACGAGATATGGATTGCACGACAGACACAGGTTTTGGTATATCCAGATAAAAAGCGCCTTTGAAGCACAGAGGACCCGTCTATTTTTATAATTGAGTCACATGCACTAATGGATTTTTTGAAAGAACAAATATGGAAGCGCAAAACTTAAAAAAAAAATGCATTTCTCCTGAAAAGTCTCCTGAAGTCGGCTATATTACAGCTATATTTACTGTAAAAGTAAAAAAAAGACAAATTTGGTCATGGAATATGGAGGTGTCGGTTTCTCCGTTTGAAATCTTATTGGGAGGGCTGGCTGAAGACTCAGAAAAAGGCTCATTGCTCAATAGATTGTTTATGATTGCGAAAGTTGTGATCTTTAGACACTGGTGTAACAAGAAGTCTCCAGATCCTGCTGAATGGGAGTCTTTAGTAATGCGGATTATGAAGTATGAACAGAGCCTTGCAAAACAATCTATTAAGAAACTGAAACGTTATAATAGAATTTGGTTACCCTGGCAGGAAGGGAATGATTGAATGTAAAGAAATACTAGGGGGGACATTTATTAAGTCCGACTTATTTTACGCCGGACTTAAAAATGTCCCCGCATCTCCGACGCTACGGAGATTTATGTAGAGGCGGAATGCCTCTACATAAATCCCGTGCGCGTTGGTGCGCACGGCAGAAAACCTACGCCACCTGAAAGGTGGAGTAAGTTTTCGGCGTATCTTTTGACGGAGCAAAAGATAAATTGCATGAGCTCTGAGTCCGCGCCCCCCGTTCCACACAACTCCCCCCTCCCCCCCCCCCCCCCCCCCCCCCCCCGGCGTATTTGCAAATATTTTATACGCACATCTGTCATTTGCGAATAAAATAATACGCAAATCGTCACTTTCCGCCGATACGCACCTCAATACATGTCCCCCCTAGGTGTTAAGCATATGTTTAGGGTAGTGTCTGTTGTTTGTTTTTTTTTTTTTTTTTTTTTTATTTATTTATTTTTTGGCTCCGCAGCCCCGGCTGGGGTGGGGTGGAAGAAAAAATAAATAAAAAAAGGTTAATGACATAGGAGAAGGGTTGGTAGGTAAGGATAGTGACATAGGAGAAGGGTTGGTAGGTAAGGATAGTGACATAGGAGAAGGGTTGGTAGGTAAGGATAGTGACATAGGAGAAGGGTTGGTAGGTAAGGATAGTGACATAGGAGAAGGGTTGGTAGGTACAGATAGTGACATAGGAGAAGGGTTGGTAGGTAAGGATAGTGACATAGGAGAAGGGTTGGTAGGTAAGGATAGTGACATAGGAGAAGGGTTGGTAGGTAAGGATAGTGACAGGAGAAGGTTTGGTAGGTAAGGATAGTGACATAGGAGAAGGGTTGGTAGGTACAGATAGTGACATATGTAGATGTGTAATCAGCCGATTACAGGACCAAGAATTCTTGGTCCTGTAATCGGCTGATTACACATCTACATTTGCTTTTCCCACCGTTGGTGGTGACGTCCCCCAGTACAGCTGCGGAGTACCTTCTTTTCACGCTGCATATAGAGTTGTGCCTAAATTTTGCACAACCTACCCTGGTGAGTGGATCCCTGCAAGACCTTGTCTCCATCCATCTGGTCATCTTTTACCACACGAGGAAGCGCCCCCTGTCTCCCCTCTTCTCATTACAGATAGTGACATAGGAGAAGGTTTGGTAGGTAAGGATAGTGACATAGGAGAAGGGTTGGTAGGTAAGGATAGTGACATAGGAGAAGGTTTGGTAGGTAAGGATAGTGACATAAGAGAAGGTTTGGTAGGTACAGATAGTGACATAGGAGAAGGGTTGGTAGGTAAGGATAGTGACATAGGAGAAGGTTTGGTAGGTAAGGATAGTGACATAGGAGAAGGTTTGGTAGGTACAGATAGTGACATAGGAGAAGGGTTGGTAGGTAAGAATAGTGACATAGGGAAAGGTTTGGTAGGTAAGGATAGTGACAGGAGAAGGGTTGGTAGGTAAGAATAGTGACATAGGAGAAGGGTTGGTAGGTAAGAATAGTGACATAGGAGAAGGGTTGGTAGGTACAGATAGTTACATAGGAGAAGGGTTGGTAGGTAAGGATGGTGACATAGGAGAAGGGTTGGTAGGTAAGGATGGTGACATAGGAGAAGGGTTGGTAGGTAAGGATAGTCACATAAGAGAAGGGTTGGTAGGTAAGGATAGTGACATAGGAGAAGGGTTGGTAGGTAAGGATAGTGACATAGGAGAAGGGTTGGTAGGTAAGGATAGTGACATAGGAGAAGGTTTGGTAGGTAAGAATAGTGACATAGGGGAAGGTTTGGTAGGTAAGGATAGTGACATAGGAGAAGGTTTGGTAGGTAAGAATAGTGACATAGGAGAAGGGTTGGTAGGTACAGATAGTTACATAGGAGAAGGGTTGGTAGGTAAGGATAGTGACATAGGAGAAGGGTTGGTGGGTAAGGATAGTGACATAGGAGAAGGGTTGGTAGGTAAGGATAGTGACATAGGAGAAGGGTTGGTAGGTAAGGATAGTGACATAGGAGAAGGGTTGGTAGGTAAGGATAGTGACATAGGAGAAGGGTTGGTGGGTAAGGATAGTGACATAGGAGAAGGTTTGGTAGGTAAGGATAGTGACATAGGAGAAGGGTTGGTAGGTAAGGATAGTGACATAGGAGAAGGGTTGGTAGGTAAGGATAGTGACATAGGAGAAGGGTTGGTAGGTAAGGATAGTGACATAGGAGAAGGTTTGGTAGGTAAGGACAGTGACATAGGAGAAGGGTTGGTAGGTAAGGACAGTGACATAGGAGAAGGGTTGGTAGGTAAGGATAGTGACATAGGAGAATGTTTGGTAGGTAAGGATAGTGACATAGGAGAAGGGTTGGTAGGTAAGGATAGTGATATAGGAGAAGGTTTGGTAGGTAAGGACAGTGACATAGGAGAAGGTTTGGTAGGTAAGGACAGTGACATAGGAGAAGGGTTGGTAGGTAAGGACAGTGACATAGGAGAAGGTTTGGTAGGTAAGGATAGTGACATAGGAGAAGGTTTGGTAGGTAAGGACAGTGACATAGGAGAAGGTTTGGTAGGTAAGGACAGTGACATAGGAGAAGGGTTGGTAGGTAAGGACAGTGACATAGGAGAAGGTTTGGTAGGTAAGGACAGTGACATAGGAGAAGGTTTGGTAGGTAAGGACAGTGACATAGGAGAATGTTTGGTAGGTACAGATAGTGACATAGGAGAAGGTTTGGTAGGTAAGGATAGTGACATAGGAGAAGGTTTGGTAGGTAAGGTTTGTTTGCTGGTGACACAAAAATGTGCAATAGGGTTGATATTCCTGGAAGTGTCAGTAATATGGAGAATGACTAAGCTTTACTAGGTATGTGGTCCAAACTATGGAAACTGCAGTTCAATGTTTCCAAATGTAAAATAATGCACTTGGGGAGGAGGAATCCTCTATCCAAGTATCATATCAGCAGTTCTGTTTTGGCAGAAACTTTAGAAAAGAATTTATGGGTAGTGATTTTTGACACCTCACAGTGCAGCCAGGTGGTAGGGAAAGCTAATCGTATGCTGGGCTGTATATATATTGGTATGCTGGGCTGTATGGTTAGGGATATAACCAGTACGAAGAGGGACATTGTGATCCCACTTTATAGAGCTCTAGTGACATCACATCTGGAATACTGTGTCCAGTTCTGGAGACCTCACCTACAAAACAATACTGATAAAGTAGAACGGTTCCAAAGACGGGGAATCTAAATGGTAGAGGGTGTGAGGCATATAATACAGTATATCAGGAAAGACTAAAAGTGTACCTGTCATGATAACTTTCAAAATCTAAATCAACAGTATATGTGAAATAAAGTAAATTTGCAATAAACATTTTTTTCATTGTTATCATGCTGTAAAACAAAGCTATACTAACCAGAAATCCAGGTACAGTCTCCTGAAAGCTGCTATATAACAGCTATACTATCCAGAAATCCAGGTCCAGTCTCCTGAAGGCAGCTATATAACAGCTATACTTACTGTATCCAGGCCCAGTCTCCTGAAGGCAGCTATGTAACAGCAATACTTACTGTATCCAGGTCCAGTCTCCTGAAGGCAGCTATATAACAGCTATACTTACTGTATCCAGGCCCAGTCTCCTGAAGGCAGCTATATAACAGCTATACTTACTGTATCCAGGTCCAGTCTCCTGAAGGCTGCTATATAACAGCTATACTTACTGTATCCAGGCCCAGTCTCCTGAAGGCTGCTATATAACAGCTATACTTACTGTATCCAGGTCCAGTCTCCTGAAGGCTGCTATATAACAGCTATACTTACTGTATCCAGGTCCAATCTCCTGAAGGCAGCTATATAACAGCTATACTTACTGTATCCAGGTCCAGTCTCCTGAAAGCAGCTATATAACAGCTATACTTACTGTATCCAGGTCCAGTCTCCTGAAGTCGGCTATATTACAGCTATATTTACTGTAAAAAAAAAAAAAAGGTAAATTTGGTCAGCTCTCCTAGAACACCATTCACACTAGGCAGGAGCACGTTGCTGTGGCTAAAATTGCAAACACACAAAAACACAGAAAAATGCAACAGCTCACCGCAATGTAAACTACACCATCACGTTACGGTGGCCTCATACCGGGGCAGTCCTACACTGTACTATGGCCTCTCCATGGCATGAAATACACCTATGCTCTGGGCATGCAAGATGCTACTTATACTGGCAAAATTAATTACACCACCTGGGTGGGACAGGTGGAGTGCACAACCAAGTAGAGGCAGCCACTCCCCCGTCTGGAACACAGAAAAAAAAGACTAATTTGGTCAGCAATTTCAGCCATAGCAATGTGCTGCTGCCTAGTGTGAATGGTGTTCTAGGAGAGCTGACCAAATTTGTCTTTTTTTTTCTTCTGTGTTCCAGCAACTATCACTCCAGTAATTCATGATTAGAAAACCCTTGTGCAATCATGTTCACACATCTGAAAACAGTCTAGCTCGTTACAGAAGCTACAAAACTGACCTTCCTTTGAGCAGATTGTGTTTCTGGAGCATCACATTTGTGGGGTCAATTAAACGCTCAAAATGGCCAGAAAAAGAGAACTTTCATTTGAAACTCGACAGTCTATTCTTGTTCTTAGAAATGAAGGCTATTCCAATGCGAGAAATTGCTAAGAAATTGAAGATTTCCTACAACGGTGTGTACTACTCCCTTCAGAGGACAGCACAAACAGGCTCTAACCAGAGTAGAAAAAGAAGTGGGAGGCCGCGTTGCACAACTAAGCAAGAAGATAAGCACATTAGAGTCTCTAGTTTGAGAAACAGACGCCTCACAGGTCCCCAACTGGCATCTTCATTAAATAGTACCCGCAAAACACCAGTGTCACCATCTACAGTGAAGAGGCGGCTGCGGGATTTTGGGCTTCAGAGCAGAGTGGCAAAGAAAAAGCCATATCTGAGACTGGCCAATAAAAGAAAAAGATTAAGATGGGCAAAAGAACACAGACATTGGGCAGAGGAAGACTGGAAAAAAGTGTTGTGGATGATGGATGAATCCAAGTTTGAGTTGTTTGGATGACAAAGAAGAATGTTTGTGAGACGCAGAAGAAATGAAAAGATGCTGGAAGAATGCCTGACGCCATCTGTTATACATGGTGGAGGTCATGTGATGGTCTGGGGTTGGTGCTGGTAAGGTGGGAGATTTGTACAGGGTAAAAGGGATTGTGAATAAGGAAGGCTATCACTCTGCAGCGCCATGCCATACCCAGTGGGCAGCGCTTGATTGGAGCCAATTTCATCCTACAACAGGACAATGACCCTAAACACCTCCAAATTGTGCAAGAACTATTTCCAGCAGAAGCAGCAGCTGGTATTCTATCATAGGTAATGGAGTGGCCAGCGCAGTCACCAGATCACCACCCCATTGTGGGAGCAGCTGGACCGTATGGTACGCCAGAAGTGCCCATCCAACCAATCCAACTTGTGGGAGCTGCTTCTAGAAGCGTGGGGGGCAATTTCTCCAGCTTACCCCAACAGATTAATAGCTAGAATGCCAAAGGTGGGCAATGCTGGAATTGCTGCAAAAGGAGGATTCTGGGACGGAAGCAAAGTGTGATGTAAGAACAATGTTATTTCCCATACAAATCATTATTTCTAACCTTGTCAATGTCTTGTCTCTATTTTCTATTCATATCACAACGTATGGTGGTGAAGAAGTGGGACGTATCATGGAAAACACAAAATTGTTTAGGTGACCCCAAACTTTTGAACGGTAGTGTATCTATCCTACGATAATAAGAAAATACCAAAAGGGCCGACTAGATGGACCCAGTGGTCTTTTTCTGCCGACAATCTTCTATGTTTCTAGTGATGACATTTATTGATGTTACTAACAGCCAGGGACATTTTCTCTCCTCATTCATAATCTGGAGATTTTATACCAAGGCTCTGTGTGTTTTATTATTACAGGTTGGATGAGAATAATCTACCAGACACTTCCTGCCCCCAGTTGGCCTCTGTAATAAGGAATAACCAATACCTGAGGAGACTTCATCTGTCTCATAACCGCCTGTCCGGTCTGCACTTTGGAGACTTGATGGAAGCTCTGTCCAGTCCAGCCTGCAGGATAGAGGAGTTACAGTGAGTATAAGAGACGTGTCCAGGACTGGGCTATGTGCAGCACAAGTTATACATGGATTTTATACTATTTTATGCTCAGCACCATTGTTAAACTGCTGACTGCTCCTTGATATGTGATGTCGGCCTGAACCACGAAAGAACTCAAGGATGTTCATGTTCTGAGCTTAGTATAAATCTCACCAGATTATTTGTCCTTGAGGGAGTGCACGCTGGTATATTAGCTGGGGATGAGACTTGTGGAATGGTTCTGTATCCTTATTATGTTATGTTACAGGCTTGAGGTCTCCACAAATCCTTCCCATACTCTTTCCCATAATGAAGGGGTTGCTTAGTGTCATGTCATGGTATAGGATTACCTGGGGTACAGGACCCAGCTTGTGGATGTTTGAGGTGCCCTTCATGGTGTTAGAGTATATGAACTAGACATCAGAAGACCAGGCACCTTATAAATGGAGGCATAAGGAAAAGTCCAATGGAAAGGTGAAGTCTACGGCTCCTTAAAATGTGAAAATCTTTATTTCGCCTGTTGGCGCTTGTTTTTATTCAGTATGTCTATTTTTGTTTGATGTTGGACGCAAAATAAAGATTTTCACATTTTAAGGAGCTGTGGCTTGTTAGTAGGGTGATCACGGAGGTCCATGTTGTGGGGGTGCATTGGGACACCGCCTCAGTAGTTGTTTGGGTGAGCGGATACTGTTGGAACCGAAGCTGAAGAAAGATGATGTCAGACAAGCCCAGGAGAGTAAATAATAATTCCCCCCTAACAGAGCACAGCCTGCCCCCGCTAGGGGTTTAAAGGGGTTATCCAGTGCTACAAAAACATGGCTACTTTTCCCCCTCTCTTGTCTCCAGACTGGGTGGGGTTTGGAACTCAGTTCTATGGAAGTAAATGGAGCTTAATTGCAAACCGCACCTGAACTGGAGACAAGAGAGGGGGAAAAGTGGCCATGTTTTTGAAGTTCTGGATAACCCCTTTAAGTAGTAGAGAACCAAAGTGTAACTTTCAAATCAGCTACCTGAACCAGACTTTTTTTGTCAAGTTTGACTGAACCTGTCGAACCTAAACTTCCATAGGTCTGCTCATCCCTACTTGTTAGTATTCGCCCTGATTGCTTTCCCCCCAAACAATACTATCCCTACTAGGAGTGAATCAGCCTCTAAACAGGCGACCTAATCTCCCCCTGTTCCAAAAATACCCTAACACAGTAACAATCTAGATATGTGGCCTCAGGTGTAGGAATAAGGTTGAAAGAGACTATACCAGACTGGTTAAACATGGTCTCCTTATCCTCCAGCGTGTTTACTCCGTGCTATAGGGTTCCTCAGAGAAGAAAGAAATAAGGACATGACGAGAAATGATTAAACCTTCTCTACCACTATTGCCACGGT
Organism: Dendropsophus ebraccatus; assembly: GCF_027789765.1. Classification (NCBI taxonomy): domain Eukaryota; kingdom Metazoa; phylum Chordata; class Amphibia; order Anura; family Hylidae; genus Dendropsophus; species Dendropsophus ebraccatus. The sequence goes on along the minus strand of NC_091458.1, from coordinate 7,818,640 downwards.
CTTAATAGACACACTGCCACAACAGGCCTTATCTGGCTGCCACTTTGTAGTGGAACTACAAGCTGTATTAAGGTCCCTGAACACCTTATACTTTTGTCTGCCAAACCCACCGCTCTCTTAAATGACCACTGACAGATGATATTGGTGGTCATATGGTTGAGCGTGACAGAAAATCACTGCCCGACTCCTTTTTAGAAGCCAAACCTCTTCTTCTAGAACTGGATAAAGTGCAGAGACCAAATCTCCTCACCAGGTTTCTATAGAGAAATAAGTCAGGAAAGCTGCACCACTGATCCCAGACACAAGGGGCGCCACTGATCCCAGACACAAGATGCACCACTGATCCCAGACACAAGGGACACCACTAATCTCAGACACAAGGGAAACCACTGATCCCAGACACAAGCGGCACCACTGATCCCAGACACAAGGGGAACCACTGATCCCAGACACAAGCTGCACCACTGATCCCAGACACAAAGGAAACCACTGATCCCAGACACAAGCTGCACCACTGATCCCAGACACAAAGGAAACCACTGATCCCAGACAGAGGCTGCACCACTGATCCCAGACACAAGCTGCACTACTGATCCCAGACACAAGCCGCACTACTGATCCCAGACACAGGCTGCACCACGGATCCTTATAATACAAGTGACTAATACTGAGGATTCTGATTTTATTCTAGGATACGGTACAATAGATTATCTAAAGAAGAGAAGGAAGGAATAAGAAACATGGAAAAAGACAAACCAAAGAAGAGAATATATTTCTGAGCAGACGAGAAGCCGGGTGTGATGAGCAGATGACAGGACTATTGATGGTCAATGCTTCTGTAGAGATCCAGTATTAGGAGGGTTTCTTGGTCCCGGCCAACATTATGTCCAGTGTAAACCCGGTCATAGGTTTCATTGCTTGATTTAGTTTCTTACAACTTATATTTAACCTCTACTTGTCATGACAAATGGATATTAATGGATATTAGTGATCACATGATCTTTCACCTGATCACTAAGACAGTAGAAGCGACTCCACACCGCCCTCTACTGTACATACATTTACATCAGAAATTGTATAAAACGGAAATACTGGTCGGGGAGAAGTATGTCTTCTATCCGCTGGCATGGTATAGAAATAGGTAGGTTGGCATCTAGGGCACAGAACTTGCCCCCAGGGCTCCCAATGTGGGGGCAGAAGCTCCATGTTACATACCAACTGGATTATATAACTGTGTGACATACGTACAGGCATCCTATAGGGAGGGCACTATGCCTGCTCTTCCAGGCCCAGCCTCATGGGGGGGTACTTTCTGCCATCATGTAGAAGTTTGTCCAGTCCCACTACACGCCAGTAAAGCTTTTTTTAATTTTGGTTGCGGCACCCCAGGGTTCTGTGGCACTCCGGTTGGGAATCACTAGACTACAACCTGTGAGCCAACTAGATCATTCAGATCTATCAGATCCAGGACTGTGTGATACGTCCAACACATGGAAAGGTCATTGTAAACTTGTTATATTGTAAAGCGAGTATAGTGGAAAATTATATAGTATACAACATACACTACATCAAAGAAACACAACATAGCTATATATTATAGAGAATGTTACGGTATTATGCGCATAGTTACATCTACCTCTTATAAGATGCTATTTATATCGGTTATAATAAGTTAGAACGACTTCCTATTTATGCAGTATAACAGTATTATTGGTTTGCCATAAATAAACATATTTTTTCCATTGTAACTGAGTCCTTGTCCTTTACCTCCTCCAATCCCTTCACCTTGGTGCGGTAAGTCGTCACACACTGACACAACAGTCCGTGGATGACCCGGCAGATATAACACAGATATAGCGGATGGACCTGGAGACCGAACAAGAGGATGAGAAAGAAAGAGATAAAGAGGGAAAAGCACATCCCAGATTCAGTGAGATTTTTGTGCACATACGGGGACATTTATGAAGACCGCTGTACAAGTACACCAGTCCTAAATTGGACCCCGCCCCCAACTGACCAACTGGATTCACTAACAGGCGCACGCCTCTTAGTAAATCCAGTATGGCCTGTGCCTGGTGTATGAGGATATCGAGCGGGCAGGGATATGTCAGGCGTACGCCAGTGAAAATGAGCGGATTTGCGCCTGGGGCGAAGCTTTCATAAATGTCCCCTTTACTGCATAGTGTGTTCATGTGGAATAATAGAGTTGTTTCCAAGATTGTAGTGTAGGGGGCGCTATGGCTCTCTCTTGCAGACCACTTTTTGGTAAGGCTGGATTCACACATAGGGAAACTATCAGCAGGTGCAAGCAAAAAAATCTGATATCTTCCTGAAGCCGTGCACCTAGGGCTGGGCGGTATACCGCAAAAATACTGATACCGTCACTAGCGTTGGTTAACCGACCTCAACTTAGCCAGGTCGGTATTTTTGTATTTTATCTCCGTCAGAGCGCCCTCTCCCCACACCTGTCCTGTCAGAGCGCTCCCACACACACACGCGGCCCGGCGTGAGCGCTGCAAGTTATGTTCAGGGACGCCGGTATCAGAGTGGGAGGTGGAGGAGCAGCAGGGTCCAGGTGAGAATGCCTGAGTGCCCCCCCATCCAGTCCAAGCGACCCCCCGCTGTCCCATCCGTGCCCCCCCCCCCTACCCGTCCGAGGCCCCGTCCCTCCGCACCTGTCCTGTCCAAGTGCCCACCCCACCTGTCAAGTCCGGTCCCGTCTGGTGTCCCTGCACACACAGGACATTAACATGTGCAGCGTTCACCGGCGGGATGTGGGGGGGGGCACTCGGACGGGGGGTCCGAGCGCCCACCACACCTGGCCGGCAAGCGCTGCACATGTAAACGTCCTGTGTGTGCAGGGACGCCAGCATGTCAGAGCTGGAGGAGCAGCTTTTGGGGGCGGCTGACCTGTAGTTCCCTCAGTAACAATACAGGACTGTAGCATAGGAGGAATGAATAGGCTGCAGCAGACAGGAGAACTTATAGGAGACATTGCTGTGTGTGGCATCCTGCCTGCTGCAGCCCATCCATTCCTCCTATGATACAGCTTGGCTTCTGTCAGATTATCTGTCTGTGTAAACACACTATAGACTTTATTATGTTTCCAAATCCCTCTGCCTTCCTGTCATGTTTTAGTTTCACAGGACTTTTAAAGGGGTACTCCGGGTAGAGGTTACGCATTACTTACCTGTCTATCCCAGTTTTGAAACTGTTTTTGTTCTGTTTTGTGTTTCTGTGTTTCCTGGTTCAGCAGTTCCCAGAATGCAATGCTGACCATTACAGTCCCTCACCCATCCCAATCAGTAAAATTATGCTGCACCTGCTTCTGGCCGGTCAGAGATGGTGGATCACTCAGGGGATTGGGGGATCCAGCCAAGCCTCCTGTGACATCACGCCCTGCCCCCTGTCTGCATCATCAGCCTGTGCTCAGCAAACACACACAATGTGAGACAGAGGCCTGGAAGATTTGTCTCCTAAGGGGGGAAAGCAGAAGGAGCAGGAGACAATGTGGATTGGCACAGAGGCCATTTTTCTTCACTTCCTGGATCTCTATCAGCTACCAGTGTGGCAGAACCGTACAGATACGGTAATACATGATATAGACACATCTATTTAACTTTTAATAGAAACCAAGTTTTTCTTCTCTGGAGTTCCCTTTTAAGGACACAGTGGATTTTGGCCTTGAGGACAGAGAATCTTCATTTCAGCGTTTTCGTCCACCTCGCCTTCTAAGAGCCAAAGCTTAATTATTTTTCCATCTACAGGACCATGTAGGGCTTATTGTTTTCAGAAACAATTGTACTTTGTAAATTGGGGAAAAATACAATTTCACAATTTTTTTGTAGAGCTTTTCTAATGTTTTACTATTTTAAAACTTTTTTTAAACACTTATGATTAAATCTGCCCTATTTTGAATCCTGTAACATTTTATTTCCCACCAACTGGGTTCTTTGAGGGCTACTTCTTTGCATCATGATTAGCCGAACGTTCGGTATTTGATTAGCGGTGGCTGCTGAACTTGGATAAAGCTCTAAGGTTGTCTGGAAAACATACAGCCAATGACTTTATCCAATAACTACAGCCAATGACTATATCCATGTTTTCCACATAGCCTTAGGGCTTTATCCAAGTTCAGCAGCCATCGCCAATCAAATGCCAAAAGTTCGGGTTCGGATCGATTCGAGCATGCTCCAGGTTCGCTCATCTCTAATCATGATCAATTGTTTTTATTGGTACCATATTGGTGCAGATTGGAAATTTTGATCAGTTTTTTTTCTAATACAAAATGTGGCAAAGAATTTGAAATCATGGTGCTGTTTTCCTCTTTTCATTTATGCTGTTCTCCGTGTGGAAACAATATTGCTATATCATAACAGATCATACAATTGTGCATGCTACCATGGTAAAAGGAGGGTGATTTCAACTTTATTGGGGAAGGACTCTGTAATATTTTACTTTTTTTTATGCTTTTTAAATCACCCTAGGGGACTATTACAACAAATCACTTCATTGCTTATTCTGGTATTATGGGGATATGATCAGACAGCTCCTGTCACTTAAGGGAAACTATCAGCAGGTTAGATGAATTTAACCTGCTGATATCTCCCTTTTGTTCACGGAGCGCTGTTTCAGTGTACTTAGTAGTTATATCCACATCTAATTGGGCGTTTTGGAGCCCTGGGAGCGGGACTACCACCACAGCCTCCCTAATGAATATTAACAGAGGAAGCTGGCTGGGGCGGGCTGGATCAGTGCCCTGGGGGCGGGCCGGATCAGTGCCCTGGGGGCGGGCCCGATCAGTGCCCTGGGGGCGGTAGTCCAGCCCCTAGTGTTCCAAAGTGCCCAACTGGCCTGTGGATATAACTACTGATTACACAGAAATGGCGGCGAGGATGAAGGTAAAAGACTTAACTCACCCTCAGTGCCTCATGCACAAAAGGGAGTATCAGCAGCAGGGGCGTAGCTAGGGGCTCAGTCTAAGGGGGGCGAGTAACTCTGAGTGGGCCCCCAACCGATTATGTTACACATAGGGAACAATGGCAGACAGCAATGGATTCTGCATAATGAAGAGTATATTCTACAGTACATAACTCTCTGTGAATGTGAAGGATTTAGAACAGTGTAAACGGCTCTCTACGTATAATCACTCTAAATTAAAGGGGTTATCCAGGATTTTAAAAAAATCTTGGTTGTTCTCTTCCAGAAACAGCACCACCCCTGCCCTCAGGCTGAGTGTAGTATTGAATTTCATTTCCACTGAAGTGAATTGAGCCAGGTTTTAATACCACACACTACCAGGGCGATGCTGATTTTGGAAGAAAGTGCCTATGTTGTGCCAATCCTTCATAACACAAACCCCATACCAGCATGGATCCAGTCCTGGGAAACTTCTCCCAGTTTTCCAGGACTGGATCCATCCTTTCCCAGAACCTGGGCAGGAGCTGTAGGTAACGGAGCAGATGTAATAGCCTGCAGCCTGATGAGCAGAATGCAGATAGGGATGAAGCGATTTGCTTCCTTCCTAATGTAGATTCGCTCATCTCTAGTATTAACCCCCTCTGTGCAGCCTGCTCAATAGTATTAGCTGCCCTGTGTAGCTCCATATACTATATGGGACTGCACACAGGAGGTTAATACTACAGAGAGGGCTATACAAAGCTGCATAGACAGAGGACGTTAATACTATATACCATGGGTCTCCAAACTGCGGCCCTCCAGCTGTTGCGTAACCACAACTCCCATCATGCCTGGACAGCTAAAGCTTTGGATTTGGCTCTCCAGGCATGATGGGAAATGTAGTTTTGCAACAGCTGGAGGGCCGCAGTTTGGAGACCCATGCTATTAGGCATACAATATTAACCCCTTCTGTCTGTGCAGCCGCATACAGAATTGACCCCCTCATATGCAGCCCCATACAGCATTTATCCTCCCCTTTAGCATAAACCCCAGTGGCGTAGTCCATAGGCCCCGGGCCGTCCTCCAAATCTGGGCTCCCTCTTTCCGTGCAGTGCAGGTGTATGAGTACAGTATAGTCATATCATTATCAGCAGGTTTTGTGTGTTTGTTGGGGGGGGGGGAGGGGAGTTCCTGACATTAGGGCAAAAGGAAGAAAGATAAAACAGGAAATAGAGATTGATATGGGATAGATAGATAGATAGATAGATAGATAGGAGATAGATAGATAGATAGATAGATAGATAGATAGATAGATAGATAGGAGATAGATAGATAGATAGATAGATAGATAGATAGATAGATAGGAGATAGATAGATAGATAGATAGATAGATAGATAGGAGATAGATAGATAGATAGATAGATAGATAGATAGATAGATAGATAGGAGATAGATAGATAGATAGATAGATAGATAGATAGATAGATAGGAGATAGATAGGAGATAGATAGGAGATAGATAGATAGGAGATAGATAGATAGATAGATAGATAGATAGATAGATAGATAGATAGGAGATAGATAGATAGATAGATAGATAGGAGATAGATAGATAGATAGATAGATAGATAGATAGATAGATAGGAGATAGATAGATAGACAGATAGATAGATAGATAGATAGATAGATAGATAGATAGATAGGAGATAGATAGGAGATAGATAGATAGATAGATAGATAGGAGATAGATAGATAGATAGATAGATAGATAGATAGATAGATAGATAGATAGATAAAGGAAAACGGTTGAGAACGGTTGCGAGAGGCAACTGAAACGTTGCATCCTTGTATTTTTTGCAATAAACCACTACTTTTTTTCACTTATGCTGGAGTGCTTGGAATTTTCGTTTTGTAGATAGATAGATAGATAGGAGATAGATAGGAGATAGATAGATAGGAGATAGATAGATAGGAGATAGATAGATAGGATATAGATAGATAGATAGATAGATAGATAGATAGATAGATAGATAGATAGATAGGAGATAGATAGATAGATAGATAGATAGATAGATAGATAGATAGGAGATAGGAGATAGATAGATAGATAGATAGATAGATAGATAGATAGCAGATAGATAGATAGATAGATAGGAGATAGATAGATAGATAGATAGATAGATAGAAGATAGATAGATAGATAGGAGATAGATAGATAGGAGATAGATAGATAGATAGGAGATAGATAGATAGATAGGAGATAGATAGATAGATAGATAGATAGATAGGAGATAGATAGATAGATAGATAGATAGATAGATAGATAGATAGATAGGAGATAGGAGATAGATAGATAGATAGATAGATAGCAGATAGATAGATAGATAGTTAGGAGATAGATATGTAGTATACCAGAGCATGGTTCCTGTGGCTGGGCTGAGGATGGCATCTGTCAACAAGTGTTATTATATATTTAACATGTTTTATGTGCAACTATTCTGTGTATTTCTCTATACCAGTAACTGGCAGGCAGAGATGGGTTACATGCTTACACTGCACACTACACAACAGCGACATCTACTGACCTTAGTGGGAACTGCTCTAGGTAGTGTGATAAGCTTAGGAAGTTGCTAGAAGGGGGTGTGGTTATGCAGATAGGCCCCCTATATAAGGCTGGCTGTTGCAGAGCTTAGCTGAGACAAGTGAGACAAGAGAGACAAGTGAGACAAGCTGAGACAGGAGACAAGTGACCAGCTGTAGAGGGAATAACATCACCTCAGGAGATCACCACAGAGAGAGAAGCTGCTGAGGGGAACAAGGAGAAAGATCTTACACAGAGCAGCAAGAGAACAAACAGCTGGAGGTGAGAGAAAGAGAGACCTTGAGAGACAGTTTGTCAGGCGCCCCCTCAGGAAAGGGCCAGCACATATACAGTCAGTGGGAATCCTAAAGACAGACACTCAAGTGGAGAGACTTGGCTGTAAGGGGGAGCCGAGTTAACTTAGCCTCGGCACCCATCTTCCTGACATTCGGGGGGTAGGATTGACTAGGACCCCTGGATCCTCTGGGACCCGAAAGTTGTGGCCTAAGGCCCGGCCCAGTAACTTTGCAGGAAGCTCCCTGGCAGACAGGGAGGGGAGAAGCAGACTCAAGCGCCATTGGGAGAAGTCCACAGGATCACAGTGCTCACCAGCGTCCCACACGTACTGGCAGACCAGGACCTAAGGCAGGTCGTCTCTCTACACACCACCAGGCTCTCACAAGCACAGTAGCTCAGTCAAAGCCGCCAGTAGTCACCACTGTATGCTAAAGGACTGTATACCATCTGCACGTCTAACAGTAAAGGAGTTGTTGTTACACTGCCTCCCTCCTTGTCTCCCTGTTGTCTGGTCCACCTGCACCACACCACCATCAAGGGCCATATTACCAGGCAGCAGTATTTTGGGGTTGGCCCCGGGGGAACTACAAGTCCACACCACCGACCACCTTACACACGGGTGCAGCCCCCCTACAGAAACCGCTGCAGCAGCCACAGAAGAGAGAGAGAGATACCAGGGAAGCGCCTGAGAGTCCCCCTGTACCTGCAGAAGCCCTCGTGCCCACCTGTGACCGTGACAAGTTCCAGCCATCCTGCAGGTATAGCACACTCTCCCCCTGCAGCCCTCAGTGCATCCCCTCACAGAGGAGCTCAGCGCCACACTCAGGAGAGACTACCATCACCATCATCCTCTCCTCACTCCCCTCACTCTCTTCCCATTACCCCGGCTCGCTGCAAGTTCTCTTTTGGCGTCACGAACAGGATAGGCTGTGTGCCTGTCACAAAGTACCAACACCTCAGCTGTGAGAAAACTGCCCTCAAGTGTGTGCTAACCGCAAAAGAGGGGGAACCCTGTATCCACAGAGACTTTAACTGTATGCTGCTTGTGAGAAAAGACTGCTAAAGTGTTTCTGCTACTGTTTTACTGAACTGTTTCGCCTGAGAGAGACTTTGCTTAAAAGAGGGGGAAGATGGAACCCATATCCCTGCGTGTAGATTTGCAGATGTTCAGCATGGACCTTGCTTTATTGAAAGAGACTTTACAAGCCACCATGTTTGTTTCACTGTGCCACCTTTACTGTGCTCTCAGAGACATTGCCGCTATCCTAAAGAAGAAGGATTTGTTTGGTGCGTCACAGCCGCAGTGCACCGCCCCTCAAGGGGTTAACTACAGCTCCGCTGAAGCGCGGGAAAGAGTAAGTCCCGCCTCACCTCAGAGCAGCTACGCAGCACCACAACAGCAACGGTCGCCCGCCAAGTCTCCTAGAGGTCTGCACAGACAGCGCTTCCGGAGTCCACTGTGTGCCGCCATCTTGGGTGAGTCCCAGCCTCATAGGAAAAAGAGCGCCTCCGTCCCACACAGGAAGTGGGCGGAGCCTGGACCGCCCGGAAGAGGAGGGGGTTCAGTAGCGAGCAGCATGGCGAGCAAGCAGCAACCCGAGACCGGAGTTCCCGCATCCGCTATGTCCGCCAACCCGGACGGCATGCCTGAGCCGCAGCCTGCCCCTCACTCCTCGGAGCAGGTCTGCATTAGTATGCCTCCGGACGCAGCGCTCGAGACAGCCGACCCAGAAGAGGCAGGGGCGCCAGAGGCTCCACCGCGCCAAGTTCCCCTCATACCCTGGGAGGAAGGGGCAGCGATACAGCCCCGTTTGATGGACGGTCGGCCACCGAGCCCGGAGGAATCCGTGATCCCCAAATGGTGCTTTGGGGACGAAGGCTGCCTGCAGCAGATCCTCACTGAGATCCGGGAAGCCAACACAGTCCAGGGGACCCAGCCCCGACAGCGGCCAAGCACCGACACCGACCAAAAGTATCGGCAGTTCTACCAAGAGAGAGTGGACCGAGAGCGGGAGATCCGCCAGAGGCTGAAGGAGCCCACTGAGAAGGACGCACGCCCCTTACGGCTGCAAGGGACTGTCCGTGAGTTCAGCCGGGACCGGGGGTATGGGTTTATTGAGGACAACCACGGGCCCAAGTGGTATTTTGTAAACCGGGCTTCGGTGAAACGCCCTGACCTGCCGGAACACTTGCACTCCCTGTTCCCAGGAGAACAGGTGGAGTTTACCCCCATGCTGGGACCCCGAGGGTGGTGGGCAGCGGGTGTCACCAGGGTACCGCCCCCACCTTATAGCGGCCTGGATGAGGACTGGTCAGAAGACCCCCACAGACCCTCCGTAGCCCTCCGTGAGACCCCAGAGGGCCTACGTCTGTTGCCGCTACCGCCCCCAGACTCTGATGGGAGTGCTCCCAGCTCCAAAATGGCTGAACCAGCGCCTTCTCCCCCTTCAGCCCCAGCAGTAGCTGCAGAAGCGGCTCCGCCTGCCCCGGTCCCTACTGTCCCAGCTCCAGCGGTACCCACCGTCACCTTAGAGGTACCACCTACGCAAGTAGAGGCCACCCTGGTGGTTGCACAGCCTGTGACCACCGCAACCTGGTCCACAAGCCCTCCGGGTGTCCGGGACGTCGCCACCACCACCATTGTGGAGGCGAATGCCACCTGGCATATGCACCTAGCCCCAGGAGTGAAGGTGCTCAGCGGTCCTAGCAAATCCACCGGAGAGGAGAAAGCAGTGCCTGCAGGGGTCTCGGCCGAGTCCTCCACCCACACACCATCTGGAGTAGCAGCAGCACAGCTACCAGCGTTTCCGCCACTCCCACCAGGTGAAGAGCGACCACCCTTAACCAGCGCTAAGGGCAGAGCCGCCATCTTGGCTCTCTACAAGATGCAGCAGCGCTGAGTTCGTCTGAGGTACTGTTTACCCACTGTTGGCAGGAATGCCCTAGTTACCTCAGGAACTACTACAAGTTAACTGTTTATTGCAACGTTTAAGAACTGTGCCTGGCATCTGCCATGATCCAAAGTATACTTTTATAAAGTTTTATGTGTGCTGCAACGTTCAAGTAAAAGTGCCTGGTCTTAGGACCATGAAAGTATTGCATTTAAAGTGCTCTTGTTTTGGGGGGGTTATGTTTTTGTTGGGGTTTAGTGTGTTAAAAAGACACACATATGCCATGGACTGCCCACTCTAGTGTTCCACTTTAACTCAGAGACTCTAATGGACGCTACCCAGGTCATGTGCCAAAGAGTTTTATTTGCACTACTACACTGTTATTGCAGCCATGTGTATTGCTTATTCAAACGGACCACTCTAATATGGACGCTGTGCTAAGTGCCAATAGAGAGACTTTAAGAGTTCCCTGTTGGGCAGTAGCCCACTATGTTTACAAAATTGTTTGCACTATATTTGCCTATGTGCCTAACCAAACTTTTACACTTTTATACAGGTATGGTGCCTTTTATTTGTGTTTCCAGCTTTCATCCTCGCCCCAGCCCGTCGCCGAGGCCGGCTTATTTTTAGAGGGGGAATATGTAGTATACCAGAGCATGGTTCCTGTGGCTGGGCTGAGGATGGCATCTGTCAACAAGTGTTATTATATATTTAACATGTTTTATGTGCAACTATTCTGTGTATTTCTCTATACCAGTAACTGGCAGGCAGAGATGGGTTACATGCTTACACTGCACACTACACAACAGCGACATCTACTGACCTTAGTGGGAACTGCTCTAGGTAGTGTGATAAGCTTAGGAAGTTGCTAGAAGGGGGTGTGGTTATGCAGATAGGCCCCCTATATAAGGCTGGCTGTTGCAGAGCTTAGCTGAGACAAGTGAGACAAGAGAGACAAGTGAGACAAGCTGAGACAGGAGACAAGTGACCAGCTGTAGAGGGAATAACATCACCTCAGGAGATCACCACAGAGAGAGAAGCTGCTGAGGGGAACAAGGAGAAAGATCTTACACAGAGCAGCAAGAGAACAAACAGCTGGAGGTGAGAGAAAGAGAGACCTTGAGAGACAGTTTGTCAGGCGCCCCCTCAGGAAAGGGCCAGCACATATACAGTCAGTGGGAATCCTAAAGACAGACACTCAAGTGGAGAGACTTGGCTGTAAGGGGGAGCCGAGTTAACTTAGCCTCGGCACCCATCTTCCTGACATTCGGGGGGTAGGATTGACTAGGACCCCTGGATCCTCTGGGACCCGAAAGTTGTGGCCTAAGGCCCGGCCCAGTAACTTTGCAGGAAGCTCCCTGGCAGACAGGGAGGGGAGAAGCAGACTCAAGCGCCATTGGGAGAAGTCCACAGGATCACAGTGCTCACCAGCGTCCCACACGTACTGGCAGACCAGGACCTAAGGCAGGTCGTCTCTCTACACACCACCAGGCTCTCACAAGCACAGTAGCTCAGTCAAAGCCGCCAGTAGTCACCACTGTATGCTAAAGGACTGTATACCATCTGCACGTCTAACAGTAAAGGAGTTGTTGTTACACTGCCTCCCTCCTTGTCTCCCTGTTGTCTGGTCCACCTGCACCACACCACCATCAAGGGCCATATTACCAGGCAGCAGTATTTTGGGGTTGGCCCCGGGGGAACTACAAGTCCACACCACCGACCACCTTACACACGGGTGCAGCCCCCCTACAGAAACCGCTGCAGCAGCCACAGAAGAGAGAGAGAGATACCAGGGAAGCGCCTGAGAGTCCCCCTGTACCTGCAGAAGCCCTCGTGCCCACCTGTGACCGTGACAAGTTCCAGCCATCCTGCAGGTATAGCACACTCTCCCCCTGCAGCCCTCAGTGCATCCCCTCACAGAGGAGCTCAGCGCCACACTCAGGAGAGACTACCATCACCATCATCCTCTCCTCACTCCCCTCACTCTCTTCCCATTACCCCGGCTCGCTGCAGATAGATAGATAGATAGGAGATAGATAATAGATAGGAGATATTTACCTTTATTTACCTGAATAGTGGGGAGGGGTTCAGCTTGCAGGTAGTACATCACCAGTGATGATAGGACATGTACTGAGAATCCTCTGAGGTAACTCCAGGTCCCTGCTGCTGCAGTCAGATGAGAGGATGAGCTGACAACAGGGCCAGTGAGTGGATTCCTCACAGATCAGGCCAGGATCTATTCTCCTTTCACAGCAACATGTAAGTGCAGCCTTAGTGTGTGGTAGCAGTGTCTGTGAGCTCTCTGCCCCTACCAGCTCTGCCTGTCCTGTGTGCTGGGTGCACAGTACCATGTGATGGCAGGACTTGTACTCCAGGGGCTGATGGATGTGGCAGGGGGGCTCCTATTGGAGTCTATATCTCCAAACAGCTGCATCTTTTGTATTGAGGGGATCAAATGGAGAAGGAAACTGCAGGGTCCTGCTGGAGGATGATAAGAAACACTGCTCCACTACTACATGGGCGATCCCCGCACAGTCCCTTCAGGCAGAGACAGAAGCAGCAATAGTTGTGCAGTCTATACTGCAGCCTGTAGTCTTGGTGCCTGTACGCACTGTGCATAGATTGTATGGGAGAAGCAGATAGTGCTGCCCTGCATCCTGCTGCAGCCCAAAAGCAAAGTGATTGCAAACATTCATGGACCCCATCACCACTGATTAACCCCATGAAAAAAGTAAACTTCCCTCTCACACGCTGCCTGGATGCTGCTGCTGCTCTGCAGACCCCGCTCTCCTCTCTCTTACTCTTGAGACGCTGCGTCTGTCTGCAGCCTCAGCTTCCTGTCAGCGCTGCACAAGTGAGTGGGGCCACCCCTGGGGATCGGGACAGGTGTCCTGCGGATCCCGGGGTGATCCCTGCATCGCAGTGTGGAAAGCCGACCCTAATTACCTCCATGTGCCGACACTGGTCGGGGGCCCCCTGCCTATGTGGGCCCGGGAGCGGCAGCCCCCCCCCCGCCCCTCCCCAAATTTTGCTACTGATCAGCAGGTTACATTTGTCCAACCTGCTGATAGTTCACCTTTAAGCAGTGCTGAAGGGGTTAAACCCAGATGGTGGCATAATCGCTTCTGTTTGTCATTGACTGTGCTATATAGCTACCGAGCGCAGCTCCTGGACCCAGTTACTCCCTAATCCCCCCATATCATTATGTGCCTCCCAATTCGCTCTGCCGATGCCCCCCAACACGGCTTTTTTCTCCTAACAGTGGAGAGAGGACACACACACAACCTGTCCCCCTGAAGGTGGAAGACAGGACTGAGGCAGAGAGGAAGTCACATGGTATTCCCAGCCAAAGCTCAATGGCCATTGGGGTTACCATGGAAGCAGGGAACAGTCACGTGACACCAAGCCATTGCATCGTCACACCATTAGGCACTGATAGCTGAAAATATACAAGAAATAGGTGAAACAACAGACCTGAATACTGAGAGGGGTGACATAAAACGCAGTTCGCAGTGGACCATAACTTTCCAGAAGAGATGCAATAAAATACTGACTGATTCAGATATGGACATACACTTTTGAGAAATAATAAAAAGAAAAACTGCAAATTCTTTGGGCAGATGGCGGAATCAGACGGCAAAGAATTGACTCAAATATTATTGAGTCTATGGAACAGGCCGAATTTCAAGTTGAAGCCACCTGGTGGAATCCGCTTGAGGTTTCCGTGTGGATTCAGTAGTCTGAACGTACCCTGATTCTGACAGTGTAGCCTCATAGACTTACATTGTCGGGATTTGCTGATCAGGAGATACAGCCAGGGATTGGATGGCACTGCTGCCATGCTCTATCTCCTGATCAGAACGGCTCTCAGCCGTGAGATCTGGTGAAATCAATAACTTTTGACATGCTTCATAACATTTTAAAGGTTATATTTAATCACAGGTACTCTTAACAAAAAACTTTTCATATGTCACAGGGACATGTCGCAAGTCTTGATTTGTGGGGGGCTCATTGTTGAGATGACTGCTGATCAGAAGAAGCCTGACTAATGAGCAATAGCCCTGGTTAAAGAGACAGCACCACTCTTGTCTCCAGTTCAGGTGTGGTTTGCAATTGAGCTCCATTCACTTCAATGGAATGAGTTATGGTGCGTTTACACAGGCAGATTTATCTGACAGATTTTGGAAGCCAAAGCCAGGAATGGATTTGAAAAGAGGAGAAATCAATGGCTTTGGCTTCAAAAATCTGTCAGATAAATCTTTATGTGTAAATGCACCATTACAAAACCCCACCTAAACTAGAGACAAGAGAGGGGCGGTGTCTTGTAAAGTGGCCATGTTTTTGTAGCACTGAATATCCCTTTTAATAATTTCTGTCTAGGCAACTCTGATGTAAGTCTATGGGGGCTGCCTGGATGAAGATGATTGACAGCTGGGATACGACATGCCCTGTACTGCTCCTTGGACGTTGCTTCTTTGATGAATCCTGATGGTCAGCGTCCAGAATTGCTGACTGACCAGCATGCATCCTCCATCCCATCTACTACTGGACTTTGATCCAGCGTTGCTGTTGGACCTACGATACTGGCCCGTCAGTGATTTTTCTATTATTAATGACCGTTACTGTCAGCGGACATTTATCTCTGTGTATAATGCGATAATCCAGCCTGACTGCCTCTTCCCTTTGATATAGACATACAAACCAGACCATGTCTCCGTTATTATGGGGGTCAGGAAGACGTAGGGGTGAGCAGTGATCCTGGGAGAGACAAGAGACAATAATCTGTAAGAAGCTAAATACAATCTCATTCGCTCCTTATAGGGTTAAATCACTAGGGAACTAAAACTTATGGCGGCTCCTCCCTTCCTTTGCACTCAGATTTTCTTGATCTCTGTACACTGCACGGCTATAAGGTAAGACATGTTCCTCTCTTATATGCTGAATATATATCTAGGGTCCTAGTGGAGGGTCTGATCAGTGATATGTGGGGGGCACACACTGGGACCAGAAGACACGCTGCCACTCCTGACAGTCCTCGTATAACATGGTCCGCCCCATACTGTGTGACACCAGTGCCGCCCAGTGCCGTCTGCAGCCCGCAGGCACCTAAGTTCCACCTATCACTACCCACTTAAGGCTGGCTTTACATCCATCCATATGTCTGTACCGTGAACACTGATGGGCGTCTCCTATAGACAGGAAACTGAATGCTGTGAAAAACAGAACCAGATAAATACGGATCAGATACAGATACATCCGTCCTGTCGTCCACCTCCATAGACTCCAAAAAGGAGCAAAGCTCTGCATGGTGCATTTTTAATAGACCCATAGATTAACATACGCTCCATATTATGCACTGAGGATATAAAATACACTTGTGTGATAAAAAGAGTATGTAAGAAAACAAAGAGCAACATAGTTTCACTTAATCCCATGATATAACCATTAATACCGCCATATAGTGATACAAGGTCTAATTACATAGTAATTGTAGAAACAGGATCAGTTTTCTGACCCACACAAACCTGTAGCCCAATCTAGGGACGTCACTAACTGTTCACAACGGACATTGTGTGCTGGTAGAAACAATGCCACCGGCCGGTCACCCTCCCAGTGAACACACAACCCATTGGACAGCGGACCCCAGCACTGAAGCGGGGGGAGGTGGTGCATGTTATGTTCAGCCACCTCCTCCCCGTCTCTTTTGGAAAAAAATACAGGTCGCCGGACTTCCCCTTTAAGTTTTGTTTGGGGCTTTTCTAGACTTTACTCAACAAATACTGTATGGAACTAGTGATACTTGACTGTCCATACAGAGGAGGCATAGGGAACCTGCAGCTGTTTCCATTTCCATCATGTCTGGACAGCCAAAGCCAGGCTGCATCTCCAAAGCCAGGACCCCAAAAGTCACACGCCAGAGAATTGCTGTGCCGCATGAGGGAAGAAATATTGCAATGGCTTTCTCCCTTGGCAATGTGGTTACAGACAACGGAAACATTGTGGCTACACTGAATCGAGGCAACATGAAGCATTGTCCTTTGCACCGCGCACGTCATCAATCTCATTGTCAAATGGTTCCTCAAAAATGGCGTCAGCCTGAAGGAGCTGCTCAGCAAGTGCAGGAAATTGTGCAATCACTTCAGTCATTTCTATAAATCTAGACATGACCTCCTAGACCTGCAAAGACAAAATCATCCGCCTCAACACCGGCTACTGTGAGATGTTTCAATGCATCCCACCATATTTATTCTGGAGCGGATGGTCACAGCCATGATGGCCCAGAGTGTGGAGGAAGGCCAGTCTGTCTGCGGTCTGGAGGAAGAGGATGAGTTAGAGGGGGGAGAAGTACATTATGAGGAGGATGGGAATGTGGACATGGAATTGACCAAGCAAAAAATGGAAGTGGAGGAGGTGGACCAAGATGGCAGCGCTGATGATAAGGAGAAGGGTGAAGATGATGATGGTCTTCAAGATCAGCAACAACAGAACCAGCATGGGGTAGAGATGGAAGCAAGTAAGCACTCAATAGACCTAGTCAAAGTGTCCAGACGTAGCATTCACGGTGCAGATCAATATTGTTTGGCAACACTTTTAGACCCTTACTATAAATCCAAAAATAATTTTTCTTACCTTCCAAGTGGGAGGCAAAATGGTCTCATTTGAAAGATGAGATTTTTGATAATGATGATGAAGAGCGTATTTTTGCAGCCTTTATCTTCCTGATATGACACACATAAACAGATTTTAACCAACAACGTAACAACCAGGTTCAGTCGTACCTGGACTGACCTCTGACACATGCCATATGGACTTCTGGGTCAAAAGACCTGACCAGTGTCAATAACTTGCCCATATTGGTGTTTAATAGAAATGAGCGAATAGTGAAATATTCGAATATTCGTACGAATATCTCCTGAATATACGAAGATTCGATCGAATATTCGATCCCATTAAAGTCTATGGGAACAAGTATTCTATTATGGAAAAACATCTATTCGACCACTTGGAGGTAAAAACCGGAAGCTGGGGGATTTGAATTCTTATCGAATATTTATCGAATATTCGGCAAACTATTTGATAATATTCGATAGATTGAATACCTTACTATTCGATCGAACAGTATTCGCTCATCACTAGTGTTTAATGCAGCAGGTAGTCTTGTCACAAGATTGTCCGCCATCAGCATGGAAAACGTTGGGGAAAATATACCAGGGATGGATCAGGGAAGATTTTGAATGCCCTGTGCCCACCAATTGGATACCTGGCTGTTCACCACCAGTGTCGCTTGTCCAGTCACGCCGCCAACATCAACCACCTCCACTCCTGGTGTTGACTGTCTCTGTCCTAATATCCCATACTACGCCAACAACTTCTTCCTCCATCAGCAGTCCACCATCCATGCAGCTGCCTTTCCTGGGACTTTTAAACAAATACTATGTGACAGCTAGCGAATGTACTATCGGGTACAGCTTTTTTTTTCTTTACATTAGCCAATTAATGCCGTCACGGGGATCCCAGTGGAGCGGTCCTTTTTTTGGAAATCCCACCCATTCTCGCATTCAGCGCCGTTCTTTTGCCGTGCACTGGTGTCTTTAAGGCTTTCACTTTTCCTCTCCACTGTAACTGTACAGATCCAATTAATAACAATACAAAGTCACTAATATTGTGGATTCTGTTTCTATTCCAGCGTATGGAGCAATGGACTGTCTGGAGAGAAAAGAAAATGAGAAAACCTACTGAACAAACAAGAAGCCGGATGTGATGAGCAGAGAACAGGACTATTATTGGTCAGTATTAGGGGCATTATGGGTAATATCACTGATATACAGAAGACTTGTTTTATTGTTGGAGAAATTGTATTTTATAGTGTCAAACTACATTTTTACAGTAGAAAATTGGCAGTTTCCTTGGCACTTAGACCTTAAAGGGGTTATCCAGCCCTACAAAAACATGGCCACTTTCTCCCAGAGACAGCACCACTCTTGTCTCCAGCTTGGGTGGGGTTTTGTAACTCAGTTCCATTGAAGTGAATGGAGCTTAATTGCAAACTGCACCTGAGCTGGAGACAAGAGTCGTGTTGTCTCTTAAAGAAAGTGGCCGTGTTTTTGTAGCGCTGGATAACCCCTTTAACCCATAGCTGCACCAGGACGTTATTGAACGTCCTCGTGCCGCTATGGGAGTTCAGAGGGGGGTCGCGCGGCGACCCCCCTCTGAACTGCCGCGATCCCGGGTGCCGCATGTAGCCCGGGCTTGCGGCTATTAGCGGGCACGGTCCGATCGCCGTGCCCGCTAATTAAGTACTTAGAAGCAGCTGTCAAAGTTGACAGCTGCTTCTAAATACTTGCTCAAATGCATACCTGGTGGTCTAGTGGGGGGATCGCCCCCCTGCGGCGCGATTGCGGGGGGGCGATCCCCGCATCCATCCCGGGCCGGGGTCTGCTCCGTAATGGCGCTGATCCCGGCTCGGCATTCTATTGCTTTTGGCTGCAGCAGCCAACAGTAATAGAACACCGATCTCATGGATTCATGCAGTATAACTATACTGCATGGATCTCTATGAGAGATCAGAGTGCATATACTAGAAGTCCCCCAGGGGGAATAACCCTAACCCCAGGGGGAATAACCCTAACCCCAGGGGGGAATAGCCCTAACCCCAGGGGGGAATAACCCTAACCTCAGGGGGGAATAACCCTAACCTCAGGGGGGAATAACCCTAACCCCAGGGGGGAATAGCCCTAACCCCAGGGGGGAATAACCCTAACCCTAGGGGGAATAACCCTAACCCTAGGGGGAATAACCCTAACCCCAGGGCGGCTTCTAGTATATGTGTAAAGTAAAAGAAAAAAGTATTTTTAATAACACAAAATCCCCTCCCCTAATAAAAGTCAGAATCACCCCCTTTCCCCATTTTATAAATAAAAATAAATAAAAGTAAATAAATAAATAAACATGTTTGCTATCGCCGCGTGGGTAATCGCCTGAACTATTAATTAATCACATTCCTGATCTCGTACGGTAAACGGCGTCAGCGGAAAAAAATCCCAAAGTGCAAAATTGCGCATTTTTGGTCGCATCAAATCCAGAATAATTGTAATAAAAAGCGATCAAAAAGTCATATATGCGCAATCAAGGTACCGATAGAAAGATCACATCATGGCGCAAAAAATGACACCTCACACAGCCCCATAGACCAAAGGATAAAAGCGCTATAACCCTGGGAATGGAGCGATTTTAAGGAACATATATTTTCTTTAAAAGGTTTTAATTTTTTACAAGCCATCAAATCAAATAAAAGTTATACATGTTACATATCGTTGTAATCGTAACAACTTAAGGAACATATATAACGAGTCAGTTTTACCCCAGGGCGAACATAGTAAAAACAACCACCCCCCAAATAAAAAAAAAACATTTTTTTTTTTCAATTTCACAACACATATAATTTTTTTCTGGTTTCCCGGCACATTTTAGGCAAAAATTACATCTGCCTTAGCAAAGTACAATTAGTTGCGCAAAAAATAAGGGCTCATTTGGGTCTCTAGGTGGAAAAATGCAGGCGCTATGGCCTTATATACACGAGGAGGGAAAAACGAAAACGCAAAAATGAAAACTGGCTGTGTCCCCTAAGGGTTAAAGGGGTAGTGCGGCGGTAAACAATTATTCACTAAATAACACACATTACAAAGTTATACAACTTTGTAATGTATGTTATGTTAGTGAATGGCCCCCTTCCCCATGTTCCCCCCCACCCACACTAGACCCGGAAGTGTAGTGCTCTATACATACCTGATTCGTGTCGACCCCCGTCCGCCATCTTGTGACAATGATGTAATTTTCGGGAGGCCGGCCGAATCGCTCCGACTGCCCCTAGTGCCGGACCCCCTCTGCGGCGTCATCAGCCGCGATTAGCTGAGCATAACTGTGCACAGATAATCGCGGCTGAGCAGCTGATGACGCCACAGAGGGGGGCGGGGCGGCACGAGGGACAGTCGGACCTTTTGGGCCTATACGTTTATTTCTTTATCTGATCAGCTGTATGAGGGCTTGTCTTTTTGTACTGTATTGTGTACTGCCATTATCTGCATTTAAGAAGACTTTACCCTGCCCCCCCCCCCCCTCCTCTCTCTCTTATCCACTGCTCAGAATCAGAAAATCTTCACTGTTTTACATCAGTTGGATCCTGTCTGTGCTATGGAGAGGGGAGGGGGGAGGAGGGAGATTAGTCAGCAGCAGAGAGCTGTATTCAGAGGTCAGAGAGGTCAGTGCTGACATCAGAGGAGGGAGCCTGGTGATGTAGCTGTAAATTAACTCTTTGTTGTCCTGTTTTGGTGCCTCATCTCCCTCCACCCCTCCCCTCTTCATAGAGAACAATGAAGACAGGGCTTCAAACTGCTTTTTCATGATAAAAATGCATTTTTCGGCTTAAAAAAACAATTACAAAGTTTCCTAAAATCGCCTGGACTATTGATTTCTGCAAGAAAACTTTTAATGACAGTGACACTTTAAGGTATATGGGACTTTCTGATAGCTTCTTATTCCATTTTGTTTGGGACAATAACACTATTACAGCATTCGTCAGCCACTTAGTATACCTAAAGTGTTTTCCAGAGAATCTTAAACTCTCCCTCCTGCCTTCCTGTGGCATGGAACAATAAATTAACCATACTTACCCCCCCCCCCCTTTGTTGCTCCTGCTGTGTGATCTTCCTGCTGTTTTCCTATTCTGCTATTGTCCATTGATATCCCGCTCCCTGACGTCCCGCTCCCTTCTAAGTTCTATATCGAGGGAATAACCACTGTATGGTGAGATAAGGCTATAAGTGACATACTATGGGGGATGGGTGTGTTCATAGAGATCCCATCACATGTAAATCAGATACAGTTATCATCCTGTGTTACTACCTCCATCACCTTTATGAGTACTCCATTTTTTCATCATCATTGAGGAAGGGGTGGATGAAGACAATGACATACACTTACCTCCCAGCTCCAGCACTGGGGCCCACATCATGCTGCTCCGGTCCCCCGGTCTCTGGCTGATCACGTGTCAGAGGGAACTTTGCAGGTCTGTTCAGCCATTCAGCCGCGGAGGGAGGACACCACTACAGCCGCTGATTGGTTGAGCGGACCTGCCAACGTCCCGTCTTAAGTTCCCTCTGAGACATGAATGGATGGAGACCAGGGAACCATAGCAGTGTGATGCGGGCCCTGGCCTGGAGACAGGGAGCTAAGTGGTCTTCATTATCTTCATCCACCCCCTTCATGGTGATACTGAAAAAAAAACAATTTCTTTTTCTTGAATACTTTACTGGGATCCAGTCAGACATCTCTAGTCTAGTACAAATATTTCCTGGATTTTTTGCCCAGAACAAGGCCTCATGGACCCACATCAATAACAAAGCCAGGTCAATACAGCTGAAATACAAAACTCAGGGAGCAAGAGGAGAAATGTTATTTAGCCCGTCTAGATGTCGGCCTGTCAGAAACCATTTATCCTTACAATTGTCTGATGGATTCACCAATACCTGAGATTCTAGCTGAAAGTTCCTTCAGTGCAATCTGCACTACAACTAATACTCCCAACATGCCCCAGGAGTTGTAGTCTCAACAAAGAGGTGCGGGGTGTTACCAGGGTCAGAGGACTGAAGAAACGGCACCAAGCCCAAACCGAAAGCTGCAAACAGATAAAGGAGATGAATTGTGAGAGAGAAATCCCCAGAGCAGACTATTGCCCTCAATGGCTGCCCTCCTGCTCCCCATACTCTTATACCCCATCATCCTGTCATATCCTTATGTGCCCCACATTCTACGCTGCCCCAATGACTGCCCTACGGCCAATGATATATCAAGTAACTAAACCCTGTATACAGGGCCGTTTCTATGACCGGGCGGGCCGGGTCACCGCACGGGGCGCCGACAGCTAGGGGGCGCCCGGCGGTGCCCGACAGCGCCCGGCCACCCGGCATCACAGGCCTGCGGCATCCGCCACAGCGCCCGGACGCACAGCATCGGCAGCCCCCCTTCCCGGCGGAAGGCAGCGCAGGGCCGGCCTTAGGGGTGTGCGTCCTGTGCTACCGCACAGGACGCATCACCCCATCAATCACAAGGTGCCGCGCCGCCCCCTTTAGCTATAAGGCTGCCTAATGGCAGGCTTATAGTTACAGAGGGCGCCCTGATTGACAGCGCGAGGTGCCACTGGCTCCTCACGCTGTCAATCACTCTTGTGACCACAGGCAACGTAATGCCTGCAGTCACAAGAGGCCGCTCTGTACCCCTGCTCCGGCGCTCTGACGTCACTGTGCGACGCAGCAGAGAGGTACAGAGCAGGGAAGAGAAGAACAGGGGATGCAGCAAGTGTCTGGAGGAAGCGGAAGCTAGGTGAGTAAAGTGTTTATTATTTTTGTACAGGGGGCACTGGAGACTATTGGGGCTGCTGGGGAGGGGACAGACATACACCTGAGGCTATAAGGTGATTGCAGGAGGGGGGCTGATGCTACAGGAAGGGGGTTAATAATAAAAAGGGGGGCTGATAACCTATATGGTGACAGGAGGGGGGCTGATACTACTATATGGGGGGCTGATACTATATGGTGACTGGAGGGGGGCTGATACTACTATATGGGGGGGCTGATACTACTATATGGTGACTGGAGGGGGGCTGATACTATATGGTGACTGGAGGGGGGCTGATACTACTATATGGGGGGGGCTGATACTACTATATGGTGACAGGAGGGGGGCTCATACTACTATATGGGGGGCTGATACTATATGGTGACTGGAGGGGGGCTGATACTATATGGTGACTGGAGGGGGCCGATACTACTATATGGGGGGGCTGATACTACTATATGGTGACTGGAGGGGGGCTGATACTATATGGTGACTGGAGGGGGGCTGATACTACTATATGGGGGGGGGCTGATACTACTATATGGTGACAGGAGGGGGGCTGATACTACTATATGGGGGGCTGATACTATATGGTGACTGGAGGGGGGCTGATACTACTATATGGGGGGCTGATACTATATGGTGACTGGAGGGGGGCTGATACTACTATATGGGGGGGCTGATACTACTATATGGTGACTGGAGGGGGGCTGATACTATATGGTGACTGGAGCCTAAAATGTTTCTCTGACAGATTCTGGTAAGAAGATTCATGGCCAGGAGAGGACTTTAAGATGGCCCAGGCTGGATGGAGAGAAAAAGGAAAAGTGAACAACAATCAGAGAAGACACCACCTGTGAGTCACTGGATGTAACTGTTCTTTCTAATAGTCTGTAGTGATAGTGGTCATGGTGTGGCGGTATTATTTAGACATGCAGTGGTATTATTTGTAAGGTCTTTCTCACTTTCAGGGCATTATATTGTATGCAGAAGAGACTTAGAGTATGTCCTTCAAGGGTTTATGTGAGCGATAGAAATGAAGCTTTTCAGGGGTGCAACACTGCTCTATGCCGCAATACACACAATGCTTCTTCCTAGTAACCCGAATCTTGATAAAAGCCCCTGTTCCTTTACCAGAGCTGAACTGAGTGAGGTCGGGGGGGGCGCTTTTATCAAGGTTCGCCCTGTTGCCAAGATGCCCTAGAAACTGCCCTGCCTGTATAATGCTCCTATCCCCAGGACTATGGGGTGTAGCAGTGACCTCCGGAGCAAAGGGTCCTGTATAATGCTCCTATCCCCAGGACTATGAGGTGTAGCAGTGATCTCCGGAGCAGAGGGTCCTGTATAATGCTCCTATCCCCAGGACTATGGGGTGTAGCAGTGATCTCCGGAGCAGAGGGTCCTGTATAATGCTCCTATCCCCAGGACTATGGGGTGTAGCAGTGATCTCCGGAGCAGAGGGTCCTGTATAATGCTCCTATCCCCAGGACTATGGGCTGTAGCAGTGATCTCCGGAGCAGAGGGTCCTGTATAATGCTCCTATCCCCAGGACTATGAGGTGTAGCAGTGATCTCCGGAGCAGAGGGTCCTGTATAATGCTCCTATCCCCAGGACTATGGGGTGTAGCAGTGATCTCCGGAGCAGAGGGTCCTGTATAATGCTCCTATCCCCAGGACTATGGGGTGTAGCGGTGATCTCCGGAGCAGAGGGTCCTGTATAATGCTCCTATCCCCAGGACTATGGGGTGTAGCAGTGATCTCCGGAGCAGAGGGTCCTGTATAATGCTCCTATCCCCAGCACTATGGGGTGTAGTAGTGATCTCCGGAGCAGAGGACCCTATATAATGCTCCTATCCCCAGGACTATGGGCAGTAGCAGTGATCTCCGGAGCAGAGAGTCCTGTATAATGCTGCTATCCCCAGGACTATGGGGTGTAGCGGTGATCTCCGGAGCAGAGGGTCCTGTATAATGATCCTATCCCCAGGACTATGTGCTGTAGTAGTGATCTCCGGAGCAGAGGGTCCTGTATAATGCTGCTATCCCCAGGACTATGGGTTGTAGCGGTGATCTCCGGAGCAGAGGGTCCTGTATAATGATCCTATCCCCAGGACTATGGGGTGTAGCAGTGATCTCCGGAGCAGAGGGTCCTGTATAATGCTCCTATCCCCAGGACTATGGGCTGTAGTAGTGATCTCCGGAGCAGAGGGTCCTGTATAATGCTCCTATCCCCAGGACTATAGGGTGTAGCAGTGATCTCCGGAGCAGAGGGTCCTGTATAATGCTCCTATCCCCAGGGCTATGAGGTGTAGCAGTGATCTCCGGAGCAGAGGGTCCTGTATAATGCTCCTATCCCCAGGACTATGGGGTGTAGCAGTGATCTCCGGAGCAGGGGGTCCTGTATAATGCTCCTATCCCCAGGACTATGGGGTGTAGCAGTGATCTCCGGAGCAGAGGGTCCTGTACAATGCTCCTATCCCCAGGACTATGGGGTGTAGCAGTGATCTCCAGAGCAGAGGGTCCTGTATAATGCTTCTATCCCCAGGACTATAGGGAGTAGCAGTGATCTCCGGAGCAGAGGGTCCTGTATAATGCTCCTATCCCCAGGACTATGGGGTGTAGCAGTGATCTCCGGAGCAGAGGGTCCTGTATAATGCTCCTATCCCCAGGACTATGGGGGGTAGCAGTGATCTCCGGAGCAGAGGGTCCTGTATAATGCTCCTATCCCCAGGACTATGGGGTGTAGCAGTGATCTCCGGAGCAGAGGGTCCTGTATAATGCTCCTATCCCCAGGACTATGGGCAGTAGCAGTGATCTCCGGAGCAGAGAGTCCTGTATAATGCTCCTATCCCCAGGACAATGGGGTGTAGCAGTGATCTCCGGAGCAGAGGGTCCTGTATAATGCTCCTATCCCCAGGACTATGGGGGGTAGCAGTGATCTCCGGAGCAGAGGGTCCTGTATAATGCTCCTATCCCCAGGACTATGGGGTGTAGTAGTGATCTCCGGAGCAGAGGGTCCTGTATAATGCTCCTATCCCCAGGACTATGGGATATAGCAGTGATCTCCGGAGCACAGTGTCCTGTATAATGCTCCTATCCCCAGGACTATGGGCTGTAGCAGTGATCTCCGGAGCAGAGGGTCCTGTATAATGCTCCTATCCCCAGGACTATGGGGTGTAGCAGTGATCTCCGGAGCAGAGGGTCCCCTGTATAATGCTCCTATCCCCAGGACTATAGGGAGTAGCAGTGATCTCCGGAGCAGAGGGTCCTGTATAATGCTCCTATCCCCAGGACTATGGGCTGTAGTAGTGATCTCCGGAGCAGAGGGTCCTGTATAATGCTTCTATCCCCAGGACTATGGGGTGTAGCAGTGATCTCCGGAGCAGAGGGTCCTGTATAATGCTCCTATCCCCAGGACTATAGGGAGTAGCAGTGATCTCCGGAGCAGAGGGTCCTGTATAATGCTCCTATCCCAGGACTATGGGGTGTAGCAGTGATCTCCGGAGCAGAGGGTCCTGTATAATGCTCCTATCCCCAGGACTATGGGGTGTAGCAGTGATCTCCGGAGCAGAGGGTCCTGTATAATGCTCCTATCCCCAGGACTATGGGGTGTAGCAGTGATCTCCGGAGCAGAGGGTCCTGTATAATGCTCCTATCCCCAGGACTATGGGGGGCAGCAGTGATCTCCGGAGCAGAGGACCCTGTATAATGCTCCTATCCCCAGGACTATGGGGGGCAGCAGTGATCTCCAGAGCAGAGGGTCCTGTATAATGCTCCTATCCCCAGGACAATGGGGTGTAGCAGTGATCTCCGGAGCAGAGGGTCCTGTATAATGCTCCTATCCCCAGGACTATGGGGTGTAGCAGTGATCTCCGGAGCAGAGGGTCCTGTATAATGCTCCTATCCCCAGGACTATGGGGTGTAGCAGTGATCTCCGGAGCAGAGGGTCCTGTATAATGCTCCTATCCCCAGGACTATGGGGTGTAGCAGTGATCTCCGGAGCAGAGGGTCCTGTATAATGCTCCTATCCCCAGGACTATGGGGTGTAGCAGTGATCTCCGGAGCAGAGGGTCCTGTATAATGCTCCTATCCCCAGGACTATGGGTGTAGCAGTGATCTCCGGAGCAGAGAGTCTTGTATAATGCTCCTATCCCCAGGACTATGGGGTGTAGCAGTGATCTCCGGAGCAGAGGACCCTGTATAATGCTCCTATCCCCAGGACTATGGGGTGTAGCAGTGATCTCCGGGGCAGAGGGTCCTGTATAATGCTCCTATCCCCAGGACTATGGGGTGTAGCAGTGATCTCCGGAGCATAGGGTCCTGTATAATGCTCCTATCCCCAGGAATATGGGGTGTAGCAGTGATCTCCGGAGCAGAGGGTCCTGTATAATGCTCCTATCCCCAGGACTATGGGCTGGAGCAGTGATCTCCGGAGCAGGGGGTCCTGTATAATGCTCCTATCCCCAGGACTATGGGGTGTAGCAGTGATCTCTGGAGCAGAGGCTCCTGTATAATGCTCCTATCCCCAGGATTATGGGGTGTAGCAGTGATCTCCGGAGCAGAGGGTCCTGTATAATGCTCCTATCCCCAGGACTATGGGGTGTAGCAGTGATCTCCGGAGCAGAGGGTCCTGTATAATGCTCCTATCCCCAGGACTATGGGCTGTAGTAGTGATCTCCGGAGCAGAGGGTCCTGTATAATGTTCCTATCCCCAGGACTATGGGCTGTAGCAGTGATCTCCGGAGCAGAGGGTCCTGTATAATGCTCCTATCCCCAGGACTATGGGATATAGCAGTGATCTCCGGAGCACAGTGTCCTGTATAATGCTCCTATCCCCAGGACTATGGGGTGTAGCAGTGATCTCCAGAGCAGAGGGTCCTGTATAATGCTCCTATCCCCAGGACTATGGGGTGTAGCAGTGATCTCCGGAGCAGAGGGTCCTGTATAATGCTCCTATCCCCAGGACTATGGGCTGTAGCAGTGATCTCCGGAGCAGAGGGTCCTGTATAATGCTCCTATCCCCAGGACTATGGGATATAGCAGTGATCTCCGGAGCACAGTGTCCTGTATACAGGGCCGGACTGGGACTTAAAATCAGCCCTGGCAATCAAACCCCAGCAGCCCACATACCATATCCTTCCCTATATATCATGGATAGCCATGTAAAATACGAGCTGTAGCAAATTCTGCTTCATTTATCCATGTCCCCACTACTCCCTTAAACATGTGAACCCCACCATCAGCACCTAAAAACAATGCTATAACATGATCTGCTGTGGATTTGATGTGGCATATATATGCACTCATTCAACTGATTAAATCAGAAGCATCAAATCCGCATTGGATTAGGTATGAACGTGCCCTTAAAGGAAACCTGTGGGGTCTATTCCAGGTACACAGCTGTAGATCCCAGCGTACAGATCAGGGACTGGATCTTTAGTCCAGTGTAAACCTCTATAATCGTTCTTTTCATTACCAGCTGAAGTGTCACAGAGGTGGAGCCACAGCAGCACCTTCTGCCCCGCCCCTTCCTGCTCTGACTGATGGACATATAGGGTGCTGCTGCTGCCGCTGCTGTTGTGAAACTTTAGTTGGAAATGAAAAGGACAATTATATAAGTTTACACTGGACTAAAGGTCCTGTCTGTGATATCTCGCTCACATCTGTCTGCTGAGATCTACAGCCCTAGACCTGGTACGGACCTCACAGATTCCCTTTATAGGAGAAAAACATGGCCACCTTCTTCCAGAAATAGCGCCACACTCTTCTTCAGTTTGTGTGAGGTATTGCAGCTCAGTTCCATTGAAGTGAATGGAGCCAATTTGTAATAACCATACACTGAGGACAGGATGGTGCTGTTTTTGGACAAAAGTTACTATATTTTTTAAATCCCTTTTATCCTGACTATGTTTGCACACCATATAATGGCGGTCAAAGCTACATAATAAGCTGCTAGATAGCCATTTCCTACTGGATATCTATCTATCCATCTATCTATCAGTAGGGCCCCATGAAAAATTGAAGGATATATAATGGTAACATAGGTAAGAATTTTATGTGCATGATAACAGTGTCATAGTTAATAACACCAGTAAGCAAATATCACCATAGTGTACCCGTTACTGCCATACTGTTATTAAGCAAACCCACCAATACTGCCAATACTACCAGTATATAAGTAACAAATAATATCACCACACCATGAGCACTGCCATTATCACCACATAATGACTAATATCGCTACACTGTGACTGAATACAATCCACTATATACAACACTAATATTACCAATAATACGAGTAATACCATCACACCATGCCCACTACTCTCACCATACAGTGACTGGATAATACCACTATACCATCACACCATGCCCACTACCCTCAGCATACGGTGACTGGATAATACCACTATACCACCACACCATGCCCACTACCCTCACCATACAGTGACTGGATAATACCACTATACCACCACACCATGCCCACTACCCTCACCATACAGTGACTGGATAATACCACTATTACCATGAGAACTGTGAATCTGTGGAACAGTCTACCACAGGATCTGGTCACAGCAAAAACAGTAGAGGGCTTCAAAACAGGGCTAGACAAGTTCTTAGACCAAAATTATATAGATGCATATGTATAGAACATATCACCCCTCCCCCTTCCCTGTATCCATCCCCTCCTTGGTTGATGGACATGTGTCTTTTTTCAACCGTATTAACTATGTAACTATGTAACTATGTAACCATCACACCATGCCCACTACCCTCACCATACAGTGACTGGATAATACCCCTATACCATCACACCATGCCCACTACCCTCACCATACAGTGACTGGATAATACCACTATACCATCACACCATGCCCACTACCCTCACCATACAGTGACTGGATAATACCACTATACCATCACACCATGCCCACTACCCTCACCATACAGTGACTGGATAATACCATTATACCATCACACCATGCCCACTACCCTCACCATACAGTGACTGGATAATACCACTATACCATCACACCATGCCCACTACCCTCACCATACAGTGACTGGATAATACCACTATACCATCACACCATGCCCACTACCCTCAGCATACGGTGACTGGATAATACCCTCACCATACCATCACACCATGCCCACTGCCCGCAGCATACAGTGACTGGATAATACCACTATACTGGCACCAAATAACAGCCACTATATAAAGACCAATATTCTCCCAGAACAGTGACAATAGAACACAGATGTCACACTCCGGCCCTCCAGCTGTTACAGAACTACAAATCCCATCATGCCTGGACAGCTAAAGCATGGTGGGAATTGTAGTTTTGCAACACCTGGAGGGCCGGAGTGTGACACCCCTGATACTGAGGTAGATCCCAGCTGTATAAAGGTTCTGCAGACCTGATAAGTGATTATAGTGCAATTACATCCTGTCACTCACAGTAGGCGTCTTCTCTGCATGACCAGACGTCCACTTTTCCTTTTCTTCTCCATCTGGCTCCGGCCATCATGAAGGCTTCTCTGGCCAGGACTCCTCTCCACGGGATCTGCCAGACAGACATTTTAGGCTTCATGCTCCAGCAACATCCTCATCTATACATCCCTCCATATAGAATAGCTCCCCCTGCATAACCCCATATAGAATAGCCCCCCCCCGCTGTACATCCCCCCATATAGAATAGCCCCCCCCCGCTGTACATCCCCCCATATAGAATAGACCCCCTGCTGTACATCCCCCTATATAGAATAGCCCCCCTGCTGTACATCCCCCCATATAGAATAGCCCCCCTGCATCCCCTCCCATATAGAATAGCCCCCTGCATCCCCCTCCATATAGAATAGCCCCCCTGCATCCCTCCATATAGAATAGCCCCCTGCATCCCCCTCCCATATAGAATAGTCCCCTGCATCCCCCTCCCATATAGAATAGCCCCCTGCATCCCCTCCTGTATAGAATAGCCCCCCTGCATCCCCCTCCCATACAGAATAGCCCCCCTGCATCCCCCTCCCATATAGAATAGCCCCCCCCTGCATCCCCCTCCAATATAGAATAGCCCCCTGCATCCCCCTCCCATATAGAATAGCCCCCTGCATCCCCCTCCCATATAGAATAGCCCCCCTGCACCCCCCTCCTATATAGAATAGCCCCCCTGCATCCCCCTCCCATACAGAATAGCCCCCCTGCACCCCCCTCCTATACAGAATAGCCCCCTGCATCCCCCTCCCATATAGAATAGCCCCCCTGCACCCCCCTCCTATATAGAATAGCCCCCCTGCATCCCGCTCCCATACAGAATAGCCCCCCTGCACCCCCCTCCTGTATAGAATAGCCCCCCTGCATCCCCCTCCCATATGGAATAGCCCCCTGCATCCCCCTCCCATAAAGAATAGCCCCCTGCATCCCCCTCCTGTATAGAATAGCCCCCCTGCATCCCCCTCCCATATAGAATAGCCCCCCTGCATCCCCCTCCCATATAGAATAGCCCCCCTGCATCCCCCTCCCATACAGAATAGCCCCCCTGCATCCCCCTCCCATAAAGAATAGCCCCCTGCACCCCCTCCTCTATAGAATAGCCCCCTGCATCCCCCTCCTGTATAGAATAGCCCCCCCCTGCATCCCCCTCCCATATAGAATAGCCCCCCTGCACCCCCTCCTATATAGAATAGCCCCCTGCATCCCCCTCCCATATAGAATAGCCCCCTGCACCCCCTCCTGTATAGAATAGCCCCCTGCACCCCCTCCTCTATAGAATAGCCCCCTGCATCCCCCTCCATATAGAATAGCCCCCCTGCATCCCCCTCCTATATAGAATAGCCCCCCTGCATCCCCCTCCCATATAGAATAGCCCCCCTGCACCCCCTCCTATATAGAATAGCCCCCTGCACCCCCTCCTCTATAGAATAGCCCCCTGCATCCCCCTCCATATAGAATAGCCCCCCTGCATCCCCCTCCTATATAGAATAGCCCCCTGCATCCCCCTCCCATATAGAATAGCCCCCCTGCATCCCCCTCCATATAGAATAGCCCCCCTGCACCCCCTCCTATATAGAATAGCCCCCTGCACCCCCTCCTGTATAGAATAGCCCCCTGCATCCCCCTCCCATATAGAATAGCCCCCTGCACCCCCTCCTGTATAGAATAGCCCCCTGCACCCCCTCCTGTATAGAATAGACCCCCTGCATCCTCCTCCAATATGGAATAGCCCCCCCTGCACCCCCCTCCTATATAGAATAGCCCCCCTGCATGGCCACATGTGAAGGGGTTAAAAAAAAAAAAAAAAAAAACATTCTCACCTCACCTCGCTCCCAGCAGCTTCTTCCTCGGCTGCATCTTCGGTCCACGGCGGCGGCGGCTCGTCCTCTCTCTCCTCCAGGTCCTCAGCGGCGCGTCAGGGAAGTGACGTCACCGCTGGGGGCCTGGTGGAGGTGGCTGCAGACGTGCCTGCGCGCGGCACGTCTGCGGCCCTCGGCACTTGGGGGGGGGGGGATAACAGGGCAGAGACACGCCACCGCAGCCCGCTCACCTCGCCTGGCCTGCTCCTGACGTGCTCCGCCAATCAACGAGGGGCCGCATCGGCCCCACGTTGATTGGATTGGAGCGGAGGAGCATGTCAGGAGCGGGCCGCAGCGGTGATAAGCGGTGATAAAACAGCCGGGCGGCCCACGGACTGGTAATCTGGCCCGCCCAGCGGGCATTTGCCCGCCTTGCCAGATTACCAGTCCGGGCCTGCCTGTATAATGCTCCTATCTCCAGGACTATGGGGTGTAGCAGTGATCTCCGGAGCAGAGGGTCCTGTATAATGCTCCTATCCCCAGGACTATGGGGTGTAGCAGTGATCTCCGGAGCAGAGGGTCCTGTATAATGCTCCTATCCCCAGGACTATGGGGTGTAGCAGTGATCTCCGGAGCAGAGGGTCCTGTATAATGCTCCTATCCCCAGGACTATGGGGTGTAGCAGTGATCTCCGGAGCAGAGGGTCCTGTATAATGCTCCTATCCCCAGGACTATGGGGTGTAGCGGTGATCTCCGGAGCAGAGGTTCCTGTATAATGCTCCTATCCCCAGGACTATGGGGTGTAGTAGTGATCTCCGGAGCAGAGGGTCCTGTATAATGCTCCTATCCCCAGGACTATGAGGTGTAGCAGTGATCTCCGGAGCAGAGGGTCCTGTATAATGCTCCTATCCCCAGGACTATGGGGTGTAGCAGGGATCTCAGGAGCAGAGGGTCCTGTATAATGCTCCTATCCCCAGGACTATGGGATGTAGCAGTGATCTCCGGAGCAGAGGGTCCTGTATAATGGTCCTATGCCTAGGACTATGGGGTGTAGCAGTGATCTCCGGAGCAGAGGGTCCTGTATAATGCTCCTATCCCCAGGACTATGGGGTGTAGCAGTGATCTCCGGAGCAGAGGGTCCTGTATAATGCTCCTATCCCCAGGACTATGGGGTGTAGCAGTGATCTCCGGAGCAGAGGGTCCTGTATAATGCTCCTATCCCCAGGACTATGGGGTGTAGCAGTGATCTCCGGAGCAGAGGGTCCTGTATAATGCTCCTATCCCCAGGACTATGGGGTGTAGCAGTGATCTCCAGAGCAGAGGGTCCTGTATAATGCTCCTATCCCCAGGACTATGGGGTTTAGCAGTGATCTCCGGAGCAGAGGGTCCTGTATAATGCTCCTATCCCCAGGACTATTTGCTGTATATTTTTATATCACTGGGACTCAGTCATCCTTTCCTCTGCACCAGCACCCATACACACTAGCCACACACCTTGGGTTATTTTCCCCTTTCTGTGGGTGGCGGTACTGATAGTCCAGGTGGGACAATTGTCACTCAGGACTACCGTGACAAGAGCCCAAGGGACCCATTACATCCCAGCAGGTCACCGACAAAGCAGGTATCACCATTAGTGATGATCGAACAGTAAAATGTTTGAGTTCAAGTCGAGTAAACTAGAAACATGGAACAACTTATAGCCTGAAATTTGGCATTAAGAATGAAAAGATAAAAAATGGGGGGGGGGGGGGGGGGATAAAATACAGCTAGAGATGAGCAAATAGTAAAATATTCGATAATTCGATTCAAATATCTTCCAATATTTGTATAGTCAAACGAATTTCAAATCCCATTATAGTCTATGGGAGAAAAATACTTGGGAACTCCTCTGTACGAAACATCGATACATCTAATAGTTGAAAAGATTGATTTTTTTTAATTATTCAGCAATGTAAACTGACCAAAATGGGCTTTTTACCCACTCAGGAAAAATTTGACCACCAACTCCTGTAAACCAAAGATTGATTCATCTAACGGACTATCATATTCCAGACTATCGGACTGATATTAAATACTACATGATTTATATTCCAGACTACAGGACACATATTCCACACTATCAAACTGATATTCCAGACTACAGGACACATATTCCACACTATCAAACTGATATGCCAGACTACAGGAGTCATATTCCAGACTATTGGACTGATATTCCAGACTACAGGACTGATATTACAGACTACGTAAAACACATTAACCTTTCTCATGTGTATTTAAGTAATGTGCTTGTGCTCATCTGTAATTAATAACTTGGTGACCTTAATTATTATCCGTTACGGTTCTCTGTATTTCTCTCTTTTTTACGACATTGGTATTACCTGTTCATGTTAACATGATTGAAATAAACTGTTTTATATGTAAAATTTTGAAAAAATTTTCAATATAAATTATTGATTTAAAAAAATAAAAATAAAAATAAAAAAAAAATATATATATATATATATATACATATATTTATTTATTTATTTATTTTTTTTTAATCAATAATTTATATTGAAAATGTTTTATACAAGTTACAGACTACAGGATTGATATTTCAAACTATCGGACTGATATTACAGACTACAGGACTCCTAATCCAGACTACAGGACTGATATTCCAAACCATCGGAGTTATATTACAGACTATAGGACTGATATTCCAGACTATTGGACTTATATTACAGACTACAGGACTCATATTCCAGACTATCAGACTCATATTTCAGACTACTGGACTGATATTACAAACTACGGTTGTCAGGTTTGTACCTGGTAAAACCACGCTCGCGAGCTCTGGTCGCCGGTTACGATCATGGCGGCAAAATGTACGTGCACAATAGTTATTTTCTTGTATCATTTTATTAGTGTGAACACGGTGTGATCCTGCCTTGGCATTTATATTGATTTAGGTTAACTCCCTACTCATTGTCTGGGAAGATTTCTTCCAGCAGGTATACAGTTAACACCTTGCCTTGGATAATGACTGACAGCCTGGTCCTCCTGTGCAATCTCTTGTTTCTCTGCTCCAATCGTCTCTGAGACCGGGACTTGCTTTCACATAAAGCTCAGTCATTTCCTAAGCCTGATGCCTGCTATAGGTTACACTTGTTGTACCTGTCTCTGGCTTTCTGCTCCTGTGAACTCTTGTTATACCTGACCTCGGCTTCTGACTGTTCTTTTGCTCTGTGATTCTGATCTATATTTTGATTCTCCTGGTTTTGACCCATTTTGCCTGACTACCCGCCATTGTGTTTTGTCTGTCTTTGTTGTTGTCTTTTGTCTTGTCTCACGTGTCACCCTATTTTAGTGCAGGGAACGTCACCTGGTTGTCAGCCATCATTTAGGGTGGTCTAGTGGCAAGTAGGCAGGGACAGCGGGAGTGGGGCAGTGTCAGGGCTTCACCTGTCTGTGTGAGTGTTTCCTTGTGTGCCCTGAACTGTCCTGACATTGGTACTGATATTTCAGACTATCGGAATGATATTCCAGACTACAGGACTGATATTCCAGACTATCGGACTGAGAACATAGGTCAACTGACAGGAATACAGCTGTAATCACTGAAAAAATCCACATACACTTTTGGGCACTGTGTATAAATTAGCAAATCCAATATGCAGTCTGCAATCCCAAAGCTAAGTATTGCTGTGACTGCAATGGTGTCTATGGACAGGAAAATGCTTGTTGCAAATATGCTAGTGTAACCTTGCTAAACAGCCCACTAATTTCTCTCATCTCACTGCCTATCTCAGTAATCTCACTAATCTCACTACCTATCTGTCTAATCGAAATGGCTGCATGCAGGGAAAGAAAGAGACATTGAGAGAGCACTCTATCCAGCACAGTGAGTGAATGCATCACAGTGATATATATATATATGGGATGGTCATGTGATTTTAGCAGCCAATGAGACCCCTACACCTCAGCAATGAGGTTTCTGACACTTCTATGTGCTCTGCACTGATTGGCTGGCAAAAAGGCGCTTGAACTAACTCGAACGCTAACTCGAACGCTAACTCAAACAAACTGTAAAATGTTCGGTTCGAAAAAATTGAGATGTTCGACTCAAACCTAACTTTTCTCGAACAGTTTGATCAACACTAGTCACCATCAGTGTGCTGGAGTCACGGCTATACCATCCCTGGCTGAGCTGTACAGCGAAACTGATAACACCCGTCAGTGCAGCACCACAAAAGGACCTGACATAGTGTGGTATTACACGGACCGATGGGGGACCGATAATACCTGTAAATGAGCAGCGATCTGCTAGATCCTCGCTCGTTTACTGGGCCTATTACGCGGCACGATAATCGTTAAACAAGGGCTGCCAGGACATTGTTACCGATGTCCTTGCAGCCCTTGTTTAAACTATATACATTACCTATCCACGTTCCAGGGCTGCTGCTGCCATCCGCTTCTCCATGGGTCCCGCGCGCTGTAACTCAGAGTGGCCTGTCAGCGGACAGGCCGCTCAGCCAATCACAGGCCGGGACCGCTGTGATTGGCCAGGCGGCCTGTCAGCTGACAGGCCGCTCTGAAGCTAGAGCACGCAGGACCCGGGGAGAAGAAGACCGCAGCAGCAGCCCTGGAGCATGGATAGGTAATGTATATCGACAGTCGCCGGCCGCGCACCGCTATTACAAGTATCGGTGCGCAGTCGTCGCCCAGCGAATATAGGTCAGAACCTATATCAACGATCAGCCGATGATTGTTGTCATCGGCTGATCGTTGTATTTATTACATGGAGCGATAATCGGCCAACTCGGACCAATTATCGTTCCGTGTAATAGTACCGTTAGAGGGATTGTGAGCATGGAATCGGTGAATGAGACCAGGAGCGTGAATATCTTTGCTCGCAACCCAAGTCCGCTCCTCCGGCCCGAACCCCTTCCAGTGAATGAAGTATTGGACGGAGTTCTGTACCCGGCGAGGGTCCCGAATTTTTTCCACCTCAAACTCAAGATCCCCTTAAATGACTACATTCAAGGGGATCTACAAAATACACACAGATATATATCTGCCAGAATGTCGGGAAGAGATTTAAAAAAAAAATAGATAAATAAATAAGTTTTTTTTTTTTTCCATTTCATCTTGCAGGAGATTTTCCCATCTTCCTTGGATCAGGAATGAGTACTATAACCCCCAGCGATGGTAAGGACCCCCCCCCTCCTCTTATAACAATCTTATTTCTGTATTGGGTGAATGATCCCACAACATCTGTACAATTCGCACATTTATCCTTATAAGAAATAGACTCATTATATCCCTACCAATCCCCCATGTTCCTGCTTTGTTTGCCTTGTTGCTCTTGGTTACAATTAGAGATGAGTCATTTACAGTAATAATCTCCCAGCTTCCCAGGACTGGCTCCAGCTTTTCCAAGTCCTCAGTCTAATGGCTGGAGCATCCGCTCCAGGCTGGGGCAGGTATATAGGAGTGACTAACAGTACTACGGGCAAAGAAACCGAACACCAGATGGCAGGATGATGAGCATTCATGCTGCTAGAAATAAAATACATGGAAACAATGAATAAAGTCCAATATGAATAATGTAATATGGGGATTGTGATGACAGATCGGGACATTATTCTTAACCCTTTAAGGACATGGCACATTTTCAGTTTTACGTTTTCGGTTTTTCCTCCTTGTGTTTAAAAGGTCATAGCACTTGCATTTTTCCACCTAGAAACCCAGATGAGCCCTTATTTTTTGCGTCACTAATTGTACTTTGCAATTACAGGCTGAATTTTTGCATAAAGTACACTGCGAAACCAGAAAAAAATTCAAAGTGTGGTGAAATTGAAAAAAAAAACGCATTTCTTTTATTTGGGGGAAATGTGTTTTTACGCCATTCGCCCTGGGGTAAAACTGACTTGTTATATATGTTCCTCAAGTCGTTACGATTAAAACGATATATAACATGTATAACTTATATTGTATCTGATGGCCTGTAAAAAATTCAAACCGTTGTTAACCAATATACGTTCCTTAAAATCGCTCCATTCCCAGGCTTATAGTGCTTTTATCCTTTGGTCTATGGGGCTGTGCGAGGTGTCATTTTTTGCGCCATGATGTGATCTTTCTATCGGTACCTTGATTGCGCATATACGACTTTTTGATCGCTTTATATTACATTTTTTCTGGATTTGATGCGACCAAAAATGCGCAATTTTGCACTTTGGGATTTTTTTGCGCTGACGCCGTTTACCGTACGAGATCAGGAATGTGATTAATTAATAGTTCGGGCGATTACGCACGCGGCGATAGCAAACATGTTTATTTATTTATTTGTTTACTTTTATTTAAAACCTGGGAAAAGGGGGGTGATTCAGACTTTTATTAGGGGAGGGGGCTTTTTACTATTAACAACACTTTTTTTTTTTTTTTTACACATATACTAGAAGCCCCCCTGGGGTTAGGGTTATTACCCCCTGGGGTTAGGGTTATTCCCCCTAGGGGACTTCTAGTATATACACTTGGATCTCTCATTGAGATCTCTGCAGCATAGATATGCTGCAGAGATCCATGAGATTGGCACTCGTTTGCTTTCGGCTGCTGCAGCCGAAAACGAACGAGTGCCGAGCCGAGGACGGCGCCATCTTGGACGCGTCCCCGGCCGGCATCAGTAACGGAGATCGCTCCTCCGGGACAAGGTCCCGGAGGAGCGATCTCCCCCACTAGACCCCAGGGAAACGTTGCCTCCGGTAATCAGAGGCAGCTCTCAACTTTGACAGCTGCCTCCGATTAGCTAATTAGCGGGCACGGCGATCAGACCGTGCCCGCTAATAGCAGCGGTCCCGGGCTACTCGCGGAACCCGGGATCGCGGCACTTCAAAGCGGGGCCGCCGCGCGGCCCCGCTTTGAAGTGCAAGTGAGGACATATGACGTACGCATACGTCCTATGTCCTTAAGAGGTTAAAGTGTAACTGTCATTTCAGGGTCATTTTTCTGAAAACAATAAATATCTATT
This sequence comes from Dendropsophus ebraccatus, assembly GCF_027789765.1. Taxonomy (NCBI): domain Eukaryota; kingdom Metazoa; phylum Chordata; class Amphibia; order Anura; family Hylidae; genus Dendropsophus; species Dendropsophus ebraccatus. The sequence goes on along the minus strand of NC_091458.1, from coordinate 7,779,278 downwards.
GTTCAAGCGATTTTAAGAAACTCTGTAATAGGTTTTATTTACCAAAAGAGTTTTTTTTTGTACTGAAAATGCAGTTTTCCTAGCTCCCCCCTAACTTCAGAAGAAGCAGGATTTCTGTGGGAGGGGCTGAGAGGAGTGAGTGAGCACAGATCAGTCCTGCACAGCACAACACCCTGCAATATTCTCTTAGCAAGTTCCTAGATAAGCACTGACCTTTCTGACCTCTGAATCCAGCGTTTTAGGTGCCCAGACAGTCTACAAACAGCTGACCTCCATGTCACCTCTTCCTGCTCCCTCATCTCCCTTGGCCTCTCCCCCCTCCATAGGAGATAATGGAGAGAGCAGAACCCGTCTTCACTGGCTTCTCTGTAATGAAGACGTGTTTGCCTGATAATGCACAGATAGGAAAGGGGGAGAGGCTTGGAAATTGTTTTTTTGAGTACAGAAAGAGGCTTTTTTGCCTAATAAAACCTATTATAGAGTTTCTTAAAATCGCTTATACTACTGATTTTTGCCAAAAAAAAAATGACAGTTACGCTTTAAGCTTGATATATACCCTTTTTTTTTTGTATGTTGCGTGGGTTTCCTCCGGGTACTTCGGTTTCCTCCCACACCCAAAACATACAGATAGGTGGATTTAGATTGTGAGCCCTATTGGGGACAGGGAGCAATAATTGGCGAAACTTTGTAAAGTGCTGAGGAATATGTGTGCGCTATACAAATAAAAGTATTATTATTATTATTATTATTATTCTCCAAAAAATAAGCCTTACCCCGAATATAAGACCTAGCTGGATTTTGCAGGGCTTTTAGATTTTCATGCAAACTTAGACCTGTTTCACACCACATATAACACCGGCAGTTCTGTGACCCGGCAGTGTAACAGAGCGGCCGGTGTCAGTGAAGGTTATCCCGGCCGGTACTGAAATTCCCAGTTCACCATTGAACACAATGAAGAGAGCGTCCGGAGCCGCACTCTCCACTGTGTGACTTGTCAGGCTTTATTCAGCCACTTTCAATCCTGTACCTGTTTTTTTCAGAATTTGTCTATGCACGTTGTCTTTTAACTGTCTTTCTCTATGTATGCACTCTTTCTTCCATCTTCCTTTCCCCTCCACTTGTAGAAGAGGAGCAGCCATTTTTGTTCTACTACTGCTATTATGATTTTGCTGAAACATCATTCCTTATTTGAGGAACTAAATCTGTATAATACGGAGGAAAGAAGGGAAACGGAACATAATTGAAACCTTCAAATAAGTTAAAGGACAAAATAAGGTTCAGGGGTAAAATGCTTTTAATAAATAAAACTGAAGCCAGTAAGTGACTGTAAACCTGTCTGGGATAATCTATATCTATCCGCAATCTATCTTCTATTCTACTAGATACTGCACTGATAGAAGAAAGATGTGAACAGAATTTTACATGTGTGGTGACCGCGGGGTCTGCAAGATGGGGTAATGCAGGCTACAGGTGGTGCAGTGTCGCTATATGTGTAACGGAGTGGTACGCTAACTGCTCCCACAGTCCCATCAAACACTTTGACAAAATTTTCAGTGGAAAACATCAACTATGGGGAAAAACGGTAACTTTGCTGAAAGGTCTTTAAGGTGCATTACAGCCAACAAGCCCTTTTTGAGATAGTTTGGGAACAGGTCTATCAGGTAATTCCCTTTAAATTAGAGTACCTCATTTACTGTGGGGTAGTGTGGGGCTTATGCAGACGCACTTTGCACCACCTTGGAAACTGGTAGGAGCCATCCTTGGCAATAGCCAGAAACAGGACTCGGAGGGAGCAGGAGGGACCTTTCAGCGAGAAGCAACTTCTCAAACCCCTGACTGGACTTGTGTAGTAAATCTGTGGTTCACAGAACTTGGTTAGAGACAACAGCGCTCGCAGCGTGGACAGGTAGTTGCACCCTTGGAGAGTTAGCACCCCATCCCTCTGTTTCTTAGGTAAGATGGACAACAACAGTGCAGCAGCTCAGGAACAGTACAATAGGGTTCTGGCGCTGGATACAACTGGTACACATACACAGGAACACTGGAAACTCAGAAGACCCCTCGGCCTGCTCTAACCACTCTTATATACTGCAGGGAGCTGCTCCCATTGGTGGAGAGAGGCCTGAGGAGACTTTGAGTTATCTGTGATAGGCTGAGAGAGATGATGAACACCAGACAGACCGGCCCAACAAGCAGGTGGCAGACTAGCACATGGCAGAATACAGACAGAAGAGTTAACCCTTTACACAATCCTTCACCACATGCTACCTGTCAATGAATAGAGAACATGAGAACACACAGAATCCCTGAGAGGATAAATAACATTGCGGCCCCGCATAACAGCAGCCAGCGTGCACAACAGGCTTCCAGGACACTGCATATGTATAATGGAAACTGTATCATTTCCTATTGTATAAAAATATTAATTAAATAATCCCTTTAAGGCTGTATGTTGAAACGCAATGTGAAACTAGCCTAAGCATATTTGTCACCAGAGTATTAAAAATCACACCAAAAAATTGTCTCCTGTAAATCCTTCATCATTGTGCTGGTAAGTGACCGGGGACGCTGGACGTCTGATCTGTGGAAGCTTCTAGAATGATCTAAGACAGGTAGACTATATATAAGATGCTGTCAGTGTTCTGCAGGTTCTAGAAGACGTCATTCTTGTGTCTCCTATTGTTTCCTAGATGACGACACCCGGAGGTTTCACCAGGAGATTTGTCAGTATGAAGATCATGTCCTGAGGATGACGTATATATATTTCCTGGATGATCTGCAGCTCATTGTGGAGAACCTGGACCCTCACCCACTTCTCAGAGAGCTCCATGCCCGAAATATTCCTGATGTAAAGGTGAGAGGTCATGACCTGCCGGTGTTATATACAGGAACCCCCCCCCCATGTTATCATGTGTTATATACAGGAGCCCCCCGTGTTATCATGTGTTATATACAGGAGCCCCCCGTGTTATCATGTGTTATATACAGGAGCCCCCCGTGTTATCATGTGTTATATACAGGAGCCCCCCGTGTTATATACAGGAGCCCCCCGTGTTATCATGTATTATATACAGGAGCCCCCCCCCCCCCCTGTTATCATGTGTTATATACAGGAGCCCCCCATGTTATCATGTGTTATATACAGGAGCCCCCCCCCCCCGTGTTATCATGTGTTATATACAGGAGCCCCCCGTGTTATCATGTGTTATATACAGGAGCCCCCCCCCCCCCCCCCCCCCGTGTTATCATGTGTTATATACAGGAGCCCCCCGTGTTATCATGTGTTATATACAGGAGCTCCCCGTGTTATCATGTGTTATATACAGTAGCCCCCATGTTATCATGTGTTATATACAGGAGCCCCCCGTGTTATCATGTGTTATATACAGGAGCCCCCCCGTGTTATCATGTGTTATATACAGGAGCCCCCCCGTGTTATCATGTGTTATATACAGGAGCCCCCCGTGTTATCATGTGCTATATACAGGAGCCCCCCGTGTTATCATGTGTTATATATACAGGAGCCCCCCGTGTTATCATGTGTTATATACAGTAGCCCCCCGTGTTATCATGTGTTATATACAGGAGCCCCCCGTGTTATCATGTGTTATATACAGGAGCCCCCCCCCCCTGTGTTATCATGTCTTATATACAGGAGCCCCCCGTGTTATCATGTGTTATATACTGGAGCCCCCCCCCCCCCGTGTTATCATGTGTTATATACAGGAGCCCCCCGTGTTATCATGTGTTATATACAGGAGCCCCCCGTGTTATCATGTGTTATATACAGGAGCCCCCCGTGTTATCATGTGTTATATACAGGAGCCCCCCATGTTATCATGTGTTATATACAGGAGCCCCCCATGTTATCATGTGTTATATACAGGAGCCCCCCGTGTTATCATGTGTTATATACAGGAGCCCCCCCCCCCCCCCCCCCCCCGTGTTATCATGTGTTATATACAGGAGCCCCCCGAGTTATCATGTGTTATATACAGGATCCCCCCGTGTTATCATGTGTTATATACAGGAGCCCCCCATGTTATCATGTGTTATATACAGGAGCCCCCCGTGTTATCATGTGTTATATACAGGAGCCCCCCCCCCCCCCCCCCCCCCGTGTTATCATGTGTTATATACAGGAGCCCCCCGTGTTATCATGTGTTATATACAGGAGCCCCCCCCATGTTATCATGTGTTATATACAGGAGCCCCCCATGTTATCATGTGTTATATACAGGAGCCCCCGTGTTATCATGTGTTATATACAGGAGCCCCCCGTGTTATCATGTGTTATATACAGGAGCCCCCCCCCCCCCCCGTGTTATCATGTGTTATATACAGGAGCCCCCCGTGTTATCATGTGTTATATACAGGAGCCCCCCGTGTTATCATGTGTTATATACAGGAGCCCCCCCCTCCCGTGTTATCATGTGTTATATACAGGAGCCCCCCGTGTTATCATGTGTTATATACAGGAGCCCCCCGTGTTATCATGTGTTATATACAGGAGCCCCCCATGTTATCATGTGTTATATACAGGAGCCCCCTGTGTTATCATGTGTTATATACAGGAGCCCCCCCGTGTTATCATGTGTTATATGCACGAGCCCCCCCCCCCGTGTTATCATGTGTTATATACAGGAGCCCCCTGTGTTATCATGTGTTATATACAGGAGCCCCCCGGCTCTTATTCATGATATCTGTACAACATACATACATAGATGAAGTGTTAGTGCTCACTCTAAGACTGGTTAGTACAGCAGGCAGGTATTGGTCCTAGAACATATAAGAACTTTTATACACCTACTGAGGCTACTGGGTGAGTCTTCTCTCTTTTGAGTGTGTTATCTGTGATTTATCTTTGTATAATGTTCCTTATGTCGGATCTTTCTTGTGTTCTAGAAATACTTGAGTCTAGAAGATGATAGAAGAACATTGGCCCGGACGTTACTACAGGATATGTATGACAGAGGAAGAGAAGCTGTGATAGCATTGTGGGTCAGTCTATACGTCTTACAGAAGAATCATGGCTCCCCTGGCCTGCGCGCTGTACTGAAGGAAGTCCGTCATACAGGTAACATTGTGGATGAGACGTCAGCATGGAATAGGGGGTTGTCATTACTTATATTGAACAATGGTAAAAATAGGACTTAACACCTGCATAGTTCAATGGATTTGTGGTTGTCTGAAGGATAGATATCAGAGGATCATTGTTAAAGGGAACCTTTCAGCACAGACACTTCCAGACTAGCAGCAGTGTCGACTCATAATCCAGAAGTGTGGGTACTCTGGGTAATGCACCACACATGACAGAAATGTGGTAGGTAAGGATAGTGACATAGGAGAAGGGTTGGTAGGTAAGGATAGTGACATAGGAGAAGGTTTGGTAGGTAAGGATAGTGACATAGGAGAAGGGTTGATAGGTAAGGATAGTGACATAGGAGAAGGGTTGGTAGGTAAGGATAGTGACATAGGAGAAGGGTTGGTAGGTAAGGATAGTGATATAGGAGAAGGGTTGGAAGGTAAGGATAGTGACATAGGAAAAGGTTTGGTAGGTAAGGATAGTGACATAGGAGAAGGGTTGGTAGGTAAGGATAGTGACATAGGAGAAGGGTTGATAGGTAAGGATAGTGACATAGGAGAAGGGTTGGAAGGTAAGGATAGTGACATAGGAAAAGGTTTGGTAGGTAAGGATAGTGACATAGGAGAAGGTTTGGTAGGTAAGGATAGTGACATAGGAGAAGGGTTGGTAGGTAAGGATAGTGATATAGGAGAAGGTTTGGTAGGTAAGGATAGTGATATAGGAGAAGGGTTGGTAGGTAAGGATCGTGACATAGGAGAAGGGTTGGTAGGTAAGAATAGTGACATAGGAGAAGGGTTGGTAGGTAAGGATAGTGACATAGGAGAAGGTTTGGTAGGTAAGGATAGTGACATAGGAGAAGGGTTGGTAGGTAAGGTCAGTGACATAGGAGAAGGTTTGGTAGGTAAGGATAGTGACAATAGAGAAGGTTTGGTAGGTAAGGATAGTGATATAGGAGAAGGGTTGGTAGGTAAGAATTGTGACATAGGAGAAGGGTTGGTAGGTAAGGATAGTGACATAGGAGAAGGTTTGGTAGGTAAGGATAGTGACATAGGAGAAGGTTTGGTAGGTAAGGATGGTGACATAGGAGAAGGGTTGGTAGGTAAGGATAGTGACATAGGAGAATGGTTGGTAGGTAAGGATAGTGACAGGAGAAGGTTTGGTAGGTAAGGATAGTGACATAGGAGAAGGTTTGGTAGGTAAGGATAGTGACATAGAGAAGGTTTGGTAGGTAAGGATAGTGACATAGGAGAAGGGTTGGTAGGTAAGGATAGTGACATAGGAGAAGGTTTGGTAGGTAAGGATAGTGACATAGAGAAGGTTTGGTAGGTAAGGATAGTGACATAGGAGAAGGTTTGGTAGGTAAGGATAGTGACATAGGAGAAGGGTTGCGGTTCAGGGAAGAAACAGAGTGCTGCACCTCACACCTATGGCTGATACTAGTGCCGCTAGGCTAAAATAAAAAACACATCAGAATTTTGTGTATGAATTGATCAAGCCATACTGCCCCATGTATCTGATACACATGGGTCCCTACACTAAGTCCACACCGTGCCAGTCAGTGGCCACCAACCCCGCAGGCGTGCACAGCCAGGGAACGGGGGCCATGTAGAAGGGTTGGTAGGTAAGGATAGTGATATAGAAGAAGGTTTGGTAGGTAAGGATAGTGACATAGGAGAAGGTTTGGTAGGTAAGGATAGTGATATAGGAGAAGGTTTGGTAGGTAAGGATAGTGACATAGGAGAAGGTTTGGTAGGTAAGGATAGTGACATAGGAGAAGGTTTGGTAGGTAAGGATAGTGACATAGGAGAAGGGTTGGTAGGTAAGGATAGTGACATAGGAGAAGGTTTGGTAGGTAAGGATAGTGACATAGGAGAAGGTTTGGTAGGTAAGGATAGTGACATAGGAGAAGGGTTGGTAGGTAAGGATAGTGACATAGGAGAAGGGTTGGTAGGTAAGGATAGTGACAGGAGAAGGTTTGGTAGGTAAGGATAGTGACATAGGAGAAGGGTTGGTAGGTAAGGATAGTGACATAGGAGAAGGATTGTTAGGTAAGGATAGTGACATAGGAGAAGGTTGGTAGGTAAGGATAGTGACATAGGAGAAGGTTCGGTAGGTAAGGATGGTGACATAGGAGAAGGTTTGGTAGGTAAGGATTGTGACATAGGAGAAGGTTTGGTAGGTAAGGATAGTGACATAGGAGAAGGTTTGGTAGGTAAGGATAGTGACATATGAGAAGGGTTGGTAGGTAAGGATAGTGACATGGGAGAAGGGTTGGTAGGTAAGGATAGTGACATAGGAGAATGGTTGGTAGGTAAGGATAGTGACATAGGAGAAGGTTTGGTAGGTAAGGAAAGTGACATAGGGAAGGTTTGGTAGGTAAGGATAGTGACATAGGAGAAGGTTTGGTAGGTAAGGATAGTGATATAGGAGAAGGGTTGGTAGGTAAGGATAGTGATATAGGAGAAGGTTAGGTAGGTAAGGATAGTGACATAGGAGAAGGGTTGGTAGGTAAGGATAGTGACATAGGAGAACAGTTGGTTGGTAGGTAAGGATAGTGACATAGGAGAAGGGTTGGTAGGTAAGGATAGTGACATAGGAGAAGGTTTGGTAGGTAAGGATAGTGACATAGGAGAAGGGTTGGTAGGTAAGGATAGTGACATAGGAGAAGGTTCGGTAGGTAAGGATAGTGATATAGGAGAAGGTTTGGTAGGTAAGGATAGTGATATAGGAGAAGGGTTGGTAGGTACAGATAGTGACATAGGAGAAGGTTTGGTAGGTAAGGATAGTGACATAGGAGAAGGGTTGGTAGGTAAGGATAGTGACATAGGAGAAGGGTTGGTAGGTAAGGATAGTGACATAGGAGGTTTGGTAGGTAAGGATGGTGACATAGGAGAAGGTTTGGTAGGTAAGGATAGTGACATAGGAGAAGGGTTGGTAGGTAAGGATAGTGATATAGGAGAAGGGTTGGTAGGTAAGGATAGTGACATAGGAGAAGGGTTGGTAGGTAAGGATAGTGACATAGGAGAAGGTTTGGTAGGTAAGGATAGTGACATAGGAGAAGGGTTGGTAGGTAAGGATAGTGACATAGGAGAAGGGTTGGTAGGTAAGGATAGTGACATAGGAGAAGGTTTGGTAGGTAAGGATAGTGACATAAGAGAAGGTTTGGTAGGTAAGGATAGTGACATAGGGGAAGGGTTGGTAGGTAAGGATAGTGACATAGGAGAAGGGTTGGTAGGTAAGGATAGTGACATAGGAGAAGGTTTGGTAGGTAAGGATAGTGACATAAGAGAAGGTTTGGTAGGTAAGGATAGTGACATAGGGGAAGGGTTGGTAGGTAAGGATAGTGACATAGGAGAAGGGTTGGTAGGTAAGGATAGTGACATAGGAGAAGGTTTGGTAGGTAAGGATAGTGACATAAGAGAAGGTTTGGTAGGTAAGGATAGTGACATAGGGGAAGGGTTGGTAGGTAAGGATAGTGACATAGGAGAAGGGTTGGTAGGTAAGGATAGTGACATAGGAGAAGGGTTGGTAGGTAAGGATAGTGACATAGGAGAAGGGTTGGTAGGTAAGGATAGTGACATAGGAGAAGGGTTGGTAGGTAAGGATAGTGACATAGGAGAAGGGTTGGTAGGTAAGGATAGTGATATAGGAGAAGGGTTGGTAGGTAAGGATAGTGACATAGGAGAAGGGTTGGTAGGTAGGGATAGTGACATAGGAGAAGGTTTGGTAGGTAGGGATAGTGATATAGGAGAAGGTTTGGTAGGTAGGGATAGTGATATAGGAGAAGGGTTGGTAGGTAAGGATAGTGACATAGGAGAAGGGTTGGTAGGTAGGGATAGTGACATAGGAGAAGGTTTGGTAGGTAAGGATAGTGATATAGGAGAAGGTTTGGTAGGTAGGGATAGTGACATAGGAGAAGGGTTGGTAGGTAGGGATAGTGCCTGTCTGGCGTCAGTCCAGAATAGAGAATTCTACTTACGCTGGTGAGTGCCACTGCTTTCTCTTTATTAATTCTCCTATGTATATTCCATGTGCCCATCCAGCACTCATGACGTCTATGCAGAGAATCCCTCACATCTGTCATTACTTATTAGGTGAGACTCTGGTGGAGCAAATCCTAGTGGATGAAGAGGGGCACCAACTTCCGGCAGCACTGATAGGTAACTATATATACATTTATTATAGGAAGAATACTCAGTTTCCATGAAGCTGAACTGACACAACCAAAACATATAAACTGGAGTCTAACCTGATCAGTAAAGACTCATTTGCATTTTATACCACATGAAAGTAATATGCGGGTCTATAAAAGTCTGTATTTAACTTGTTGATGAAAAATGATTGCACCCAGATGGTATTGTCAGATTGCTGTAAAACTCTATCTACTGTATCTACTTTTGAATTTCTCTAAATTAGAGGAATTAAGAATCATCCCGGAGGGATATCTGGCTAGTCCTGTGTTTTGAGACTCTTCAATGAGGCTCCACGGGCTCTTCTTTTGCATTATCATGTTTCCCAGGGGGCAATGCACCTAGGACTTCACTGCATTGAGCGCTTTCACTGGCAGCCGGCAGTGTTGTCATTTGGCTGGTCTCCCTGAGTTCAGCAATCTGTTTCTCAAGAAGGTGAGAAGGCAGTGCAGGTAGAATAGCACCATGAGCCATTGGGCCCTATGTCCAACGGCAGCTTAGGGCCCTATTGCATGGAGAGATTATCTGCTGAATCAGAGCGATTCCGGCAGATATTGCTCCAGGTAATAAAGACAACGTTCAGCTCAGGAACCGATCATTGGCTGAGCGTTGTCTTTCAACATGTTTAAAATTTATCAATTGCCAGCTGCACATCGCTACATGTAATAGTGTAATGTGAGAGTAAAGAAAATAATAAAGATGTATACTTACCTGCCCACATTCCCCAGGTGTCCTGGTGCCTTGTTTCTCTGATTCCTGGATCACCGCAGCCACCTCTGGCACTTCCAAACCCATCTCTGAAGTGCCAGGCCACTCAGACGATTACTGCAGTTCTGTCCTGTGATTGGCTGAACAGCCCGTCACTTCAGAGACAGGACAAGAAGTGTGCAACTGCAGTGACTGGGGAATTCCACAGACAAGGCTGGAGGATACCAGGGGAATTTGGGCAGGTAAGTACATCTTTATTATTTTACACCTTTAAAGCCGGGGCCCTTGCTGCATGATAATCGAGCCGTAAAATAGGCTATGTAAGCGAGTGCCAATACAGCATATTGGGCTGTGTAATATGGCCCGTAAAGGTGGGAGTGATCTAGTCAAGTGATGCCATCCGAGGGAATGCTTGATCAACTCCAATCTACTACCTGATTGAGGTAATACTACTGTATAAATAATAAGATTTTAGGTCAGGGAGGCCCACTGCACCAGATGATGTGGGTCAACAATAGAGAGATCTTTTTGTTCTCACTGGTTTGCCCTTTCAGATGAAATGGTTTTGAATAATTACAAAGAATGCAAATAAGGTGGTGGGAATTTTTAGGTGTCTTTTTCAAGCTTCTGAATGTCTATCTACATGTAGCCTTTATCTTCCTATACTCTACAGATGTCCAGAACCGTCACAGGAAACATTTATATGAGAAAACTGAGAAACTTGTAGAGAACATCCCTCCAAGATGTAACCAGGAAGAGGAAAGCTTCCCATTGTGGACACGTTATGTGAACCTCATCATTGTCTTCACGGATAACTTTAGGGAACGTTCTGGGAATGAGCTCTTAGAGACCGGGGTAAAACATGAGCAATACATAAAAAAAAACCAGAACCAATTGCAGCGCATTTCTCCCAACAAGATGTTCCGCTGGTGTCACCAATCCAGACTTGTGCCCCATATAGTAATGGTGATCGGAGTGCCGGGTGTAGGGAAGACCACACTGATTCAGAAGTTTGTCTATGACTGGGTGAGGGGCGATCTCTATCAAAGATTCTCTTTTGTCTTCTTGTTCAAATTCCGTGAGCTGAACAGACTGGATGAGGTTAGTCTGGAGACCATGATCCTCCAACAATACCCGTATCTGGAGCCGCAGATTGAGAACATCTTACAAGATCCAGAGAAACTTCTCTTCATATTTGATGGATTAGATGAAAGCAATCATACAATGGATTTCACATCTGGTCACTTGTGCTCTAATCCTAGAGAGCGCGGACATTGTGGTCAGATTGTGGTTAGTTTGGTGAGAAAGTCTCTTCTTAATGGTTGTTCTGTTCTAATGACCAGTCGTCCCACCAGACTGGCATCAACTGATTGTGATGTTTTCCAGCGAAGAGTAGAGATCATTGGATTTTTTCCAGAAGAACGACAGACGTACTTTGAGAATTTCTTCTCCGACCCTGAACTGGCAGAAAAGGCTTTTACTTATGTGAAGCAGAATGACACATTGTACACGTTCTGTTACCTCCCGTCCTACTGCTGGATCATCTGTACAGTGTTATCCAGGAGCTTCCAGACAACAAGTAGTGATCAGCCGCCATCATTATTACCCAAAACAGTCACCCAGCTCTTTGCCATATTTGAGTATGTACCAATATAGAGGGCTCTCTAGAAGCAGGTGGTGTGTTACAAACACTGTCAAGACATATGATTTGTGCACCTGTATAAATTGTACGTCAACATTTATTGCTTGAATCTATATATCATATTGATAGTAGGTCATCGCTGTAAAAAACCTAGTAAGGTAAACCTAGTAGTAGAAAGCAGTCTATATGCATAGGAAATACATAAAAATCACATATAAATGCCTAACTAGTATAAAGATAAAAATGGATAAAATCTATAAGATAAAATAAAAATTGTGTGTATATGGAGCCTAGTGAGGTTGCCTGCGCCGGGCCCAGCGCAGGCAGCTCACCTAGATGTATTTAGCAGTAGTCCCGAATCAAGAAGTCTGGCATAGGCTCGTATCGCTGGATGGCCGTTGGAATAATTATATTAGTGTCCTAGTGAGACAGCTTACTTTTCAGATCATACACTTTGGGTGAGATAAGGTGCTATAAATGACAAATGGTGGAATGTCCACCTCTCACCCTGCCGGCGGTAGCTCCCACGGTCCAATATAGTATTGTAGCGGCGGTCCAAGTCTCAGTCAGTGCGGCTTCTATGCAATCCGTGCAGTTGAGATCTGATTCAGCACAGTGGGTTGTCTCATGCTGTTTGCAGCATCCACATGCATGTGAGCGCGCGCTCTTGTTAACTGCCGCTTGGTTTGAATGTCCAGGCAGATACGGCTTGAGTTCGGGATATAATCAGTAAATGATAAAAAGGCTCTGTTATCCTTGGTTCTTGTACGCGTTTCAGGAGATCTACTCGCTCCTTTCCTCAGCAGAGAACTTGGATAACGAGTTATCCAAGTTCTCTGCTGAGGAAAGGAGCGAGTAGATCTCCTGAAACGCGTACAAGAACCAAGGATAACAGAGCCTTTTTATCATTTACTGATTATATCCCGAACTCAAGCCGTATCTGCCTGGACATTCAAACCAAGCGGCAGTTAACAAGAGCGCGCGCTCACATGCATGTGGATGCTGCAAACAGCATGAGACAACCCACTGTGCTGAATCAGATCTCAACTGCACGGATTGCATAGAAGCCGCACTGACTGAGACTTGGACCGCCGCTACAATACTATATTGGACCGTGGGAGCTACCGCCGGCAGGGTGAGAGGTGGACATTCCACCATTTGTCATTTATAGCACCTTATCTCACCCAAAGTGTATGATCTGAAAAGTAAGCTGTCTCACTAGGACACTAATATAATTATTCCAACGGCCATCCAGCGATACGAGCCTATGCCAGACTTCTTGATTCGGGACTACTGCTAAATACATCTAGGTGAGCTGCCTGCGCTGGGCCCGGCGCAGGCAACCTCACTAGGCTCCATATACACACAATTTTTATTTTATCTTATAGATTTTATCCATTTTTATCTTTATACTAGTTAGGCATTTATATGTGATTTTTATGTATTTCCTATGCATATAGACTGCTTTCTACTACTAGGTTTACCTTACTAGGTTTTTTACAGCGATGACCTACTATCAATATGATATATAGATTCAAGCAATAAATGTTGACGTACAATTTATACAGGTGCACAAATCATATGTCTTGACAGTGTTTGTAACACACCACCTGCTTCTAGAGAGCCCTCTATATTGGTACATACTCATTTATTCATTTATATCCTGTGAGCGCTGGGAATAGTGGTGCACTCGAAGGGGGTGGACTCCATTCGTAGGGGTTAGGTGTAGCAGACCTTTACTATTTTTTCTATTCTTTGCCATATTTGTCGCCAACATCCTGACCAATCACAGCCTGGAGAAAAGTGACGCTCAGAAGGTCCTGCAGTCCATCGGATGGATGGCAGAATATGGAGTCATGAATCAAAGAATTATTTTTGATGAAAGAGACCTGGGTTCTTTCCATGTGGACAATAAGTCAAAACTCTTATCAAGTTTTCTGATGGAATCGGAGGAACCTGTGACCTATTCCTTCTTACATCTCACTGTTCAGGAGTTCTTCTCTGCCTTGGTGCATTATGCGGATTATTCTCCTGAGAAGTTACAGGAATCACTAAATAGAGCCCAATCCTATTGTGATGGACGTGGTGAGATGTTCCTCCGTTTCCTGTGTGGTCTATCAGACGCCTCCACCAGGTCAATGCTAACTGGATATCTGGACACACAAGCAGCTCAGGCCTCAAGACATGTCATCACTTGGCTGAAGAACTTCATTGTAGAAGAACAGAGGCTGGGGGAAAATGAATACAGTGGACAACCTCTTCTCAGGAAATTCTACTATCTGTATGAATCCAGGAATAAACCTCTAGTGCAGGAATCATTACAATCATACAGAAGATTAGACCTTTCCGATGTACACATGTCGGCTCTAGACTGCACAGTGTTATCATTCATCATGGAAACCTGCACAAATATAGACAAACTTGACCTATCTGGATGCTCATTAGGCCCTGAAGGATTAGAGAGACTTGCACCAGCTTTACATAACCTGCAAAATCTGAGGTAAATTACTAATTATATTTTATCCTTCTGGTGTTAATGTTCTGACCGAAACTATTTATTACATGTATACTTCATACCTTTTAATATGTGTCCTAGAAAAGTAGATAGGGTCAGTGTTCAGGGTCCAATGGTCATATACCCACTGAACAGTTATTTATTGTCCATCCTATGAACAAGTTATTAAGAGGTGGCTTCTAGTGATGACATTTATGGATGTTACTAACAGCTGGGGACATTTTCTCTTCATATTCAAAATCTACTGATTTTTTATTCTCTGTGGACACGTTACCCACATCTAATCTTCTTACTATTAAAGGTTGGCTTATAATAATCTACCAGACACTTCCTGTACCTATTTGGCATCTGTAATAAGGAATAACTGGTCCTTAAAGATACTTGACCTGTGGAGTAACCGTCTTGCTGGTCCTCACTTAAGTGACCTGATGGAAGCTCTGTCCAGTCCAGCCTGCAGGATAGAGGAATTACGGTGAGTATAAGAAATGTGTACAGGACTGAGCCATGTATCTAATCCTATCATGTGTGATACTGTCTGCTGAGCCATGTATCTAATCCTCTGATGTGTAATACTGTCTGTTGTAGATATTGTGCTACCTAAGCTTCTGTGTGATAATGTCTGATAAGCCACTGTATATGTTTTAGTAACCTGGAATAGTTTTCCAACAGTCTTCAAGGAGTTATTAGAGGTTCTGAGTTTCCTTTTTACTCTGTGATCTAACGCATCCCTACCCATCTAAATTGGTTTTAGGTCAGGGGATTGTGAAGGCCATGTCTCCTGACACAGCAATCCATCACCTTCTTGGCCGGGCAGACCTTACTTTGCCTTTTTTTTTTATTATTATTATTTAAGGGGGGGGGGGGTGTTCACTGTCGGAAAACAAATGATGGTCTCACTAAGCACAAACCAGATAAGACGGGATGTGGTTGAAGAATGCTGTGGTAACAATGCCAACTACAGTGGCTTGAGCGTTGACTAAATCACAGTGTCACCAACAACGCCCTTCCGACCATAACACCTCTTCTGTTATGCTTCATAGTGGGAACCACACATGTAGAACATCCACCCACATTTTCTTTATCTCACAAAAATATGGTGGTTGGAACAAAAATCCAAATGTTCATTCATGAGACCAAAGTAGAAATTTCCATTGGTCTAAAGTCCATTCTTTGAGTTTCTTGTCCCAAGCAGTTCTCTTTTTCCTCATCTTAGGCAGTGATTTTTTTGCCCATCAATTTGACCATTAAGGCCTGATTCTCTGAACAGTTGATGTTTGGATGTATCTGGTGCTTTACCTCTGTTAATTGATCTAACACTGTGTTTATTCGCAATTTCTGTAACTCTAATGATCTTATCCACTCCAACAGAGGTATCCTTTGGTGTTCCTTTTTTTGGGGTGGTCCTCCTGCGATTTCTATACTAATAACCCTTTTTTTTTTTTTTTACAGATTAGATGATAATAATCTACCAGACACTTCCTGCCTCCAGTTGGCTTTTGGAATAAGAAACAACTGGTCCCTGAAAAGACTTCACCTGTCTTATAAACGTCTGTCTGGTCCTCACTTCAGTGACTTGACAGAAGCTCTGTGTAGTCCAACCTGCAGGATAGAGGAATTACTGTGAGTATAAGAGATGTAGGCAATTAGGAGGCTATAGAAAACACAAGGGTTCCAGAAAATAGGGGGGGGGGGTGCGGATGCAGAGGCCTCTCCAGATAAATATATCGCTCAAGACAACAAATCGCCATTCACTAAACAACTGCCTAAGCAGGGTATCTGCAGGACTTTTACTTGTTGCTCTCCATGTCGGATTCACAACATTTCCTAATCAGTTACAGTTACAGCCTTCAGAATGGTCCGAACAATTGTGAGGGTATGCTGGGAGTTATTGTTTCACCTATCATTGCTGCAGTTAGCATAGCATTGAGCACAGGCAAGCAGATAACACAATTTCAGATGACTACAGTAAAGTCTTTTTTTTTTTCTTCATCTGAGTCCACCAAGACTTATTCCAGATATATCTCTACCAACAAGTCTGTCCAGTCTGTACATGGAGAAGCAGCTGTATTACATTTGGAAGTATCTGGATTGCATTAAATATTACTCAGGGTACACAGAACACATGGACACAGAGCTCAGTAGAGATTGCACTGAACTACATGAACATGATATTGATGACTGGAGCTTGGTGGGGATGATAATTATGAGAAAGGGGTGTTATGTGTGTGTGGGGGGGCACATTCTCATTGCACATAACATCCATGTTCCTTTTCTCTTAGATAAGAGCATCAGCTCCTAAACTGAAGAAATTACTTAGGGATTGTGTGTATGTAGAGCATGGATCTGGTGTCAGTAGACATATAATAAAGCTGCCACCATACCTGACTTCCACCATACACAAGAGGCGGCTTCTAGTGATGACATTTAAGGATGTTACTAACAGTCAAGGACATTTTCTCTCCACATCTACAGATTTTATACTATCACTCTGTGGACGCGTCACCCACATCTCATCTTCTTATTATTATTACAGGTTGGGTAGTAATAATCTGCCAGACACTTCCTGCCCCCAGTTGGCATCTGTAATAAGAAATAACCCCTCCCTGAAAAGACTTCACCTGTCTCATAATTGTCTGTCTGGTCCTCACTTCAGTGATTTGGTGGAAGCTCTGTCCAGTCCAGACTGCAGGATAGAAGAATTACGGTGAGTATAAGAGATGTGTACAGGACTGAGCTATGTGCTACACACGTTATACATGAATTCTATTCTATTTTGTGCTCCACACCATTGTTATGTCTATGAAATAAACAGTCATTTGTTTCTTTTCCAGACTGGGAATTCCCCCCCCCCCCCCCCTTTTGTTTACATATTTTATTGCCATTAATCCCAAAAAAATGTTTTGTGTTAACACAAATTATTGTCTAGAAGCTCACATCTGCCTGTTCTAGAATGTGAAAATGAAAAATAAACCAAAAATTGGCAAGACTACTAGTGCTGTCCACATGACCCCTGTATTTTCATCAGTGATCAAAGATTCCACTTTTTTGATGGAACCGACGACTGTCCATATATTACTTTTATAATTATATTAGATATGATGCGTTTTTAATCATTTGGTTTTAACTGGTCAGGAACATTTGTCTCCTGCTGAGGCCATTTAAGGAGGCGACAAGGTTTGTGAGCAGAGACAACACTGGGCCTCTTCCTGGGTCTTTTAAACAAATACTTTGTGACTGCTATATTTTAAATCAGCCCTGAATGATTATGTTTTTAAGGCTTTGGATTTGTCAAAAGCCATTTAATTTCTACTGCAATGAGTGTCAAACCTGTTTCTCCTCCATGAAAAGGGCCAATATTTGGGCATATTTGTCAAAAGCCATTGTACCGGGGGTCAAACCTGTTTCTCCTCTCTACAATTGTGACTAGTTATTGGGCATTTAGTCAAAAGCCGTTTCGTCTCCACTATGCCGGGTGCCAGTGCTCCTCCCTGAAATGGGGCTAATTTTTTGGACACTTTGTGACAAGCTATTTTGTCTCCACTGTACCAGGTGTCAACCCATTTTACCTCTGTGGAAAAGGCTCATTTTTGGACACTTTTTTAAAAAGCTATTTCTTCTACACTTGTTCTCAAACCCATTGCCCCTAAAATGGGGCTAATTAGTGGGCGCTTTGTGAGAAGCAAATTTGTCTGATTGTACCAGGTATGTAACCTCTTTTTCCTCCTTAAAAAGAGCTCATTTTTGAATGCTTTGTCAAAAGCCATTTAATTTCCACTGTACCAGGTGTCAAACCTACTGATCCTGCCGGAAATGGGGCAAATTTTTGTGCCCTTTGTCAAAAGCCGTTTAGTCTCCACTGTACTAGATGTCAAACCTGTTGCTCCTTTTTGAAATGGGGCAAATATTTTGGGGCTTTGTCGAAAGCCATTTCATCTCCACTGCACTGGGTTTAAAACCTGCTGCCCTTGCCTGAAATGAGGGGAAATATTCGGCCTTTCGTCAAAAGACATTTTGTCTTCACTGTTTAGGGTGTCAAACCTGTTTCTCCTCCTTGAAAAGGGTTAATTTTTGGGTGCTTTCTCAAAAGCCATTTCCTCTCCACTGTACTGGGTACCAAACCTGTTTCTCCTTTCTGAAATAGGGCTAATTTTTGAGTCGAAAGCCATTTAGTACCAGGTGCCAAACTGTTGCTTCTGTTTGAAAGGGGGCTAATTTTGGTGCACTCTGTGAAAAGCCATTCCATCTTCACTGTATCAGGTGTAAAACCTGTTGCTCATCTCTGAAATGGGGCTAATTAGTAGGCACTTTGTCAAAAGCCATTTTGTCTCCACTCTACTGGGTATCAAACCTATTTTTCCTTTCTGAAATAAGGCGAATTTTTAGGTACTTTGTCAAATGCCATTTTGTCTCCACTGGACCAGGTGTCAGACCTATTGCTCATTCTTGAATGGGGCTAATTTTGGACTCTTTGTCAAAAGCCATTTAGTCTCAGCTGTACCTGGTGTCAAACCTATTGCTCCTTTCTGAAATGGGGCTAATTTTTGGGTGCTTTGTGAAAAGCCATTTTGTCTCCACTGTACCAGGTGTCAATTCAGTTGCTCCTTTGTGACAAGGTCTTATTTTTGGTCACTTTGTGAAAAGCTATTTCATCTCCACTGTATTAGGTGTCAAACCTGTTTCTCCTCTCTAAAATGGGGCTAATTTATGAAGGCTTTGTCAAAAGCCATGTTATTGCTACTTGATTGCATTGGATGTCAAGTCTGTTTCTCCTCTGTAAAAGGGGCTAATTTAAATTAAAAACTAAAATAAGTTTTCTTTGGCCACTTTGTCAAAAGCTATTTTGTCTCCACTGTATTGGGTGTCAAACCTATTTCTCCTTTCTGAAATGGGGCACATTTTTATGCGTTTTGTTTAATGCCATTTTGTCTCTACTGTACCAGGTATAACAATTGTGGCTCCTTCTAGAAATGTGGCAAACTATTGGGCGTTTTGTCAAAAAGCCAATTCATCTTCCCTAAACCGTGTGCCAAACCTGTTGCTTCTGCCTGTAATGGGGCACATTTTTGAGTGCTTTGTCAAAAGCCATTTAGTATCCACTGTACCCTGTATCAAACCTGTTGCCCCTTCCAGAAATGGGGCTAATTTTTTAACACTTTGTCAACAGCCATTTCCTCTCCACAGTACCAGGTGTCAAACCTGTTGCTCCTTCCTGAAATGGGGCTAAATTTTGGGCACTTTGTCAAAAGCCATTTTGTCTTCACTGAAGTGGGTGTTAAAACTATTGCTGGTACTCAAGCACTGTAAGTGACTACAATATACCAGAAGGTTTGGCAGATGTTACTCCCTGAAAAGTTTGGGGGCTAAGCAGTTGAACCGAACTTTTCAAAAGTTTGCTCACCTCTAATACCGATTCACCTTGTGGCCATGCACAAGTGCAGATAAGCGGATCCTGCATGTGCAGCTTCATATCACTGCATCCTTCCAACTTTATTGCTCACTATCCATATCACACCCACAGCAGCACAGAGGATTTATCCTCTCCTGATCCTGGGGAGGCTGTGATGTTTCATTGTTCTTCTAATAGTGAGGGCAGATCCACATGTGACATGTAATAACGTGAGGACAAGAGGTGAATGGAGGCAGCTGGCTGTTTTATGACTATTGTAGATTCCAGGTGCTTTGACAATCACTGATTTATGATGTGTCATAAAATGAGGCCATTATTGAGGGATTGTCACAACTCCTGACATCTAAGGCCTTATTCACACGTTCCGTAATTTCCGGATCCGTATTTCCGGATCCGAGTTAGTGCACATTGAAGTCTATTGGGCTATTCACACGATCAGTAGCAGAAATGGATGAAAATCAATCCGTAAAAAAAAAAGGACATGTCCTAGTGCGGACCGGGTGCGGACCCATTTTTTTTTGCGGATCCTCTCATTGAAATCAATTGGTTACGGATTGTTTACGGATTGTAACATGTTGGCATCCGTATTTCCGCAAAAAAATCCGGATGAAGTGCATTGAAAAGCAATGAGTAGTAAAAAAATGGAATTACGGAAATACGGATGGAATACGGATGGAATACGGATGGAATACGGATGTCCAATCCGCAATTTCTCACGGGTTGTTTCAGGACCAGAAAAAAATACTGAACGTGTGCATAAGGCCTAACACACACAAGAGGCGGCTTCTAGTGGTGACATTTATGGATGTTACTAACGGTGTATCTAATCCTATAATCCAGCACACACAAGCAGTGGCTTCTAGTAATGACATTTATGGATATTACTAACAGCCAGGGACATTCACAATCTATCAGATTTTATACTAACACTCTGTGGACGCGTCACACACATATCATCTTATTATTATTACAGTATACACCAAAATTAAGTTAAGCAGATTTCCCCCAATCAAATGACAATAATTGTCTCATGCTAAGGATGAGGGACTAGTGTTTCCATGTAAAAGCACATATGTTGGGTTCTAGTCATGAACTAACAAAACCGATAAAGAAACAACTGAACCTCAAAATTATCACTATATGAAAAATCTTTATTAGTTAAAAACACATTTGAATAAAGAGAAGCAGGAAAGGAGCAATGGGGGTGGGGGCTGCCGGTGAACATTCCATTCTATTTTCACTCTGGTAATATACCTTTATTACTATGTTGGCACTTTATATTTATTGTTCCTGTAAGTAACATATAGGTGTGTGTTCTTACACCCTAAGTAGTCAGAGTACCACTATTATCTTGATACCAATCACACCCTGTGTGGTCCATCTGCATACCCCCTGCTTGTATGTTCGTTGTCGTTGTTCTTTTAACATTCTTCCAGTTGTGATTCATTGCTCCTTTCCTGCTTCTCTTTATTCACATGTGTTTTTAACTAATAAAGATTTTTCATATTGTGATCATTTTGTGATAATTTTTAGTTGTTTCTTTATCGGTTTTATTATTATTACAGATTGGGTAGTAATAATCTACCAGACACTTCCTGCCCCCAGTTGGCCTCTGTAATAAGGAATAACCCCTCCCTGAAGAGACTTGTCCTGTCTGATAATCATCTGTCTGGTCCTCACTTCAGTCACTTGATGGAAGCTCTGTCCAGTCCTGTCTGCAGGATAGAAGAATTAAAGTGAGTATAAGGACCAAATTAATGTCCTTTTATACAGGCCAGTTATCGGCAAGCAGAGATGCTCATTGTAGATAATCCGCCCGTGTAAAAAGGCCAACGATCAGCCGACAATCAAGAAGTTTCCAGTTCGTCATCAGATCGTATACCCACATCTCATCTTATTATTATTACAGACTAAACGATAATAATCTCCCAGACACTTCCTGCCCCCAGTTGGCCTCTGTAATAAGGAATAACCGATCTCTGAAGAAACTTGACCTGTCTGATAACCGTCTCTCTGGCACTAACTTCAGTGACTTGGCGGAAGCTCTGTCCAGTCCAGACTGCAGGATAGAGGAATTACAGTGAGTATCAGAGATGTGTACAGGACTGTGACACATAGATTCTATTCTATTTTATGAGACAAACTGCTGACTGCACCTTGATATGTGAGGTCTCTACTGATTTCAGATTTTGTTGCAAGTCAAAATGTTGCTTTGTGTAAAGTAAAGACAAAGATTTTTTTCACTAAAGTGCTGTCTCCTTTGTTTGGAAGTTCCAGTTTTCTGACATTGCCTCTGAGCGCTACCTGATCTTAAAATTACACAGAGCCGGGACAAAGGGTAGGCCAGGGTAGGCGATGGCCTAGAGCACCATCTCCTGCCGAATTACAAGGGGCGCAATTTTCACCCCCAGCCCCGTGGCGGCAGGCACCTGCTCTCCTCCTCTCTTCTGCTTGGTCCTGAAGCTGAAGATAAACTTCTGACCAATGTTACATGATGCCAAGCAGGAGAGGGGAGAAGTGCAGGGACAACTGTAGTGAGAGATGGCCCAACCCCCACCCCCCTCCTGACAGACAGATGAGGAGTATGATTCTCCACTCAGAGACAGTGTCATCCTCCACTGCTACTGCTGTGTGGGTGAGTATATGTATAGGTATGTATCTGTGTGTGCGCTAATGGAGTGTATGTGTGTTAGTGGAATGTGTGTGCTAATGGAGTGTGTGTGTGTGTGCTAATGTGTGGCTGAGGTAGAACTACAACTCCGATCATGATCCTGTCTGGCTAAGGTAGAACTACAACTCCCAGCATGATCATGTGTGTCTGTGGTAGAACTACAACTCCCAGCATGCGCCTGTGTGGCGTAGGTAGAACTACAACTCCCAGCATGCTCCTGTGTGGCGTAGGTAGAACTACATCTTCCAGCATGATCCTCTGTGGCTGTGGTAATACTACAACTTTCTCAGCATGATCCTGTATGGCTGTGGTAGAACTACAGCTCCCAGCGTGCTCCTGTGTGGCTGTGGTAAAACTACAACTTCCAGCATGATCCTGTGTGGCTGAGGTAGAACTACAACTTCCAGCATGATCCTTTGTGGCTGTGGTAGAACTACAGCTCCCAGCGTGCTCCTGTGTGGCTGTGGTAAAACTACAACTTACAGCATGATCCTGTGTGGCTGAGGTAGAACTACAACTTCCAGCATGATCCTTTGTGGCTGAGGTAGAACTACAGCTCCCAGCATGCTCCTGTGTGGCTTTGGTAGAACAGCAACCCCCAGCATGCACCTGTGTGGCTGTGGTAGAACTACAGCTCCCAGCATGCTCCTGTGTGGTTTTGGTAGAACTACAACTCCCAGCAAGAGCCTGTGTGGCTGTGGTATAACTACAACTCCCAGCATGCTCCTGTGTGGCTTAGGTAGAACTACTGTTCCTAGCATGATCCTGTGTGGCAGTGGTAGAACTACAACTCCCAGCATGATCCTGTGTGGCTGTGGTGGAACTACAACTCCCAGCATGCTCCTGTGTGGCTTAGGTGAAACTACTGTTCCCAGCATGATCCTGTGTGGCTGTGGCAGAACTACAACTCCCAGCAGGCTCCTGTGTGGCTGTGGTAGAACTACAACTCCACCATCCTTAGCCACCCCCAATGCTCCTCTCCTGGACCAGAGACAGATGAGCAGTATGAGCTTCCACTCCATCTCCTCCTCATGGGCAGAGACAGAAGCATCCTCCAGCGGCAACGGCTCCTCGCAGACCAAATATACCAGCAGCATATAGTCCGGCCCTCCACCGCTCTGAGGGACAGTCAACTGGCTCCCTGTGTAAAAAGTTAAGGGACCCCTGCTATACATTATGTGGGGGCAGCCAGGAGGCTATACTGTATGTGGGGGCTATACACTGGGGGGCACCATTTGCCTTCTCTGCCTAGGGCACCAAAACTCCTTGTCCCAGCCCTGAAATTACATGTCAGTAAAGGTTAAGCCAAAGGAGATGATTTTGCGTCTTGCGTCTTTGCAAAGAGATGTGTTTCCTCTGCAAGGCCTTGTAAGTGCTATGTGCTAGACACTACCAACAGTCCACACTGCAAGAGTGCGTTCCAGGCTCTACAACCTTCTTGTCCAGGGTTGGATAATTCTACTCAAGGGCTACCTGGCATCTACTGTTCTCTTAGTAGGCCTCCAGTCAGAGACTGTGTGGATAGGCTGCCACATCACTGATCCCAGACTGGTCATAAGGGTCTATAGAAGGGTCATGTGGTCTCCATAAAACATGTGTCATTGTATTAAAGGACAAGAGTGTAGAGATCCAATCAGTAACAATTCTTACAATACAAAGTAACTAATAATGTGGATTCTGTTTCTATTTCAGCATATGGAGCAATGGACTGTCTGAAGAGGAAGAAATAAAGTTGGAAAGACACAAATCAAATCTGAAGATATATTACTGAACAAACAAGAAGCCGGATGTGATGAGCAGATGACAGGACTATTGATGGTCAATACTTCTTTACAGCTCCAGTATTAGGAGGCTATCTTGGTGCATTATGGGTAATATCACTGATCTACAGAAGATGAGGAAACGACTTGTATTATAATAAAGGTGATGTCCTGGGTCATACAGGAATGACCTATCCCGGCTAAGATGTAACATGACACATGTAAACTGAGAAAGAAGAAAGTGTATAAAACTGTCCCCACCATCTCAGGAGAGCGCCCATCTGTGTCTGACGGCTAAAAAAATGTAGAAAAGTAGGTAATTTGAACTTTTATAAAGGAAGGAGTTTTTTATATTTTTAATTATTTTTAAGACTTTACAAGGGCACTTTTATACTCAATCTTTTCTATTGCTATTACATTTCATTGATCAGTTAGAGTTCTGATCAGACTCAGTTACTATAGCTGGTATGGAGGCCTAGTAAAGGTCTCTGGCTGCCACAGTAACAGATCAGGCACCGGACAGGATTCAATGCTGTGCTCGCAGTATTTTTTTTTTAACTTGTTTTATTAAAAACAGTTGCGTGTAAATAAGTACAATAAAATAAAGTATATGGCAAAAGTTCAAAGAAAGTCCATGAAATGTTTTGTGTAGAACATACAAGTAAGTACAGCTGGCATAGTCTTAAAGAGTCACTGTTGTTTTTTTTTTTTTTTTTTGCAGAAATCAATAGTCCAGGCGATTTTAAGAAACTTTGTAATTGGGTTTATTAGCCAAATATGCCATTATCTGCATTCAAAAAGCCTTTTCCTAGCCCCCCCCTCCTCTTTTCCATCCACTGCAAAAAATCAGGAAATTGTGACTTGTTGCATCAGACGTCCCCTGTCTGTTCTATAGAGAGGGGAGGGGGGAGGAGAGAGGAGGGAGTTAGCCGACAGCAGAAAGCTAAGAACAAAGGAATTACAGGCATGGAGCTGGGTGACAGCTGTAATCAGAGCTCAGAGAGGTCAGTGGTGACTGTCAGAGGAGATACAGGGTGAGGGATTTGTAGATAAACTCTTTGTTGTCCTGTTTTGGTGTTTTATTTAGCTCTCTCCATAGGAGAACAAGGAAGACAGGGGGGGGAGAGCTTCAAACTGCTTTTTCATGATAAAAATGCATTTTTCGGCTAATAAACCTAATGACAAAGTTTCTTAATATTGACTGGACTATTGATTTCTGCAAAACAAATTTCACCACAGTGACACTTTAAGGCCTATTACACGCATTGATAATCTGCCCAATCAGGTTGATTTGGCAGAATATCTCTTTGTGTAATGAAGACAACAATTAGACGAAGAAACGATTATCAGCTGATCACTGTCCTTCAACCTGCTGAAAATTCATTAGCTGCCGACTGCACATGACTACGTGTAATAGTGATGTGCGGCCGACGCCTGATGAATGTGTAAAAAAAAATAAAAAACTGTATAGATACCTGTCCACGCTCCCAATGTTCTAGTCGCTTTTGCCCACAGCCACTAGTGGAGCTTCAGAGCTGGTCTCTGAGGTGACAGGCTGCTCAGCCAATCACTGGCCGAAATGGCACAATACTGCGGACAGTGATTGGCTGAGCCGCCTGTCACTTCAGACCCTGAAGCTCCAACGGCGTCTGCAGGACCGGGCAGAAGCTCGGAGAGTGCTGGGGAGTGGGGAGAGGTATGTATATAGTTAAGGCAAGGGCTGCACAGACATCGCTAACAATGTCACTGCAGCCCTTGCTGAACAATTATTGAGCTGTGTAATGGAATCAGTAAGCAAGCATCGACCTAGCAGTTTGGCGCTTACTTACATTAAGCATTGGGCCGTGTAATACAGCCCTTGGAGCGTTGCATCGATAACAGCATTTAAACAGTCTACCAAAGCAAAAACTGTAGGTACATGTAATTGCAAATAACATCTCACTATATCCCACAAGCACTAGTCTATGGGCGTGATCACGCTATTTTAGTGGTTAAAAGACTGACCACCCCACATCTAAAAAGTGTCATAAGAACATAAGTATATCAAGTTCTGTATGCAAACACTTAAACACAACTTCACAAGAGCTGTGGTGGTATGGCAAGACCACAGACCGCCAACAGCTCTATAGTATATATCTGTTTCTTTGCTCTGATTGTATTTACTCTTACTTTGTAGAATGTTATTATGGGGGCAGCACCTTCCCTAAGCAGTTTTTATCAGCATTTAGTGATATGGTTTATGGCAAGCCTTAGAGAGACATAATGATCTCCAGACCCTATCCTATGTATGGGACACATTTGTGAGCATGCTCTGTGGCAGGAGAGGGGCTGAGCTGTGGGCTGCAGCTATTATGTAGACCTCTGTTACCTATATACTGGTGTCACCTATCGCTGGGATGATAAGAAGGGCACTAATGGGAAACTACCTGCACAGAACAGGAAGTCTCAGCTCAGTTTTAGACCTAATGACTGAAATGAAAACTGCAAGAGTTCAGCATTATTTTACATCATAGAAGGCAGAATGGAAAACTGATAAAAAGAAACATTTTAAAAAATGTCTTGTGTAGAGCAAAGGGGAAAAAGGAGCAGGGACATCTGTTGTTGAGAAGCAGAGGATAAACAGCTGCAGGGACACCTGTCTGGGGTGAAGAGAAGACAGAGCTGCAGGTACACCTGTCTGTGGAGTACAGAGAAGGAAGAACTGCAAAAACACATATCTGTGGAGAGCAGAGAAGAATGACCTGCAGGGACACCTGTCTGTGGAGTACAGAGAAGAATGACCTGCAGGGACACCTGTCTGTGGAGAGCAGAGAAGAATGACCTGCAGAGACACCTGTCTGTGGAGTACAAAGAAGGAAGAACTGCAGGGACACCTGTCTGTGGAGTACAGAGAAGGAAGAACTGCAAAAACACATATCTGTGGAGAGCAGAGAAGAATGACCTGCAGGGACACCTGTCTGTGGAGTACAGAGAAGAATGACCTGCAGGGACACCTGTCTGTGGAGAGCAGAGAAGAATGACCTGCAGAGACACCTGTCTGTGGATTACAAAGAAAGAAGAACTGCAGGGACACCTGTCTGTGAGCCAATAAATCTTGGAGCCAGTTTCCCTTAAGACACCTTTAAACACAGGTTCTTGGTGGATAACCAAACCTTATCCCCTATGGTGAGTCCCCATGTACAGAGACATCTCCTATCTGCTTCAACCTTTTGGATGTTTTAGGCTTTTCGCAATTTCTTCTGATGTCCAGACTGTGCACAGATCTTTTAAGATAATATCCACAGAAATAGATTGGGAACCATCCACAGAAATAGATTGGGAACCATCCACAGAAATAGATTGGGAACCATCTACAGAAATAGATTGGGAACCATCCACAGAAATAGATTGGGAACCATCCACAGACATAGATTGGGAACCATCTACAAAAATAGATTGGGAACCATCTACAGACATAGATTGGCAACCATCTACAGAAATAGATTGGGAACCATCTACAGAAATAGATTGGGAACCATCTACAGACATAGATTGGGAACCATCTACAGACATAGATTGGGAACCATCCACAGAAATAGATTGGGAACCATCTACAGAAATAGATTTAGAACCATCTACAGAAAGAGATTGGGAACCATCTACAGAAATAGATTGGGAACCATCCACAGACATAGATTGGGAACCATCCACAGAAATAGATTGGGAACCATCCACAGAAATAGATTGGGAACCATCTACAGAAATAGATTGGGAACCATCTACAGAAATAGATTGGGAACCATCTACAGAAATAGATTGGGAACCATCCACAGAAATAGATTGGGAACCATCTACAGAAATAGATTGGGAACCATCTACAGAAATAGATTGGGAACCATCTACAGAAATAGATTGGGAACCATCCACAGACATAGATTGGGAACCATCTACAGAAATAGATTGGGAACCATCTACAGACATAGATTGGGAACCATCCACAGAAATAGATTGGGAACCATCTACAGAAATAGATTGGAGACCATCTACAGACATAGATTGGGAACCATCTACAGACATAGATTGGGAACCATCTACAGAAATAGATTGGGAACCATCTACAGAAATAGATTGGGAACCATCTACAGAAATAGATTGGGAACCATCCACAGACATAGATTGGGAACCATCTACAGACATAGATTGGGAACCATCTACAGACATAGATTGGGAACCATCCACAGAAATAGATTGGGAACCATCTACAGAAATAGATTGGGAACCAGAGAAGGATGAATAATGTGGATGAAAACCATAATTACAGAAGAAAGGAGAAGTACTCAGATGCGTCAACCTCCTCCACAAATGTCCGGGAGTAGTCAGGTTGTACTAGGACATGTGCATTACTTATAGCATACAAGTGATTCCAAGGCCTTGGTCTGCCAGTTGTTAAGGCCCGCCCCTTTCTTAGATTAGTCAATGACTTAATTATGACATAAATTCCATTTGGGTTTGCAGTAGTGGTTAGCCGATCCCAGGAAACACTTTTGATTGCGGAGTGCGGATGTACCGGAGAAGCGGCACCTCCTCAACCCCAATAACGCATTTCTCCAACTTAAAGGGGTACTCCAGCCAGTGTGGCCAGAGAGGAGGTGGCTGAGGGCAACGACGTCCACTCACCTCCCTGGTTCCAGTGGTAGGTCCTGTATCGTGACGCTCCGGTCCCCGCTGCCCGACAGCTTCCTGGTCTCTGACGCGGGACAGAGACGTGATGTTTCAAGTCCGCTCAGCCAGTCAGTGACGGAGGTGGGATCTCGTCTCCGTCACTGACTGGCTGAGCAGACTTCCGGAGGAACGTGGACGTAATGTGAAATATAACCCGCACGCCTCTTAAAATGTCAGGAAAGACTTACTGTCAGTGATATGTCGCACCCACAGCCAGCGCAGGTGTGGGGCTTATTGCCAGGGGCGGAGCTTGTTGGGACTTATCCAGGACATTATTTTGCCAGGACTGTCCCTTCAAAACCGTGACTGTTGGCATCTATGTAATCTGCTGGCCACTGCCTGTTGTCAGGGCAGTTCTGTCTCCAGTAATGTTTGACTAAGACAGAACAGGGATAGTGGTGGTGGGGGTGGGGGGGGAGGGCTGTGATACTGCTATGTGCAGGAGAGAGAGTGCCGGGCTGTGTAACTGCAGTCTGTAAGCCTGCCCGCCTCCTCCTGATGACCCACACTGAAGGGTAAATCAAGGCTTCCCCCTCACCATCTGTATGGTCCTGGGTTAATCTATCAAAACCAGGAATGTTTTTAAGAATATGAGGGGAAAAAACTTTTAAAAGCAAAAAAAAATTCCCATTGACCAGAAGAAGAGCATGAAATGGTCCCCTGCCCATGCCGTCCCTTCCTCACTGTAGCTTTGTGCTGTAACATTGTAATATAACTTTATTAAACAAAATGTACACACTCTATATATTCTTTTATGGCTGAGGATCTGCGTACAGCACTAGTGATACGTAACGGCGCGGCGGGGACCTGGGCTTCTGTCACCCTGCAGTTCCCATCACAGCCACCAGTGGCAGCAGAGAGTCATGTCACCCATTACTGCTGCTACGCAACGTTTAAGTGTAAAAAAAGGGAAAAAGGTTTACAAGTTATTTAATAAAGTTGTAGAAACCTAAAACAAAACAAATTTCCCAGCTAGAGTGCCCCTTTAATGTCGCGGTCACATGTTGTTGTTACAAGACTACGAGATCACAGTACAAAGCTGTCAGCCATGAGACCGCAAACAGCAAAACCTAATGGGGCGTTTACACAGAGACATTTATCTGACAGATTTTTGAAGCCAAAGCCAGGAATGGATTTGAAAAGAGGATAGACTCCAGTCTTTTCATTATGACCTGGTCTCTGTTTATAGTCTGTTCCTGGCTTTGGCTTCAAAGATCTGTCAGATAAATGTCTCTGTGTAAACGCACCATTAGACTGTGTCACAGCTCCTCTCTAAGAATTTTCTGGAAAATTCCATAAAGAGTCCAGATATCTCTGAACTTCTCCTTTAAATCCACCGAGACTGAGAATTATCATATCATCATAATAATGACGATAAAAATGACCTCATAATTATAATCCCACAAGGCCTGACCTCAGCTGACGTAAGGAGGCGTCAATACCTACAAACTACACGTCCCGGCATGCATCAGGCCACTAGGACCCGCCCACACCGGAGCTTGTCGGGAGATGTAGTTTCCTCCGCTGTATCTCTGTTTCCTTCGCGCACGGAGTGACTACAACTCCCAGGCTCCCTTGCGGCAGTGACGTCACGCAGGTCAGAGCCGGCAGTGTGGGAAAGTGACAGGAGGTTTCCATCTTGCCGCTTCGCATAGAGGTTTGCTCCGAGGTCCCCGCTCATGTGGAGCACCCGAGTGTCCGGGCTCGGTATCTCCCGGCTCCTCGACGCCTGGCCGGGGCTTTCATTTCGGGCCGGGAGAGCGCGAGCGGAAGTTCTGTGGCACCGTGTAATTACCGAGGAGCGGGTAACGTCCGCGCTGCAGTACCGGCTAATCAACACTGGAGGGCGCTCCGAACTCTTCAGGAATCCTTCGCATCTGCAGGGACTGCAATACCAACCTTCCACCACTGGGGGCCGCCAAAGACCGTGGAATGATTTCTGCGGCTCTGCCTGGCCTGGAGCGCCTCTGCTCAGTGCTGCCGCCCTGCTGGCCTATTGTTATAGCAGAGAAGATCGAAATAAAGGTGATGCTTTCATCTGTAGCTGCAAATTCTTGATGGGGAAGGGTATCTGCCCCCGTAATACTGTATATGGGATTCTCAGCCTGTAGCGAAAAGGAAGAGTCATCATTGTATCTTCTGTTAGAGATTTACCTCCGTGTATTGCCCCCCTATGAGACTGATTATGTCCTGCTGCAGATGTGGCACAGGACAGGAGGCAGATTGTGTGCACTAAGGCATTGCCCCCACCCTATGGCTCTCAACTACAACTCGGAGCCTGCAAGTATTAGGGCATGCTAGGAGTTGTAGTTCTGGAGATCTACTAGGTGGAGGACCTTCACTATAAGGTGTCTGAGTAATCCATTCAGCAGGTTTTAATGGATTCCCATTGATGGGCTCCCTGCGTCTCTACATTGTGGGGGTCTCCTCTGTTCCTGCACATTACAGCTGCCATCCCTGTGCCGTCCAGCTGGTGGAGCTCTACCCCTGCACATTGCAGCTGCCATCCCTGTGCCGTCCAGCAGGTGGAGCTCTTCCCCTGCACATTACAGCTGCCATCCCTGTGCTGTCCAGCAGGTGGAGCTCTTCCCCTGCACATTACAGCTGCCATCCCTGTGCCGTCCAGCAGGTGGAGCTCTTCCCCTGCACATTACAGATGCCATCCCTGTGCCGTCCAGCAGGTGGAGCTCTTCCCCTGCACATTACAGATGCCATCCCTGTGCCGTCCAGCAGGTGGAGCTTTTCCCCTGCACTGGAGGTGACAGCTTCCTTCCTGTGCCCTGTAGTCTCCCTTCTGAGTTATAGACACCAAGGTGTGAGAGAGGTGTGGAAAGGTGGGGGTGAGCATATGTCCCCCAATATCTGCTCCCCCTAACTCTACACATTCTCCCAAACATCACACTAACATGATGTAACCTGATGTAACAGCAGAATAGTGAGTGCAGCTCTGGAGGATGAGACATGATGTAACAGCAGAATAGTGAGTGCAGCTCTGGAGGATGAGACATGATGTAACAGCAGAATAGTGAGTGCAGCTCTGGAGGATGAGACATGATGTAACAGCAGAATAGTGAGTGCAGCTCTGGAGGATGAGACATGATGTAACAGCAGAATAGTGAGTGCAGCTCTGGAGGATGAGACATGATGTAACAGCAGAATAGTGAGTGCAGCTCTGGAGGATGAGACATGATGTAACAGCAGAATAGTGAGTGCAGCTCTGGAGGATGAGACAGGATGTAACAGCAGAATAGTGAGTGCAGCTCTGGAGGATGAGACATGATGTAACAGCATATTAGTGAGTGCAGCTCTGGGGGATGAGACAGGATGTAACAGCAGAATAGTGAGTGCAGCTCTGGAGGATGAGACATGATGTAACAGCATATTAGTGAGTGCAGCTCTGGAGGATGAGACAGGATAATCCTTAACCCCTTGTCTCCCTTCCTTACAGGTGAGCAGTTACTAGAGGCGGCCCGGACCAGTAACTTCAGTGATGTGGACAGGTGAGCGTCAGGGCTGTGTGTGTGTGTGTGTGTGTGTGTGTGTATATATATATATATATATATATATATATATATATATATATATGTATATATATATATATATATATATATATATACACACACACACACAGTATGGTGATGTATTTCCTGTGTTAGCTGTTACCCAGGTTATATGACACAGGTCATGTGATCTTCTGCTCCTAGGTTACTGCGGGAGAAGGTGGACCCCAACACTAGACACAAGCTGGGCTGGACCGCGCTCATGGTGGCCGCCATCAGTAGGAATCAGAGGTTAGTGTCCCCTGCCGCCCCCCTGAGGTGGGTGATGGTATCTGCCGACCATAGCCGGAGCGCAGGTGAGGGCCCGAATAGTAATGTAAGCAAGAGGAGATCTACTACTGAGCCTATTACACGTAGCCATGTGTCACTATTACACGGAGCCATGTGTCACTATTACACGGAGCCATGTGTCACTATTACACGTAGCCATGTTTCACTATTACACGTAGCCATGTGTCACTATTACACGTAGCCATGTGTCACTATTACACGTAGCCATGTATCACTATTACACATAGCCATGTGTCACTATTACACGGAGCCATGTGTCACTATTACACGGAGCCATGTGTCACTATTACACGGAGCCATGTGTCACTATTACACGGAGCCATGTGTCACTATTACACGGAGCCATGTGTCACTATTACACGTAGCCGCGTGTCACTATTACACGTAGCCATGTATCACTATTACACGGAGCCATGTGTCACTATTACACGTAGCCGCGTGTCACTATTACACGTAGCCATGTGTCACTATTACGCGGAGCCGTGTGTCACTATTACGCGGAGCCGTGTGTCACTATTACGCGGAGCCGTGTGTCACTATTACGCGGAGCCGCGTGTCACTATTACGCGGAGCCGCGTGTCACTATTACGTGGAGCCGCGTGTCACTATTACGCGGAGCCGCGTGTCACTATTACGCGGAGCCGCGTGTCACTATTACGCGGAGCCGCGTGTCACTATTACGCGGAGCCGCGTGTCACTATTACGCGGAGCCGCGTGTCACTATTACGCGGAGCCGCGTGTCACTATTACGCGGAGCCGCGTGTCACTATTACGCGGAGCCGCGTGTCACTATTACGCGGAGCCGCGTGTCACTATTACGCGGAGCCGCGTGTCACTATTACGCGGAGCCGCCTGTCACTATTACGCGGAGCCGCCTGTCACTATTACGCGGAGCCGCCTGTCACTATTACGCGGAGCCGCCTGTCACTATTACGCGGAGCCGCCTGTCACTATTACGCGGAGCCGCCTGTCACTATTACGCGGAGCC